>NC_135824.1:55071967-55426528 GCF_964213995.1 Mustelus asterias | reverse complement strand
AGAGAGAGCGCGAGCGCGAGAGAGAGAGCGCGAGCGCGAGAGAGAGCGCGAGCGCGAGAGAGAGCGCGAGCGCGAGAGAGAGAGCGCGAGCGCGAGAGAGAGCGCAAGCGCGAGAGAGAGAGCGTGAGCGCGAGCGCGAGAGAGAGAGCGTGAGCGCGAGCGCGAGAGAGAGAGCGTGAGCGCGAGCGCGAGAGAGAGAGCGTGAGCGCGAGAGAGAGAGCGTGAGCGCGAGCGCGAGAGAGAGAGCGTGAGCGCGAGCGCGAGAGAGAGAGCGTGAGCGCGAGCGCGAGAGAGAGAGCGTGAGCGCGAGAGAGAGAGCGTGAGCGCGAGAGAGAGAGCGCGAGCGCGAGAGAGAGAGCGCGAGCGCGAGAGAGAGAGCGCGAGAGAGAGAGACGAGAGCGCGAGAGAGAGAGCGCGAGCGCGAGCGCGAGAGAGAGAGCGCGAGCGCGAGAGAGAGAGCGCGAGCGCGAGAGAGAGAGCGCGAGCGCGAGAGAGAGAGCGCGAGCGCGAGAGAGAGAGCGCGAGCGCGAGAGAGAGAGCGCGAGCGCGAGAGGGGAGCCGAGCGCGAGAGAGAGGGAACGCGAGCGAGAGAGAGAGAACGCGAGCGAGAGAGAGAGAACGCGAGCGAGAGAGAGAGAACGCGAGCGAGAGAGAGAGAACGCGAGCGAGAGAGAGAGAACGCGAGCGAGAGAGAGAGAACGCGAGCGAGAGAGAGAGAACGCGAGCGAGAGAGAGAGAACGCGAGCGAGAGAGAGAGAACGCGAGAGAGAGAGAGAGAACGCGAGAGAGAGAGAGAGAACGCGAGCGAGAGAGAGAGAACGCGAGCGAGAGAGAGAGAACGCGAGCGAGAGAGAGAGAACGCGAGCGAGAGAGAGAGAACGCGAGCGAGAGAGAGAGAACGCGAGCGAGAGAGAGAGAACGCGAGCGAGAGAGAGAGAACGCGAGCGAGAGAGAGAGAACGCGAGCGAGAGAGAGAGAACGCGAGCGAGAGAGAGAGCGCGAGCGCGAGAGAGAGCGCGAGCGCGAGAGAGAGCGCGAGCGCGAGCGCGAGAGAGAGAGCGCGAGCGCGAGAGAGAGCGCAAGCGCGAGAGAGAGAGCGTGAGCGCGAGCGCGAGAGAGAGAGCGTGAGCGCGAGCGCGAGAGAGAGAGCGTGAGCGCGAGCGCGAGAGAGAGAGCGTGAGCGCGAGAGAGAGAGCGTGAGCGCGAGCGCGAGAGAGAGAGCGTGAGCGCGAGCGCGAGAGAGAGAGCGTGAGCGCGAGCGCGAGAGAGAGAGCGTGAGCGCGAGAGAGAGAGCGTGAGCGCGAGCGCGAGAGAGAGAGCGCGAGCGCGAGAGAGAGAGCGCGAGCGCGAGAGAGAGAGCGCGAGAGAGAGAGAGAGAGCGCGAGAGAGAGAGCGCGAGCGCGAGCGCGAGAGAGAGAGCGCGAGCGCGAGAGAGAGAGCGCGAGCGCGAGAGAGAGAGCGCGAGCGCGAGAGAGAGAGCGCGAGCGCGAGAGAGAGAGCGCGAGCGCGAGAGAGAGAGCGCGAGCGCGAGAGAGAGAGCGCGAGCGCGAGAGAGAGCGGAGAGAGAGAACGCGAGCGAGAGAGAGAGAACGCGAGCGAGAGAGAGAGAACGCGAGCGAGAGAGAGAGAACGCGAGCGAGAGAGAGAGAACGCGAGCGAGAGAGAGAGAACGCGAGCGAGAGAGAGAGAACGCGAGCGAGAGAGAGAGAACGCGAGCGAGAGAGAGAGAACGCGAGCGAGAGAGAGAGAACGCGAGCGAGAGAGAGAGAACGCGAGAGAGAGAGAGAGAACGCGAGAGAGAGAGAGAGAACGCGAGCGAGAGAGAGAGAACGCGAGCGAGAGAGAGAGAACGCGAGCGAGAGAGAGAGAACGTGAGCGAGAGAGAGAGAACGCGAGCGAGAGAGAGAGAACGCGAGCGAGAGAGAGAGAACGCGAGCGAGAGAGAGAGAACGCGAGCGAGAGAGAGAGAACGCGAGCGAGAGAGAGAGAACGCGAGCGAGAGAGAGAGAACGCGAGCGAGAGAGAGAGAACGCGAGCGAGAGAGAGAGCGCGAGCGAGAGAGAGAGCGCGAGCGAGAGAGAGAGCGCGAGCGAGAGAGACGCGACGAGCGAGAGAGAGAGCGCGAGCGAGAGAGAGAGCGCGAGCGAGAGAGAGCGGCGCGAGCGAGAGAGAGCGCGCGAGCGAGAGAGAGAGAGCGCGAGCGAGAGAGAGAGAGCGCGAGCGAGAGAGAGAGAGAGCGCGAGCGAGAGAGAGAGAGCGCGAGCGAGAGAGAGAGAGCGCGAGCGAGAGAGAGAGAGCGCGAGCGAGAGAGAGAGAGCGCGAGAGAGAGAGAGCGCGAGCGAGAGAGAGAGAGCGCGAGAGAGAGAGCGCGAGCGAGAGAGAGAGAGCGCGAGCGAGAGAGAGAGAGCGCGAGCGAGAGAGAGAGAGCGCGAGCGAGAGAGAGAGAGCGCGAGCGAGAGAGAGAGAGCGCGAGCGAGCGCGAGAGAGAGAGCGCGAGCGAGCGCGAGAGAGAGAGCGCGAGCGAGCGCGAGAGAGAGAGCGCGAGCGAGCGCGAGAGAGAGAGCGCGAGCGAGCGCGAGAGAGAGAGCGCGAGCGCGAGAGAGAGAGCGCGAGCGCGAGAGAGAGAGCGCGAGCGCGAGAGAGAGAGCGCGAGCGCGAGAGAGAGAGCGCGAGCGCGAGAGAGAGAGCGCGAGCGCGAGAGAGAGAGCGCGAGCGCGAGAGAGAGAGCGCGAGCGCGAGAGAGAGAGCGCGAGCGCGAGAGAGAGAGCGCGAGCGCGAGAGAGAGAGCGCGAGCGCGAGAGAGAGAGCGCGAGCGCGAGAGAGAGAGCGCGAGCGCGAGAGAGAGAGCGCGAGCGCGAGAGAGAGAGCGCGAGCGCGAGAGAGAGAGCGCGAGCGCGAGAGAGAGAGCGCGAGCGCGAGAGAGAGAGCGCGAGCGCGAGAGAGAGAGCGCGAGCGCGAGAGAGAGAGCGCGAGCGCGAGAGAGAGAGCGCGAGCGCGAGAGAGAGAGCGCGAGCGCGAGAGAGAGAGCGCGAGCGCGAGAGAGAGAGCGCGAGCGCGAGAGAGAGAGCGCGAGCGCGAGAGAGAGAGCGCGAGCGCGAGAGAGAGAGCGCGAGCGCGAGAGAGAGAGCGCGAGCGCGAGAGAGAGAGCGCGAGCGCGAGAGAGAGAGCGCGAGCGCGAGAGAGAGAGCGCGAGCGCGAGAGAGAGAGCGCGAGCGCGAGAGAGAGAGCGCGAGCGCGAGAGAGAGAGCGCGAGCGCGAGAGAGAGAGCGCGAGCGCGAGAGAGAGAGCGCGAGCGCGAGAGAGAGAGCGCGAGCGCGAGAGAGAGAGCGCGAGCGCGAGCGCGAGAGAGCGCGAGCGCGAGAGAGAGAGCGCGAGCGCGAGAGAGAGAGCGCGAGCGCGAGAGAGAGAGCGCGAGCGCGAGAGAGAGCGCGAGCGCGAGAGAGAGCGCGAGCGCGAGAGAGAGAGCGCGAGCGCGAGAGAGAGCGCAAGCGCGAGAGAGAGAGCGTGAGCGCGAGCGCGAGAGAGAGAGCGTGAGCGCGAGCGCGAGAGAGAGAGCGTGAGCGCGAGCGCGAGAGAGAGAGCGTGAGCGCGAGAGAGAGAGCGTGAGCGCGAGCGCGAGAGAGAGAGCGTGAGCGCGAGCGCGAGAGAGAGAGCGTGAGCGCGAGCGCGAGAGAGAGAGCGTGAAGCGCGAGAGAGAGAGCGTGAGCGCGAGAGAGAGAGCGCGAGCGCGAGAGAGAGAGCGCGAGCGCGAGAGAGAGAGCGCGAGAGAGAGAGAGAGAGCGCGAGAGAGAGAGCGCGAGCGCGAGCGCGAGAGAGAGAGCGCGAGCGCGAGCGCGAGAGAGAGAGCGCGAGCGCGAGAGAGAGAGCGCGAGCGCGAGAGAGAGAGCGCGAGCGCGAGAGAGAGAGCGCGAGCGCGAGAGAGAGAGCGCGAGCGCGAGAGAGAGAGCGCGAGCGCGAGAGAGAGAGCGCGAGCGCGAGAGAGAGCGCGAGAGAGAGAACGCGAGCGAGAGAGAGAGAACGCGAGCGAGAGAGAGAGAACGCGAGCGAGAGAGAGAGAACGCGAGCGAGAGAGAGAGAACGCGAGCGAGAGAGAGAGAACGCGAGCGAGAGAGAGAGAACGCGAGCGAGAGAGAGAGAACGCGAGCGAGAGAGAGAGAACGCGAGCGAGAGAGAGAGAACGCGAGCGAGAGAGAGAGAACGCGAGAGAGAGAGAGAGAACGCGAGAGAGAGAGAGAGAACGCGAGCGAGAGAGAGAGAACGCGAGCGAGAGAGAGAGAACGCGAGCGAGAGAGAGAGAACGCGAGCGAGAGAGAGAGAACGCGAGCGAGAGAGAGAGAACGCGAGCGAGAGAGAGAGAACGCGAGCGAGAGAGAGAGAACGCGAGCGAGAGAGAGAGAACGCGAGCGAGAGAGAGAGAACGCGAGCGAGAGAGAGAGAACGCGAGCGAGAGAGAGAGCGCGAGCGCGAGAGAGAGCGCGAGCGCGAGAGAGAGCGCGAGCGCGAGAGAGAGAGCGCGAGCGCGAGAGAGAGCGCAAGCGCGAGAGAGAGAGCGTGAGCGCGAGCGCGAGAGAGAGAGCGTGAGCGCGAGCGCGAGAGAGAGAGCGTGAGCGCGAGCGCGAGAGAGAGAGCGTGAGCGCGAGCGCGAGAGAGAGAGCGTGAGCGCGAGCGCGAGAGAGAGAGCGTGAGCGCGAGCGCGAGAGAGAGAGCGTGAGCGCGAGCGCGAGAGAGAGAGCGTGAGCGCGAGAGAGAGAGCGTGAGCGCGAGCGCGAGAGAGAGAGCGCGAGCGCGAGAGAGAGAGCGCGAGCGCGAGAGAGAGAGCGCGAGAGAGAGAGAGAGAGCGCGAGAGAGAGAGCGCGAGCGCGAGCGCGAGAGAGAGAGCGCGAGCGCGAGAGAGAGAGCGCGAGCGCGAGAGAGAGAGCGCGAGCGCGAGAGAGAGAGCGCGAGCGCGAGAGAGAGAGCGCGAGCGCGAGAGAGAGAGCGCGAGCGCGAGAGAGAGAGCGCGAGCGCGAGAGAGAGAGCGCGAGCGCGAGAGAGAGCGCGAGAGAGAGAACGCGAGCGAGAGAGAGAGAACGCGAGCGAGAGAGAGAGAACGCGAGCGAGAGAGAGAGAACGCGAGCGAGAGAGAGAGAACGCGAGCGAGAGAGAGAGAACGCGAGCGAGAGAGAGAGAACGCGAGCGAGAGAGAGAGAACGCGAGCGAGAGAGAGAGAACGCGAGCGAGAGAGAGAGAACGCGAGCGAGAGAGAGAGAACGCGAGCGAGAGAGAGAGAACGCGAGCGAGAGAGAGAGAACGCGAGCGAGAGAGAGAGAACGCGAGAGAGAGAGAGAGAACGCGAGAGAGAGAGAGAGAACGCGAGCGAGAGAGAGAGAACGCGAGCGAGAGAGAGAGAACGCGAGCGAGAGAGAGAGAACGCGAGCGAGAGAGAGAGAACGCGAGCGAGAGAGAGAGAACGCGAGCGAGAGAGAGAGAACGCGAGCGAGAGAGAGAGAACGCGAGCGAGAGAGAGAGAACGCGAGCGAGAGAGAGAGAACGCGAGCGAGAGAGAGAGAACGCGAGCGAGAGAGAGAGAACGCGAGCGAGAGAGAGAACGCGAGTGAGAGAGAGAGAACGCGGGAGAGAGAGAGAGAACGCGAGTGAGAGAGAGAGAGAACGCGAGTGAGAGAGAGAGAGCGAGCGTGTGAGAGACCAAGAAGGAAGCAATGGTGGGTTGGTGGCAGGGAATGTATAAACTCTCCCAGGTCAAAGTAAAGTATGAGTAGATTCAGTAACAGAGCAGGCTTCCGTCTTCGCTGTTCCAGCAAAACGTTAGGCACAGATTGGAGTTCCCTCAATCTCAGTTGAGTGGCCTTTCACTCAGCGTCTGCGTAATCACAGTACAGAGGGGCCGTTCAGCTCAGCTAGTCAGAGTGAAGCTTTTCTTAAATCCTTTCCCACTTCCCATTCCTGTGGCCTTTCGAGCAAATGCCATTAAATTTGGTGATGTCGAGGGGGAAGAGTGAGAGAGAGCGCGAGCGAGAGAGAGAGAGCGCGAGCGAGAGGGCGCGAGCGCGAGCGAGAGGGCGCGAGCGCGAGCGAGAGGGCGCGAGCGCGAGCGAGAGGGCGCGAGCGCGAGCGAGAGGGCGCGAGCGCGAGCGAGAGGGCGCGAGCGCGAGCGAGAGGGCGCGAGCGCGAGCGAGAGGGCGCGAGCGCGAGCGAGAGGGCGCGAGCGCGAGCGAGAGGGCGCGAGCGCGAGCGAGAGGGCGCGAGCGCGAGCGAGAGGGGCGCGAGCGCGAGCGAGGGGGCGCGAGCGCGAGCGAGGGGGCGCGAGCGCGAGCGAGGGGGCGCGAGCGCGAGCGAGGGGGCGCGAGCGCGAGCGAGGGGGCGCGAGCGCGAGCGAGGGGGCGCGAGCGCGAGCGAGGGGGCGCGAGCGCGAGCGAGGGGGCGCGAGCGCGAGCGAGGGGGCGCGAGCGCGAGCGAGGGGGCGCGAGCGCGAGCGAGGGGGCGCGAGCGCGAGCGAGGGGGCGCGAGCGCGAGCGAGGGGGCGCGGGCGCGAGCGAGGGGGCGCGGGCGCGAGCGAGGGGGCGCGGGCGCGAGCGAGGGGGCGCGGGCGCGAGCGAGGGGGCGCGGGCGCGAGCGAGAGGGCGCGGGCGCGAGCGAGAGGGCGCGAGCGCGAGCGAGAGGGCGCGAGCGCGAGCGAGAGGGCGCGAGCGAGAGGGCGCGAGCGCGAGCGAGAGGGCGCGAGCGCGAGCGAGAGGGCGCGAGCGCGAGCGAGAGGGCGCGAGCGCGAGCGAGAGGGCGCGAGCGAGAGGGCGCGAGCGAGAGGGCGCGAGCGAGAGGGCGCGAGCGAGAGGGCGCGAGCGCGAGCGAGAGGGCGCGAGCGCGAGCGAGAGGGCGCGAGCGCGAGCGAGAGGGCGCGAGCGCGAGCGAGAGGGCGCGAGCGCGAGCGAGAGGGCGCGAGCGAGAGGGCGCGAGCGCGAGCGAGAGGGCGCGAGCGAGAGGCGCGAGCGAGAGGGCGCGAGCGCGAGCGAGCGAGCGCGAGCGAGAGGGCGCGAGCGCGAGCGAGAGGGCGCGAGCGCGAGCGAGAGGGCGCGAGCGCGAGCGAGAGGGCGCGAGCGCGAGCGAGAGGGCGCGAGCGCGAGCGAGAGGGCGCGAGCGCGAGCGAGAGGGCGCGAGCGCGGAGAGGAGCGCGAGCGCGAGAGAGAGGGCGCGAGCGCGAGAGAGAGGGCGCGAGCGCGAGAGAGAGGGCGCGAGCGCGAGAGAGAGGGCGCGAGCGCGAGAGAGAGGGCGCGAGCGCGAGAGAGAGGGCGCGAGCGCGAGAGAGAGGGCGCGAGCGCGAGAGAGAGGGCGCGAGCGCGAGAGAGAGGGCGCGAGCGCGAGAGAGAGGGCGCGAGCGCGAGAGAGAGGGCGCGAGCGCGAGAGAGAGGGCGCGAGCGCGAGAGAGAGGGCGCGAGCGAGAGAGAGAGGGCGCGAGCGAGAGAGAGAGGGCGCGAGCGAGAGAGAGAGGGCGCGAGCGAGAGAGAGAGGGCGCGAGCGAGAGAGAGAGGGCGCGAGCGAGAGAGAGAGGGCGCGAGCGAGAGAGAGAGGGCGCGAGCGAGAGAGAGAGGGCGCGAGCGAGAGAGAGAGGGCGCGAGCGAGAGAGAGAGGGCGCGAGCGAGAGAGAGAGGGCGCGAGCGAGAGAGAGGGCGCGAGCGAGAGAGAGAGGGCGCGAGCGAGAGAGAGAGGGCGCGAGCGAGAGAGAGAGGGCGCGAGCGAGAGAGAGGGCGCGAGCGAGAGAGAGAGCGCGAGCGAGAGAGAGAGCGAGAGAGAGAGCGCGAGCGAGAGAGAGGGCGCGAGCGAGAGAGAGGGCGCGAGCGAGAGAGAGGGCGCGAGCGAGAGAGAGGGCGCGAGCGAGAGAGAGAGCGCGAGCGAGAGAGAGAGCGCGAGCGAGAGAGAGAGCGCGAGCGAGAGCGAGCGCGAGCGAGAGAGAGCGCGAGCGAGAGAGAGAGCGCGAGCGAGAGAGAGAGCGCGAGCGAGAGAGAACGCGAGCGAGAGAGAGCGCGAGCGAAAATCTCTCTCGTTAAGATCCCGTGCTGTTTCGAGAAGGCTGCTCATGGTGAGGTCCGCAACAAGGATCACAGCAATGCAGACATACAAGGAATATACTCCCCTGCAGCCCATAAGAACCCGAAGCAGGAGTGGACCACTCAGCCCCTCAAGCACTGCTCCAGCATTCAGTAAAATCAGGGCTGCTCTGGCCTCAGCCCCAATGCCACTTTCCTGGGTGGCACGGTAGCACAGTGGTTAGCACTGCTGCCTCACAGCGCCAGGGACCCAGGTTCGATTCCCAGCTCGGGTCACTGTCTGTGTGGAGTCTGCACATTCTCCCCGTGTCTGCATGGGTTTCCTCCGGGTGCTCCGGTTTCCTCCCACTGTCCGAAAGACGTGTTGGTTAGGGTGCATTGGCCGTGCTAAATTCTCCCTCAGTGTAACCCAAACAGGCGCCGGAGTGTGGTGACCAGGAGAATTTCACAGTAACTTCATTGCAGTGTTAATGTAAGCCTTACTTGTGACCAATAAATAAACTAACTTTTTAATATTCGATTCCCAGCTTGGGTCGCTGTCTGTGTGGAGTTTGCACATTCTCCTCGTGTCTGCGTGGTTTTCCTCCGGGTGCTCCGGTTTCCTCCCACAGTCCAAAGATGTGCAGGTTAGGTTGATTGGCTATGCTAAAATTGCCCCTTAGTGTCCTGAGATGCGTAGGTTAGAGGGATTAGCGGATAAATATGTAGGGATATGGGGGTAGGGCCTGGGTGGGGTTGTGGTCGGTGCAGACTCGATGGGCCAAGTGGCCTCTTTCTGCACTGTAGGGTTTCTATGATTCTATGAACAGCACTCGAGAGACAGGTTATCTGGGATCTCGATTGTTTGCGACATGCTTTCTGGGTTGTGATGAAAGGTAATTTTGAGAAAACATTTTCTCTACAGATGCTGCCTGACCTGCTGAGCATTCCCAGAATGTTATTTAAGATTTCCAACATTTGCAGTTTTTTTTCCCTTTTGTACGTTTATTTATTAGTGTCACAAGTAAGGCTTATATTCACACTTCAGTGAAGTTACTATGAAAATCCCCTAGTCGCCACACTCCCGTTCGGGTGCACTGAGGGAGAATTTAGCACGTCTTTCGGACTGTGGGAGGAAACCGGAGCACCCAGAGGAAACCCACACAGACACGGGGAAAACTCCACACAGACAGTGACCCAAGCCGGGACTCGAACCCAGGTTCCTGGCGCTGTGAGGCAGCAGTGCTAACCCACTGTGCCACCGTGCCACCCAATGTATTAGCATTTAGTGCTCTTCTTTCGGAGCTGCCTACCTTAAGAAGTTCTGCCCTTCTTTCCATTTACCTTGTTCACCCTCTTTGTGCTCCATATTCCTTCTCACGTTTGGTCTGATATCCCAAAAAAAAAACCCTCCCACAGCCATATTTCCTTCCTTGGCATACTGAATCCAGCTTCCACTTATTCCACATAGATTCCAACTTAAAATTCACTCGTGTTATTATTGCAGATCATAACATCCCTACAGCGCAGAAGGAGGCTATTCAGCCCATCGAGTCTGCACCAACAACAATCCCACTCAGACCCCATCCCCATAACCCCACGTATTTACCCTGCTAATCCCCCTGACATCAGGGGCAATTTATCATGGCCAATCCATCTAACCCGCACATCATTGGATTCTAAGGGGCGATTTAGCATGGCCAATCCACCAAACCTGCACATCTTTTGGACCGTGGAAGGAAATGGTGGCACAGCGGTTAGCACTGCTGCCTCATAGCACCAGAGAGGCGGGTTCAATTCTGGCCTCCGATGACTGTCTGCGTGGACTTTGCACGTTCTCTCCGTGTCTGCGTGGGATTCCTCCAGGTGCTCCGGTTTCCTCCCACACTTCAAAAGATGTGCAGGTTAGGGGGATTGGCCATGCTAAATTGCCCCTTAATGTCCAAAGATGTGTTAGTTAGGTGGCTTGGCCATGCTAAATTGCCCCTTAATGTCCAAAGATGTGCAGGTTAGGTGGATTGGCCATGCTAAATTGCCCCTTAATGTCCAAAGATGTGCAGGTTAGGTGGGTTGGCCATGCTAAATTGCCCCTTAATGTCCAAAGATGTGTAGGTTAGGTGGATTGACCATGCTAAATATTGCCCCTTAGTGTCCCTAAAGATGTATAGGAAAAGGGGCCTGCAACGGTACCCTTCCACAATTAAATAGCAATTCCCACCAAATACCATTGAGACTGACACCTTAAACAATGTCGGCTTGGGAAAGGTCAGGGAGGTTCCCATAGAAACCACATCCTGGCCACTTGTGCAGCAGAGGGTAAAACGGTCATTAAAAAAAAAGCCCCCAAGAGGTAAATATAGAAAGAGCCAAAATTACACCCAAGAACGTTCTGACGCAGAGAGATTGCAGGCAGTCTGTGAATATAAAAGGCTATTTCACCTTTCACTGCACTGCCCCAGGATATATGTCAATAAAACCCTACCGAGCTGTAGAATGGAATAGAAAGTGCACATTACATTAATATACTCCACAGTTCACATACCCCACGGGTCTCCATTCTACCATACAAATAGAGTACACTCGTCAAAAGTCAACCACTAACCATCCCCTATCCTACTTAGAATCCCTACAGTGCAGAAAGAGGCCATTCGGCCCATCGAGTCTGCACCGGCTCTCCGACAGAGCATCTTACCCAGGCCCTCTCCCCTGCCCTATCCCCATAATCCACACATTTACCATGGTTACCATGACTAACCTGCACATCTTTGGACACTGAGGGGCAATTTAGCATGGCCAATCCACATAACCTACAACACCTTTGGACTGTGGGAGGAAACCGGAGCACTCGGAGGAAACCCACGCAGACATGGGGAGAACATGCAAACTCCACACAGACAGTGACCCGAGGCCAGGACCTCCCTCTCCCATCCACACACACTGAGGTCGGCACTCATATGAGCCTCGACTGCCAGGAACTGCTATTCAACTGTGATGGGCATCACAGCGAGCCTGATCAAGTTTCTCTCTAAACACCTGCCCCACCCCAGCAGCGAGCGAATCATTTGCCAGGCATTCGGAAGCAGGTACTCGGGGTGAGCCTGATGGCCAATGTCATCATGGCCACCCCAGCCAACAACTGTGGTCTATAATCGGCTAAGGCACAGGCCGGAATTTGGGGCTTCCTGACTCGGTGAGACAACAGCACCATGTTCACTTGCTTTCCCCATATCATCAGAGTGGACCCTAGAGTGTCTCTCAGTGAAGGGCGACACGGTGGCACAGTGGTTAGCACTGCCTCACAGCGCCAGGGACCCGGGTTCAATTCCCGGCTTGGGTCACTGTCTATGCGGAGTTTGCACATTCTCCCCGTGTCTGCGTGGGTTTCCTCCGGGTGCTCTGGTTTCCTCTCACACTGCAAAGATGTGCGGGTTAGGTGGATTGGCCATGCTAGATTGGCTCTTAGTGTCAGGGGGACTAGCTAGGGCAAATGCATGGGGTTACAGGGTTAGGGCCTGGGTGGGATTGTAGTCGGTGCAGACTCAATAGGCTGAATGGCCTCTTTCTGCACTGTAGGATTCTATGATTCAAACCATGAAGTAACGGTTCTAGTTGAAAGGGGAAGTCGGCAACTCCCTTAGGTTGTCATGTACAGACTTTAGCCATGCCTTATATAAGCTCATTTCTGTTTACAGTGAAAATTCCCAGCGTTCTTGGTGTTAACAATACGAGCCTGGATTGCAGAGTATTGTAAACACAGCCTCCATAAACAATTCCACAACATCCCCCTCACAGGAATGTGTGAGTGAAAGTTAAAACCAGGACATGAGGCACCCTCCACCTCAGCACTGACCACCAGCCAGAGTTCAAACAAAACACACTGACACGGTGTCAAATCAACAACTTATATTTACACAGTGCCTTCACTGGAGCACGATAAAGCAACGCGACACCGAGTTGCATAGGGTGGTATTAGGTCAGACAGCCTAAAGTTTACTGAAACGGATACGCTTTAAAAAGAACCTGTTTCAAAGTTAAAGTTTATTTATTAGTCACAAGTCAGCATACATTCACAATGCAATGAAGTTACTGTGAAAATCCCCTAGTCGCCACACCCCAGCACCTGTTTGGGTACACGGAGGGAGAATTTAACACGGCCAATGCATCTAACCAGCACATCTTTGGACACTAAGGGGCAATTTAGCATGGCCAATCCACCTAACCTGCACATCTTTGGACACTAAGGGGCAATTTAGCATGGCCAATCCACCTAACCTGCACATCTTTGGACACTAAGGGGCAATTTAGCATGGCCAATCCACCTAACCAGCACATCTTTGGACACTAAGGGGCAATTTAGCATGGCCAATCCACCTAACCTGCACATCTTTGGACACTATGGGGCAATTTAGCATGGTCAATCCACCTAACCTGCACATCTTTGGACACTAAGGGGCAATTTAGCATGGCCAATCCACCTAACCTGCACATCTTTGGACACTAAGGGGCAATTTAGCATGGCCAATCCACCTAACCTGCACATCTTTGGACACTAAGGGGCAATTTAGCATGGTCAATCCACCTAACCTGCACATCTTTGGACACTAAGGGGCAATTTAGCATGGCCAATCCACCTAACCTGCACATCTTTGGACACTAAGGGGCAATTTAGCATGGCCAATCCACCTAACCTGCACATCTTTGGACTTTGGGAGGGACAGGAAGAAGTCTGGCAACACCAGGTTAAAGTCCAACAGGTTTATTTGGTAGCACAAGCCACATGCTTTCGGAGCGCTGCCCCTTCATCAGGTGAGTGAGTGGGAGTTGTGTTCACAAACAGGGCATATATAAAGACCCAAACTCAATTTCACAAACTCCACATCTGGGGAAACCCACGCAGACACGGAGAGAATGTGCAGACTCCACACAGACAGTGACCCAAGCCGGGAATCCAAGCTGGGTCCCTGGCGCTGTGAGGCAGCTGTGCTAAACCCACTGTGCCAACCCCCCCCCGAAGGAGGTAAGTGAAGTCAAGAGAGAGGGAGAGGGCGTAGGGCAGGTGTTCCACATCTTAGAGCCCAGGTAACTGAAGCATGATCACCAACTGTGGAACAATTAAAATCAGGAATGCTCAAGAGGCCAGGATTAGAGAAGATCATGGGGTGTGGGCACCGCTGGCAAGGTCAGCATTAAACCCCCATCCCTAATTTCCCCTCGACAAGACGTGACCTTACTAGCCAGTTCACAGGGGTAGTCAAAAAAGAGTCAATAACATTGATGAAGATCTGGAGTTAGACCAGAAGGAATGCCAGGTTTTAGTTTTTGAAGAACACGGGGCGGCACGGTGGCACAGTGGTCAGCACTGCTGCCAGGGACCCGGGTTCGATTCCCGGCTTGGGTCACTGTCTGTGTTGAGTTTGCACGTTCTCCCCGTGTCTGTGTGGGTTTCCTCCGGGTGCTCTGGTTTTCTCCCACACTCCAAAGATGTGCAGGTTAGGTGGATTGGCCATGATAAGTTGCCCCACACGGTGTTAGGGGGACTAGCTAGGGTAAGTGAATGGGGTTATGGGGATCGGGTCTGGGTGGCATTGTGATTGGTGCAGTATCGATGGGCCAAATGGCCTCCTTCTGCACTGTAGGATTCTATGATTGATGAACCAGGCAAGTTTGTTTTTAATGTATTTAGTTAACCAAATGCACCCGTGGTGGAATTTGAACCCACTCCTCTGGATTAGCACCGGCCTAACAGGGCGGCACAGTGGTTAGCACTGCTGCCTCACAGCGCCAGGGACCCAGGTTCGATTCCCGGCTTGGGTGACTGTCAGTGTTGAGTTTGCATGTTCTCCCCGTGTCTGCGTGGGTTTCCTCCGGGTGCTCCGGTTTCCTCCCACAGTCCAAAGGCGTGCTGGGGTTACCCCAGATATTTAAATATCTGGAATAGGGCCTGGGTGGGATGGTGGTCATAGTGTCACAGAGGTTTACAACATGGAAACAGACCCTTCGGCCCAACTTGTCCATGCCGCCCTTTTTTAACCTCTAAGCCAGTCCCAATTGCCCGCATTGATCCATATCCCTCTATACCCATCTTACCCATGTAACTGTCTAAATGCTTTTTAAAAGTCAAAATTGTACCCACCTCTACTACTACCTCTGGCAGCTCGTTCCAGACACTCACCACCCTGTGTTTGAAAAAAGTGCCCTTCTGAACCCTTTTGTATCTCTCCCCTCTCACCTTAAACCTATGCCCTCTAGTTTTAGACTCCCCTACCTTTGGGAAAAGATATTGACTTTCGAGCTGATCTATGCCCCTCATTATTTTATAGACTTTTATGAAAGTGAGGAGGTGTGGGATAGAGGGAAAGTTGGCCGATTGGATAGGTAACTGGCTGTCTGATCGAAGACAGAGGGTGGTGGTCGATGGAAAATTTTCGGATTGGAGGCAGGTTGCTAGCGGAGTGCCGCAGGGATCAGTGCTTGGTCCTCTGCTCTTTGTGATTTTTATTAATGACTTAGAGGAGGGGGCTGAAGGGTGGATCAGTAAATTTGCTGATGACACCAAGATTGGTGGAGTAGTGGATGAGGTGGAGGGCTGTTGTAGGCTGCAAAGAGACATAGATAGGATGCAAAGCTGGGCTGAAAAATGGCAAATGGAGTTTAACCCTGATAAATGTGAGGTGATTCATTTTGGTAGGACTAATTTAAATGTGGATTACAGGGTCAAAGGTAGGGTTCTGAAGACTGTGGAGGAACAGAGAGATCTTGGGGTTCATATCCACAGATCTCTAAAGGTTGCCACTCAAGTGGATAGAGCTGTGAAGAAGGCCTATAGTGTGTTAGCTTTTATTAACAGGGGGTTGGAGTTTAAGAGCCGTTGGGTTATGCTGCAACTGTACAGGACCTTGGTGAGACCACATTTGGAATATTGTGTGCAGTTCTGGTCACCTCACTATAAGAAGGATGTGGAAGCGCTGGAAAGAGTGCAGAGGAGATTTACCAGGATGCTGCCTGGTTTGGAGGGTGGGTCTTATGAGGAAAGGTTGAGGGAGCTAGGGCTGTTCTCTCTGGAGCGGAGGAGGCTGAGGGGAGACTTAATAGAGGTTTATAAAATGATGAAGGGGATAGATAGAGTGAACGTTCAAAGACTATTTCCTCGGGTGGATGGAGCTATTACAAGGGGGCATAACTATAGGGTTCGTGGTGGGAGATACAGGAAGGATATCAGAGGTAGGTTCTTTACTCAGAGAGTGGTTGGGGTGTGGAATGGACTGCCTGCAGTGATAGTGGAGTCAGACACTTTAGGAACATTTAAGCGGTTATTGGATAGGCACATGGAGCACACCAGGATGATAGGGAGTGGGATAGCTTGATCATGGTTTCAGATAAAGCTCGGCACAACATCGTGGGCCGAAGGGCCTGTTCTGTGCTGTACTGTTCTATGTTCTATGTAGACCTCTATAAGATTACCCCTCAGCCTCCTACACTACAGGGAAAAAAGGTCGGTGCAGATGTAATGGGCCAAATGGCTTCCTTCTGTACTGTATGGATTCTATGACTCTATAAACCTATACCTTCTTGGGAGAACAAGCAAACTAGGAAAATAGACTATCTAAGTGGAACAGTGAGTGTAGCAACCAATGTTTGGTTGGGGGAGGGGGGGTCGTGTCAGTGTGTGGAAAGCGGGGACCAATGCATTTCGTTTTCAGTCCCGTGGGTTAAATATTAAGCAAAGTGCTTTAGCTTCAATGATGAAATTATAAGTGCCTCCTGCACAGGAATATAATGTTCACTCATAAAATTTACCACCCATGCACCGCAAGGGACTGTACACCAAATCCCTCATTTTAAAAAAAAAGAGTGCCCTTTAAAGGAAATTTTAAAAAAAGCTTCGAACAACTTTCAAGCCAGGATTTAAAAGTTACATTTCCCACAAAGGGAGACCTTGGACTCCCAACTTGAAACTTCCAGGGAATCGCTAACCCGAGCTAGGTTGGGGAGCTCCACAGTTGCGTACAGCCCAAGACGCTTTGGGAGCACTGAAATTGTCAGCAAACTTAGTGTCAGAAGATGCTGGAGGAACCCAGCAGGTCAGACAAAATCTGTGGAGAGAGAATAGAACCAACATTTGACACTAAGTGCTGGCCCAGCCAGCGATGCCTCTGAATGCGTACAAAAAGTGGGGTTATGGGGATAGGGTCCGGGTGGGATTGTTGTTGGTGCAGGCTCGATGGGCTGAATGGCCTCCTTCTGCACTGTAGGGATCCTATGATTTGTGTGCAATGCGGACCAGTACACGCACTGACGACCATATTACACTGAAACAAATGATCTCGTCATTATGTTTGTGGGGGCTTGCTGTGCACGAGTTGGCTGCCACATTTCCTGCACTTCAGAGCTTGACTCTGAAGGAAAGGACGCCCCAGACACCAGAGGCTTATGAAAACTACTATATAAATGCACGTTTTTCTTTTATAAAAAGTTTCACGGTTTATTTATTAGTGTCACCAGTAGGCTTACATTAACACTGCAATGAAGTTACAGTGAAAAGCCCCTCGTCGCCACACTCTGCTGCCTGTTCGGGTACACTGAGGGAGAATTTAGCACGGCCAATGCACCCTAACCAGCACGTCTTTCGGACTGTGGGAGGAAACTGGAGCACCCGGAGGAAACCCACACAGATACAAGGAGAATGGGCACCACAGTGGCAAGCACTGCTGCCTCACAGTGCCAGGGACCCGGGTTCGATTCCCGGTTTGGATCATTGCGTGCGTGGGTTTCCTTCGGGTGCTCCAGTTTCCTCCCACAGTCCGAAAGACGTGCTGGTTAGGGCGCATTGGCCATTCTCCCTCAGGTGTACACGAACAGGCGCCGGGGTGTGGCGACTCGGAGATTTTCACAGTAACTTCATTGCAGTGTTAATGTAAGCCTCCTTGTGACACTAGTAAGTAAACTTAAAACTTAATGCGCAAACTCCACACAGACAGTGACCCTAGCTGGGAATTGAACTCGGATCCCTGGCGTTGTGAGGCAGCAGTACTAACCACTGTGCCACCCCATTCCTTTTGCACGTTTTAACTGTTTATCCGATTCCTTTTCAGAAGTTCCTCCTGGATCTGTTTCAGGCGGCGCCTTCCAGATCAACAACAACCCACTGTGTGTAAACATTTTAAAAATCTACACATTGTCAATGAGCTTCAATCCATATATCATCTGGCTGCCACACGCGAACTTGCTTCACCTTATCTAATCTATCAATAAGGCTGTGAGCTTCCCTTTCAAGGGTTGTTCCATTCTAGTTGTTTTCAAACACAATGAAAAAGGTGCACAAATATTTTTTTTTTTTTAAAAAGGAGCAAAAACAGGAATTAAAAGCACACAATAAATTCTGAACATTTGCTCCGAAATGAATTTTAAGAGCAAGTTCTGGGTCATGTTGTTCCACTATTATACACCAAAGGGCAAACGCAAAGGTCTGTGCCAGAAATACAAACACACGGTGACCATGGCAATCGCCTTTCTGTTTTATAGCTACCTACCCCCAACTCATCTTATCCATTGGTTCACAGCCAAAGGGTTGCCAACTCTCTAAGAAAATCGCCCTTAGCGTCCTGAGATGCGTAGGTTAGAGGGATTAGTGGGTAAATCTGTAGGGATATGGGGGTAGGGACTGGGTGGGATTGTGGTCGGTGCAGACTCGATGGGCCGAATGGCCTCTTTCTGCACTGTAGGGTTTCTATGATTCTCCCAAGATTGGTCCAGAGACTCCAGCAATTAAAGCTCATTCTCAAGGACAGTGCTGTGAGCGACAGCCAGGGAAAAAATTCACAGGGACAGTGGAAAAAAAATTCGTTCTCATTTTCTTGGAGCACTTCGATTTACAAAAATACTGCAGGTGGTGAGGCAAAAAGGCCGTTTGCCTGCGGGATGGCACAGTGGGTTAGCACTGCTGCCTCACAGCGCCAGGAACCCGGGTTCGATTCCCGGCTTGGGTCACTGTCTGTGTGGAGTTTTCACGTTCTCCCCGTGTCTGCGTGGGTTCCCTCCGGGTGCTCCGGTTTGCTCCCACAGCCTAAAGAGGTGCAGGTTAGGTGGACTGGCCGTGCTAAAATTGCCCCCTTAGTATCCAAGATGTGCAGGTTAGGTGGATTGGGCGTGTTAAATTGCCCCTTCGTGTCCAAAGATGTGTTGGTTAGATGGATTACCCATGGGAAATGTGTGGGGTTACTGAGATAGGGCGGGGGGGGCGGGGAGGGGGGGGAAGAGAGCCTGGGGGCAATGCTCACGGTGCAAACCTGATGGGCCGAATGGCCTCTTCTGCACTGTAGGGATTCTATGGTTAGCAGGTCAAGAATGGACCAATTGGTCACCCAACCTCACAGTGCCTGATCAATGGCGGGTGAGGGGGGGTTGGGGGGGGGGGGGGGGGCGACATCTAATTGGATGCATTATGTGACCAATGGTTGGAGTGTGAGGGAAGGACAGGCAAAGGTCAAAGGGTGAACTTCTAGGAATACAAATGAAAATGCATTATCTGTAGGATGGGGTGACATGGTGGCACAGTGGGTTAGCACTGCTGCCTCACAGCACCAGGGACCCGGGT
This sequence comes from Mustelus asterias, assembly GCF_964213995.1. Classification (NCBI taxonomy): domain Eukaryota; kingdom Metazoa; phylum Chordata; class Chondrichthyes; order Carcharhiniformes; family Triakidae; genus Mustelus; species Mustelus asterias. The sequence goes on along the minus strand of NC_135824.1, from coordinate 55,407,916 downwards.
TCAATTCCGGCCTTGGGTCACTGTCTGTGCAGAGTTTGCATGTGCTCCTCATGTCTGCGTGGGTTTCCTCCGGTTTGCTCCCACAGCCCAAAGATGCGCACGTTAGGTGGACTGGCCATGTTAAATTGACCCTAGTGTCAGGGGGATTTGCAGGGTAAATGCGTTGGGTTAGAACATAGAACAGTGCAGCACAGAACAGGCCCTTCGGCCCACGATGTTGTGCCGAGCTTTATCTGAAACCAAGATCAAGCTATCCCACTCCCTATCATCCTGGTGTGCTCCATGTGCCTATCCAATAACCGCTTAAATGTTCCTAAAGTGTCTGACTCCACTATCACTGCAGGCAGTCCATTCCACACCCCAACCACTCTCTGCGTAAAGAACCTACCTCTGATATCCTTCCTGTATCTCCCACCACGAACCCTATAGTTATGCCCCCTTGTAATAGCTCCATCCACCCGAGGAAATAGTCTTTGAACGTTCACTCTATCTATCCCTTTCATCATTTTATAATGGGTTACAAAGAACAAAGAACAATACAGCACAGGAACAGGCCCTTCGGCCCTCCAAGCCCGCGCCGCTCCCCGGTCCAGGATTGAATCCTGAATCCAGGATCCCCGCCCAATTTTCCAGCCTATCTACATACCAATATCCTATCCACCGAGCTGTCCCTCACAGCTACGATGCTTTGTTCATTACAACCTATTAACTCACCCCCACCCCGCCATTCCAGACCATGTGATCTCCAGGGAGAGGCGAAAACCCAGAGTGAAAAACCCCAGGGCCAATATGGGGAAAAAAAAATCTGGGAAATTCCTCTCCGACCCCCTGAGGCGATCGAAACGAGTCCAGGAGATCACAATGGCCCTGATCGGAAAATGCTTCCCAACCCTAGTCATTTCCACTTCCACGAACACCATATGAATTCCCTGCCCCCGAGACAGGTTCCCAACTATCCGCAGTCTCGCTCTGTACTGGCACCAGCAAGATGATCATAGAATGAAGCCTTGAAACGAGAAACAAGGAACAATTAGCCCGCGCCGCTCCCTGGTCCAAACTAGACCACTCTTTTGTATCCCTCCATTCCCACTCCGTTCATATAGCTGTCTAGATAAGTCTTAAACGTTCCCAGTGTGTCCGCCTCCACCACCTTGCCCGGCAACACATTCCAGGCCCCCACGACCCTCTGTGTGAAATATGTCCTTCTGATATCTGTGTTAAACCTCCCCCCCTTCACCTTGAACCTATGACCCCTCGTGAACGTCACCACCGACCCGGGGAAAAGCTTCCCACCGTTCACCCTATCCATGCCTTTCATAATTTTATACACCTCTATTAAGTCTCCCCTCATCCTCCGTCTTTCCAAGGAGAACAACCCCAGTTTCCCCAATCTCTCCTCATAACCAAGCCCCTCCATACCAGGCAACATCCTGGTAAACCTCCTCTGTACTCTCTCCAAAGCCTCCACGTCCTTCTGGTAGTGTGGCGACCAGAACTGGACGCAGTATTCCAAATGCGGCCGAACCAACGTTCTATACAGCCGCAACATCAGACCCCATGTGCTCCTCATGTCTGCGTGGGTTTCGGGAATAGGGCCTGGGTGGGATTGTGGTTGGTACAGACTCGATGGACCAATGGTCTCCTTCTGTACTGTAGGGATTCTGTGGGATTGTCTGGGCATTAATATACTCATTGGCAACTGTTAGCTAACGTGGGGCATCAGACCACAATCTCTCTGCAGCTAGGAATACCCCCACAGTGGCTCAAAAATTAGGTTAACTTTATCGCTGCACACAGGTACATTATCTCCAGTGTTCCTTTGAGTCTCTTATTCTCAAAAATTTGCAGTCGTTCTGACAAAGGTTCGATAGTTGCAGGAATTTCTTGCCTCCACAAACAGATTTGAAAATCCAATAGCCCCTAGACCATTGTACACCCAATCATTAAATTTTCTTTGCAGCGGTGTGAAAAACTGTTTCATTTAGGTAGCACCCTTCGCAACCTTGGGACTTTACACGCCAAATGAAACACCTCTGCCCCAAGACGGAAGACGGTGCCTTGGTTTAACGTCTCACTGGAGATCAGGCACCTCTGACATTGCAGCATTCCTTCAGTAGTGCCCTGGAGCTGTCAACCAAGTGAAGACAGTAAGGAGTCTCACAACACCAGGTTAAAGTCCAACAGGTTTATTTGGTAGCAAACGCCACTAGCTTTCGGAGCGCTGCTCTTTCGTCAGGTGAGTGGGAGATCTGCTCATACACAGCAAACAGGGCCTATAAAGACACAAACTCAATTTACAGAATAATGATTGGAATGCGAGTCTTTACAGCTAATCATGTCTTAAAAGGTACAGACAATGTGAGTGGAGGGAGCATTAAGCACAGGTTAAAGAGATGTGTATTGTCTCCAGACAGGACAGCCAGTGAGACTTTGCAAGTCCAGGCAAGTTGTGGGGGTTGCAAATAGTGTGACATGAACCCAAGATCCCGGTTGAGGCCGTCCTCATGTGTGCGGAACCTGGCTATCAGTCTCTGCTCAGCGACTCTGCGCTGTCGTGTGTTGTGAAGGCCGCCTTGGAGAACGCTTACCCGAATATCAGTGACCACTGAAGTGCTCCCCAACAGGAAGAGAACAGTCTTGCCTGGTGATTGTCAAGCGGTGTTCATTCATCCATTGTCATAGCGTCTGCATGGTTTCCCCAATGTACCATGCCTCGGGACATCCTTTCGTATCAGGTAGACAACGTTGGCCGAGTTGCAAGAGTATGTACCGTGTACCTGGTGGATGGTGTTCTCACGTGAGGTGATGGCATCCGTGTCGATGATCCGCCACGTCTTGCAGCGGTTGCTGTGGCAGGGTTGTGTGATGTCATGGTCACTATTCTCCTGAAGGCTGGGTAGTTTGCTGCGGACAATGGTCTGTTTGAGGTTGCGTGGTTGTTTGAAGGCAAGAAGACGTGGGGGTGTGGGGATGGCCTTGGCGAGATATTCGTCTTCATCAATGACATGTTGAAGGCTCCGGAGGAGATGCCGTAGCTTCTCCGCTCCGGGGAAGTACGGGACGACGAAGGGTACTCTGTCCACTGTGTCCCGTGTTTGTCTTCTGAGGAGGTTGGTGCGGTTTTTCGCTGTGGCGCGTCGGAACTGTCGATTGATGAGTCGAGCGCCATATCCTGTTCTTATGAGGGCATCTTTCAGCGTCTGGAGGTGTCTGTTGCGATCCTCCTCATCCGAGCAGATCCTGTGTATACGGAGGGCATGTCCGTAAGGGATGGCTTCTTTAACGTGTTTAGGGTGGAAGCTGGAGAAGTGGAGCATCGTGAGGTTATCCGTGGGCTTGCGGTATAGTGAGGTGCTGAGGTGACCGTCCTTAATGGAGATGCGTGTCCAAGAATGCAACCGATTCCGGAGAGTAGTCCATGGTGAGTCTGATGGTGGGATGGAACTTGTTGATGTCATCATAGAGTTGTTTCAGTGATTGCTCACCATGACCCCAAAGGAAGAAAATGTCATCGATGTATCTAGTGTATAGCATCGGTTGAAGGTCCTGAGCGGTGAAGAAATCTTGCTCGAACCTGTGCATGAAGATGTTGGCATATTGAGGTGCGAATTTGGTCCCCATGGCTGTCTCGTGTGTCTGGATGAAGAACTGGTTGTTGAAGGTGAAGACATTGTGGTCCAGGATGAAGCGGATGAGTTGTAAAATTGCATCTGGAAACTGGCAGTTGTCGGCGTTGAGTACTGAGGCAGTTGGAGCAATGCCATTGTTGTGGAGGATGCTGGTGTAGAGTGCTGAGACATCCATTGTGACGAGGAGCGCTCCTGGTTCAACTGCTCCATGTGTGCCGAGTTTCTGTAGGAAGTCCGTCGTGTCGCGACAAAAGCTGGGGGTTCTTTGTACAATGGGTTTCAGGATGCCCTCGACATAGCCGGAGAGGTTCTCGCACAGGGTCCCATTGCCCAATACGATGGGACGGCCGGGTGTGTTTGCCTTGTCTATCTTCGGGACGCAAGTGGAGAACAGACAAGCTACATTTATTCCTAAAAGCAGTCAAACTGGTTATTTATCTCACTGTAATTTGAGAGACAAACAGAAACCTTTTCTTGCCTTTGCACTGTCATCTTAATTGGGAAATCGGTTAACTCGACACCGGCCGAAAGTCCTGCCAGGATCTCTCCTGGTCCGAAAGATTCAGTGTCTCATTATGAATACCAAAGCTCCCAAGTCAACAGAAATTGCGTGTAGAAGCTAAACTACTCAAATCGGGGTGAACAATTTTCCTCCTTATTTGGGCAGAATGGATATCTAAACCTAAACAGCTGTTTCCACTTCACCCAAACATGAGCCTGAAGTGCTCTCCTGGCAACGGAAGATGTAAACTTATCGATTAAAGTAATCCTCATTTTGTGTCGAGAGCAAAACGTCAGTAAGACATGGTGGAGGGTTTGAAATTTCCATTGTGCAAAGCCCACCTTAACCAAATATGGAGTTGCTAGATCTTGGGTTTACAGGCCAGGCGTGCATCTGCTGAGATTTTCCAGCATTTTCAGTTTGTGTATCCGGAGAGGATGTTTGTAGCTGTTTTTCAACCGAGAAAAAAGTTTCCAACAAAAAAAAAGACACACAGATTTGTGGATTCAATCCAAATATAAATCGGGGGAGAAACAAAAACTCAACCGAGAGAGCATGTGTAATGAAACTACAATCTAAATAACTCCTAACAGTCTCAGCTACTGTTGAGCTGGTTTTGATTTGATTTGTCACATGTATTAGTATACAGTGAAAAGTATTGTTTCTTGCGCACTATACAGACAAAGCATACCGTTCATAGAGAAGGAAAGGAGAGAGTGCAAAATGTAGTGTTACAGTCATAGCTAGGGTGTAGAGAAAGATCAACTTAATGGAAGTCTTGGTAAGTCATCTGGACTCGATATGTCAACACTTTTCTCTCCTCAGCTGCCAGACCCGCTGAGATTTTCCAGCGTTTTCTCTTTTGGTTTCAACTTAATGCGAGGTAGGTCCATTCAAAAGTCTGACGGCAGCAGGGAAGAAGCTGTTCTTGAGTTGGTTGGTACGAGACCGGAGACTTTTGTATCTTTTTCCCCCGACGGAAGAAGGTGGAAGAGAGAATGTCCGGGGTGCCTGGGGTCCTTAATTATGCTGGCTGCTTTGCCGAGGCAGTGGGAAGTGTAGCACCTCTCGCCCAGTTAGCAGGGCCTGGTTTCCAGCTCAACTCCAGGGACACGAACACAAAATTCAGGCTGATATACCAGCGCAGTACTGAGGGCGGTCAGAGATACTGAGGGGGGATGAGAACTTTCCCAAAGGTCCACTGACCTCAGATAGGATTTTCTCATTTTAGGGCGAAGGCAGCCGGAAAATCCCATCTTAATTCAGATGTGACATCAAAACGGTGACCCTTGGGAGACAGAAACCACTTCTCTATTTCGAAGACATCTGAGGAAATAAGTGCAGTGGAGTTACCCACCCCCAGTTTTCTGGTCAAATTTATCCTTCAACCAACATCACGCAAAACAAAAGTCAATGATATTTGCTATGTACAACTTGGGCTGCTGCATTCCCTACATTGTGATGTGGAGATGCCGGCGTTGGAATGGGGTAAACACAGTAAGAAGTCTAACAACACCAGGTTAAATTCCAACAGGTTTATTTGGTCGCAAACGCCACTAGCTTTCGGAGCGCTTGCTGCTCCTTTGTCAGGTGGAGTGGGAACAGCAATTACTCTCGCAAAGCGTTCCACTGGCTGGATGTCCCCCGCCCCACGGAGGTCCAGAGAGGGACAAAAGTCCGAGCCTTCCTTATCTGGGCGGCACGGCAACGCAATGGTTAGCACTGCTGACTCACAGCGCCAGGGTCCCGGGTTCGAATCCCGGCTTGGGTCACTGTCTGTGTGGAGTTTGCACGTTCTCCCCCGTGTTCGTGTGGGTTTCCTTCGGGTGCTCCAGTTTCCTCCAACAGTCCAAAGATGTGCGGGTTAGGTGGATTGGCCATGCTAAATTGCCCCTTAATGTCCAAAGATGTGTGGGTTTGGTGGATTGGCCATGCTAAATTGCCCCTTAATGTCCAAAGATGTGCAGGTTAGGTGGATTGGCCATGCTAAATTGCCCATTAGTGTCCAAAGATGTGCGGGTTAGGTGGATTGGCCATGCTAAATTGCCCCTTAATGTCCAAAGATGTGTGGGTTAGGTAGATTGGCCATGCTAAATTGCCCATTAGTGTCCAAAAATGTGTGGGGGGTTAGGTAAATTGGCCATGCTAAATTGCCCCTTAGTGTCAGGGGGACTCGCAGGGTAAATGCATAGGTTATGAGGATAGGGCCTGGGTGGGATTGTGGTCGGTGCAGACTCGATGGACCGAATGGCCTCCTTCTACACTGTAGGATTCTATAATTCTATCTTCAGTCCAGTCCCTGTAAATCCAGGCCATAACACCAGGGTGGTGCTGTCCAACAGCAATCATTGATAGTTGCACGTGACACCAATTAAGCCTCGCGTTCTGATCTTAATCAAGAACAGCTTAGGTACTCCCACGGTGCAGGTAAAACAATTTCAGATGCATGTATTTACTTCGCCAGTCGCTATCAAAACAGTAAAACTACCCGCCAATGATCACTTGTTCTCATTTCACTGAACAACGCCCATTAGGCTGAAGTTCACATGTGTGTAAATATGAATCACAGAATAATAGAATCTTAGAGAAGCAGGTCATTCGATACTTCACATCTGCGCTAGATCTTGGAAAGAGAACACAGAACTTTTATAGGTCACAGACAGTGTGTATTATATATTTTTCAAATTTGCTAACCAGGAATGCAGTTAGATACATCTGGATTCCCAATTCGCCAGGTGACTAGTGGCTAACATTCTCAGTTCAAGCTTATTTATTTATTAGTCACAAGTCGGCTTACATTAACACTGCAATGAAGTTACTGTGAAAACCTCCCAGGCGCCACACTCCGGCGCCTGTTCGGGGACACCGAAGGAGAATTTAGCACGGCCAATGCACCCTAACCAACACGTCTTTCGGACTATGGGAGGAAACTGGAGCATAGAACATAGAACAGTACAGCACAGAACAGGCCCTTCGGCCCACAATGTTGTGCCGAGCTTTATCTGAAACCAAGATCAAGCTATCCCACTCCCTATCATCCTGGTGTGCTCCATGTGCCTATCCAATAACCGCTTAAATGTTCCTAAAGTGTCTGACTCCACTATCACTGCAGGCAGTCCATTCCACACCCCAACCACTCTCTGCGTAAAGAACCTACCTCTGATATCCTTCCTGTATCTCCCACCACGAACCCTATAGTTATGCCCCCTTGTAATAGCTCCATCCACCCGAGGAAATAGTCTTTGAATGTTCACTCTATCTATCCCCTTCATCATTTTATAAACCTCTATTAAGTCTCCCCTCAGCCTCCTCCGCTCCAGAGAGAACAGCCCTAGCTCCCTCAACCTTTCCTCATAAGACCTACCCTCCAAACCAGGCAGCATCCTGGTAAATCTCCTCTGCACTCTTTCCAGCGCTTCCACATCCTTCTTATAGTGAGGTGACCAGAACTGCACACAATATTCCAAATGTGGTCTCACCAAGGTCCTGTACAGTTGCAGCATAACCCCACGGCTCTTAAACTCCAACCCCCTGTTAATAAAAGCTAACACACTATAGGCCTTCTTCACAGCTCTATCCACTTGAGTGGCAACCTTTAGAGATCTGTGGATATGAACCCCAAGATCTCTCTGTTCCTCCACAGTCTTCAGAACCCTACCTTTGACCCTGTAATCCACATTTAAATTAGTCCTACCAAAATGAATCACCTCACATTTATCAGGGTTAAACTCCATTTGCCATTTTTCAGCCCAGCTTTGCATCCTATCTAGGTCTCTTTGCAGCCTACAACAGCCCTCCACCTCATCCACTACTCCACCAATCTTGGTGTCATCAGCAAATTTACTGATCCACCCTTCAGCCCCCTCCTCTAAGTCATTAATAAAAATCACAAAGAGCAGAGGACCAAGCACTGATCCCTGCGGCACTCCGCTAGCAACCTGCCTCCAATCCGAAAATTTTCCATCCACCACCACCCTCTGTCTTCGATCAGACAGCCAGTTACCTATCCAATCGGCCAACTTTCCCTCTATCCCACAACTCCTCACTTTCATCATAAGCCGACCATGGGGGACCTTATCAAACGCCTTACTAAAATCCATGTATATGACATCAACTGCCCTACCTTCATCAACACACTTAGTTACCTCCTCAAAAAATTCTATCTATAATTACCAGGGTCATTTCTATTCCCTTTCTTAAACAGAGGAACAACATTCACCAGTCCTCTGGCACCATCTCCGTGGACAGCGAGGACCCAAAGATCAAAGCCAAAGGCTCTGCAATCTCATCCCTTGCCTCCCAAAGAATCCTAGGATACATTTCATCAGGCCCAGGGGACTTATCGACCTTGGAGCACCTGGAGGAAACCCACGCAGACGCGACACAGACAGTGACCCAAGCTGGGAATCGAACCCAGGTCCCTGACACTATGAGGCAGCAGTGCTAACCACTGTGCCAGCCCAGTCTTCCATAACTTAAAATGGAGCTTCAGTTTGAATCATAGAATCCTACAGTGCAGAATGAGATCCATCGAGCCTGCGCCAACAACAATCCCACCCATACTCTATTCCTCACATATTTACCCTGCTAATCGCTCTAACCTCCGCATCCCGGGTCATTAAGGGGTAATTTAGCATGGCCAATCCACCTAACCTACACATCTTTGGACACACAGGCAATTTAGCATGGCCAATCCACCTAACCTACACATCTTTGGACACACAGGCAATTTAGCATGGCCAATCAACCTAACCTGCACATCTTTGGAGACACAGGCAATTTAGCACGGCCAATCCACCTAACCTACACATCTTTGGATTGTGGGGGGAAACCGGAGCACCCGGAGGAAACCCACGCAGACACGGGGAGAACGTGCAGACTCCACACAGACACTGACCCAAGCCGGGAATCGAACCCGGGTCCGTGGCGCTGTGATGCAGCAGGGCTGACTACTGTGCCACCGTGCCACTCAACTGGCGGTGGCACAGTGGTTAGCACTGCTGCCTCACGGCACCAGGGACCCAGGTTCAATTCCGGCCTCGGGTCACTGCCTGTGTGGAGTTTGCGCGTTCTCCCCCGTGTCTGCGTGGGTTTCCTCCGGGTGCTCCAGTTTCCTCCCACACTCCGAAAGGCATGCTGGTTAGGTCAGATTGGCCATGCTAAATTCTCCCTCAGTGTACCCGAACAGATGCTGGAGTGTGGCGACGAGGGGATTTTCACAGTAACTTCATTGCAGTGTTAATGTAAACTTAATTTGTGACTAATAAATAAACTTTAACTTTAACTAGTGAAGTGTTGGCCTCTAGATCCTGAGACGATGATGCTGGTGTTATAGTTCACGCAGGACATTGGGAGATGCTGTGGATAGTGATGGTTGAACTTTCTTTCCATTACGTGGCTGACCAGGAGTCTCTCCCATTCCTACTGCCAGGCCATTGGTGTGTTTGGAAGGGTTTTGCAAGTTGACACTCAACTTGTTTGACTGCGTTGTGAACGCACCTTCCTTGGCCATCAAATCCTGGGGTGGAACTCAAACCCGGAGCTTCTGGCTCAGAGGCAGGGACACCATGCAACGCACCACTAGACCTCCCAACAGAGGCGACAGGAACAACTTCAGCTTTAACCCCAAATAGAACCCCTTTCCTGGGGCCTGGTGTCACTCCAAGTAGCAACTGTTTTCACATCCTATCGTTCGATCCCTTCAGCACCTATAGACGTGCTGGTTAGGGTGCATTGACCCAAACAGGTGCCGGAGTGTGGCGACTCGGGGAATTTCACAGTAACTTCATTGCAGTGTTAATGCAAGCCTTACTTGTGACTAATAAATAAATAAACTTTACTTTTAGATCAAAGATTTCTTTGAACAAAGGCATTCATCATCTCAGTCCTAAACGGTTGACACATTTTCCTGAGGGTATGGCCCCCAGAAAGGGCTAACACACCTCTAGGCATCAGAATTACTCAATGAGTTGCTACCCACCGTTGTTTCAAAGGAAAATACAATAGCCGGTTTCTGCACAGCAAGATCTGAAAATTGGTAATGAAGTAATGAATTGACTTGCTTCAGAGATGGTATCATTGGCAAAACAGGGTGGCACGGCGGTTCGCACTGCTGACTTACAGCGCCAGGGACCTGGGTTCAATTCCCCCTTGGGTCACTGTCTGTGTGGAGTCTGCACGTTCTCCCCGTGTCTGCGTGGGTTTCCTCCAGGTGCTCCGGTGCCCTCCCACAGTCCCAAGATGTGTAGGTTAGGTAGATTAGCCATGCTAAACTGCCCCTTGGACTGCTGACTCATATCAACCAGGGACCCAGGTTCGATTCCCGCCTTGGGTCACTGTCTGTGTGGAGTTTGCACGTTCTCCCCGTGTCTGCGTAGGTTTCCTCCCACCGTCCAAAGATGTGTGTGTGTTAGGTTGATTGGCCATGCTAAATTGATCCTGGTGTTCGGGAAGTACCAGGGTAAATATGTGGGGTTACAGGAATAGCGTCTGGGTGGGATTGTGGTCGGTGCAGACTCAATGGGCCGAATGGCCTCCTTCTGCACTGTAGGGATTTGATGAACTTCCCGAATCTATGACCGTCTCAACAAGCCAATGATCAAATTAATGTCTTGTCCATCACGGCCAGTGTGTTAACCTAGATTAAGAAATCAAGTCTAATCAGTTAAGCTATCTGACTCAGAGCAGAGTATAATCACTTCCGCCAACCTAATGCGGCACAAATGAATAAGATCTTTCAATTTTCCACTGGATTCCATCTTGTTCTGGCAAATTAACAATCATTTCACAGAATCCCTCACAGTGCTGAAGAGGCCATTCAGCCCAATGAGTCTGTACCGACTCTCTGACAGAGTTTCTCACCCAGGCCCTCTTCCCCCCCACCCTATCCCCAATGCTTTTGGCGTTTGCCACTACCACAACACAATCACCATCCGCCCCCCCCCCCCCCCCCGCCCCCCATAGGGAATTGCAAGTTGGGGTGGGAGAAAGCAGAACACTGTTGAGTTCTCTTATCTCTCTTTAATGCAGGCAGCTATCTGGGACATCACAGTCCCTGACACTGCATCTGCAGGAAGTGCTCCCTAGTCTTGTGGCTTGAACGTAGCCGCTCTGTTTTTGCGATGGTGATTGAGGCATGACTATCTGCCACAACATAAAGGAGGACTTCCCTACACGTCTTCAAAAAAAATAGTGTCATGGACTTTATGTTTTAAAAAACACCTGTCTGAGGCAGGGAGAAGACCAAGGCCTCAGTCGGAAACCTCATCGGAGATGAGAGTCAGTGCCGATGACAGTGCAGCACTCCTTCAGTGCCGCACTAGTAGCGTCGGCCTGGATTGTAGGCTCAAGTCTTGGTAGTCGTCGGATTTGGTGTCAGCGGGACTAGCTAGGGTAAATGCATGGGGATAGGGCCTGGATGGGATTGTGGTCGGTGCAGACTCCATGGGCCAAATGGCCTCCTTCTGCGCAGTAGGGATTCTGTTCCATTCTATGACTTCATAGAATCATAGAAACCCTACAGTGCAGAAGGAGGCCATTCGGCCCATCGAGTCTGCACCGACCACAATCCCACCCAGGCCCTACCCCCATATATTTTACCCACTAATCCCTCTAACCTACACATCCCAGGACTCTAAGGGGCAATTTTTTAACCTGGCCAATCAACCTAACCCGCACATCTTTGGACTGTGGGAGGAAACCGGAGCACCCGGAGGAAACCCACGCAGACACGAGGAGAATGTGCAAACTCCACACAGACAGTGACCCGAGCCGGGAATCGAACCCGGGACCCTGGAGCTGTGAAGCAGCAGTGCTAACCACTGTGCTACCGTGCCGCCGACTTGAACCCACAACCGTGCTGACTCAGGAGGTGAGAGTGCTACCCGCTTGAGTCACAGCTGACACCAAGCAGAAACTGAGGACAGAACGTTAGAAAGTGACTGTTACGACTGAAGCACGTTGCGGTGATAACGAACGTAACAACTGCATTCTTACAGCAGGATCAGTAACAGAACGAGGCTTTAACTCAAGGTCAGATCCAACCCAAATTGTAAATGGAAAAGCACTAGCAAACCAACAGGTCCCGCATTGACCCAACGGGCAGACTAGACAATAAGGTGGACATATGATTCAGTTGCAGAATCAATTTCTTGCGCCCAACAAGTCCTTAACGAGCAAGTTTCTTTTGGCCTGGGACTGAAACCGTTCAATTGGTCGCTTGGGATCTCTATTACCCCAATAAAAAAGGGCAGGCAGGGCCCTTGGTTTAACACAGCATCTGAAAAACGGCACCCTGGGGCAGTACAGCACTCTCTCCCGGTTCTGCACCAAAGCCTCAGCCTCGATTGCATGCCGAAGTCTCTGCACGGAACCTGATCCGGTAAGCTTCTGACTCAGAGGCATGCGAACCAGTTGAGCACAGCTGTGACCAGGGAGGTTGAGTGCCTGGTCTGTGCGCTCAAGTTAGTTTCACCCCTCTGTGAGGAAAGGTCTGGCAGGTAATTTCTACATTGCAACAGTGACAATACCTTGGAATACTTCATAGCAGCGATGTGCAACCTAGGCTAGTGAGTGGCCACATAGCGGCCCTCCTTCATCTCAGTGGGCAGCAAGAGTGAAGTCGGGCTTGTTCACTAACCAGAGCAGTACGGTGGCACAATGGTTAGCACAGCTGCAGCACAGCTCCAGGGACCCGGGTTTTTTTTTTATTAGTCACAAGTAAGGCTTACATTAACACTGCAATGGAGTTACTGCGAAAATCCCCTAGTCGCCACACTCCGGCACCTGTTTGGGTCAATGCACCTAACCAGCACGTCTTTCGGATTGTGGGAGGAAACCGGAGCACCCGGAGGAAACCCACGCAGACACGGGGAGAATGTGTAAACTCCACACAGACAGTCACCCAAGCCGGGGATCAAACCCGGGTCCCTAGCGCTGACAGGCAGCAAGGTTAACCACTGTGCCGCCCTTGGGTGACTGTCTGTGTGGAGTTTGCACATTCTCCCTGTGTCTGCGTGGGTTTCCTCCGGGTGCTCCGGTTTCCTCCCATGCTCCAAAGATGTGCCGGTTATGTGCATTGGCCACGCTGAATTGCCCCTCAGTGTCCAAAGATGAGTAGGCTAGGCGGATTAGCCATGTTAAATGTGTGGGGTTATAGGGATAGGGAGGGGGAAGAGGGTCTATGTAAGATACTCTGACAGAGTCAGTGCAGACGTGATGGGCCAAATGGTTTCATCTGCACTGTGGGGATTCTATGACCCCAATGAATAAAATAAAATCCATTTAATATGCACCGAGCATTTCATGATGAGTATAGTCCTATCTATCAACTTCCAATGATCAAAACAAAATAAGTATTTATGCTTTTTATTTTTAAATATTACTCCATTCTTAAAGTACAAAGCCAATGTGCAGAGTGGACAGAGCAAGGCCCGAATCAATCTCCTTGCTTGCTCCAAAAACCAATTCAAATTCAATTCACGCTCCCCACAAGAGAGACAGACAAGATCCAAGCTGACAAGATAAAGGTGCTGCGCCACACCTTGGGCTTTAATCATAGCCAAAAGGCCGAGAAGTATTTACGCTTCGATTGGCCACAGAGGGAGCGCACAGCTCTCTCAGTCAATGTTGTGAAAAATCAGCACGCAGCTCACTTGCGGGGAGGCGATGGCCTAGTGGTATTTTCGCTAGACTATTAATCCTGAAACTCAGCTAATGTTCTGGGGGACCCGGGTTCGAATCCCGCCACGGCAAATGGTGGAATTTGAATTGAATTTTTAAAAAAATCTGGAATTAAGAATCTACTGACGACCATGAAACCATTGTTGGAAAAACCCACCTGGTTCACTAATGAGCTTTAGAGGAGGAAATCTGCCACCCTTACCCGGTCTGGCCTACATGTGACTCCAGAGCCACAGCAATGTGGTTGACTCTCAACTGCCCTCTAAACAAGGGCAACTAGGGATGGGCAATAAATGCTGATGTGGAGATGCCGGCGTTGGACTGGGGTAAACACAGTAAGAAGTTTAACAACACCAGGTTAAAGTCCAACAGGTTTATTTGGTAGCAAAAGCCACACAAGCTTTCGGAGCTCTAAGCCCCTTCTTCAGGTGAGTGGGAATTCTGTTCACAAACAGAGCTTATAAAGACACAGACTCAATTTACATGAATAATGGTTGGAATGCGAGTACTTACAACTAATCAAGTCTTTAAGAAACAAAACAATGTGAGTGGAGAGAGCATCAAGACTGGCTAAAAAGATGTGTATTGTCTCCAGACAAGACAGCCAGTGAAACTGTCTAGTGGCTGTCTTGTCTGGAGACAATACACATCTTTTTAGTCTGTCTTGATGCTCTCTCCACTCACATTGTTTTGTTTCTTAAAGACTTGATTAGTTGTAAGTACTCGCATTCCAACCATTATTCATGTAAATTGAGTCTGTGTCTTTATAAGCTCTGTTTGTGAACAGAATTCCCACTCACCTGAAGAAGGGGCTTAGAGCTCCGAAAGCTTGTGTGGCTTTTGCTACCAAATAAACCTGTTGGACTTTAACCTGGTGTTGTTAAACTTCTTACAATAAATGCTGACCAGCCAGTGACGCCCATGTCCCATGAATGAATAAAATAAACTCCACTTGCCATTGCTTTACATCTGAATCACTTCAGTCACACCAGTAGGGAATAAAAACTACACGGATGGAAATCAGGGAATGTGGCTACCTAGCGTGTGGGCAACAGTTAACAAAATGTCTCGGCCACCACCTTACAGCCAATTAGATATTTTTGGAAGACTCGAAAGGCTTTCCAGAAATGCAAATCTTTCTTTGCGAGGGTTGTATACAATCCTGCATAACTCGAGTGACTGCCAGAGCGCAATAGTGAGGTACAGAAAGTTCTCCAGGACCTGATGACACTCCCTTCTACCATCTACCACCACCCCCCCCTCAACGTCCGGTAGAGGAGGCCAGTAATCACAATTTATCTGATGGGGCATTCTCATCTTTCTTTACCCATGTATGGGACATGGGCGTCGCTGGCTGGGCCAGCATTTATTGCCCATCCCTAGTTGCCCTTGGAGGGCAGTTGAGAGTCAACCACATTGCTGTGGCTCTGGAGTCACATGTAGGCCAGACCGGGTAAGGACGGCAGATTTCCTTCCCTAAAGGGCATTAGTGAGCCAGGTGGGTTTTTCCGACAATGGTTTGATGGTCATCAGTAGATTCTTAATTCCAGATTTTTTTTTTTTACTTAATTGAATTCAAATTCCAACATCTGCCGTGGCGGGATTTGAACCCGGGTCCCCAGAACATTAGCCGAGTTTCTGGATTAATAGTCTAGCGATAGTCCGACTAGGCCATCGCCGCCCCATTCTGCTTCGTGTCCTTCCCCCCAGATCAAATTCAAACCGTATCTTTTTGAGAAAAATGGAAGAGAATGATTAAATGCTGAGGCGTAGGTTGAGTGTGTGAAAACAGGTTGGGGGGGGGGTGGTGGGGGTGACAGTTATCTGCAGCGCCGACTTCCAAGATGCAGTTTCAATAATAGCTTACACTTAATAAATAAAGTCCCCATTTCCCTCCCCAGCGAGCAAGGTGCAGAACTTAAAGAAAAAAAGACCAAGGGTCCCAAATCAGATCTCTGATACGTTCAGAGTTCATTCACCTCAGGACAGGTACAAGATTGAGGGACGCGGACAGAGTGGATAAGGAGCAGCTGTTCCTGTTAGTTGATGGGTCAGTTACGAGGGGTCATAGGCTCAAGGTGAGGGGCATGAGGTTTGGGGGGCGGGCAGCGCCAGGGACCCGGGTTAATTCCCAGCTTGGGTCACTGCCTGTGCGGAGTTTGCACATTCTCTCCGTGTCTGCGTGGGTTTTCCTCCGGGTGCTCCGGTTTCCTCCCACAGTCTGAAAGACGTGTTGGTTAAGGTGCATTGACCCGAACAGGCGCCGGAGTGTGGCGACTAGGGGAATTTCACAGTAACTTCATTGCTGTGTTAATGTAAGCCTCACTTGTGACTAATAAATAAACTTTAACTTTATGAGCACTTGGCACCTCATAACATTCAAGACAATGGGCGGAGTGCTGGTAAACGGGATTAGGCAAAAGGTCAGGTGCTTCTCGTGTGTCGGTGCAGACTTGATGGGCCGAAGGGCCACTGTCTGACTCTACGATTCAAGGTAGCCACTAAGGCACAGTGAAAACCTTGGTACCCCGAGCTGGGCTCCTGATCACTCTCCCGTGACAACATTGACAGAAAGCGTGTGTGTGGCAGGCAGATGACACACATGCCCGTAACCATTGTGCACGGTGGCACAGTGGGTTAGCACCGCTGCCTCACAGCGCCAGGGACCCGGGTTCGATTCCCGGCTTGGGGGTCACCGTCTGCGCCGAGTCTGCACGTTCTCCCCCGCGTGTCTGTGTGGGCTTCCTCCGGGTGCTCCGGTTTCCGCCCACAGTCTGAAAGACATGCTGGTTAGAAATAGAAATCCTACAGTACAGAAAGAGGCCATTCAGCCCATCGAGTCTGCACCGACCACAATACCACCCAGGCCCTACCCACATATTTTACCTGCTAATCCCTCTAATCTACGCATCCCAATATACTAAGGGGCAATTTTAGCATGGCCAATCAACCTAACCCGCACATCTTTGGACTGTGGGAGGAAACCGGAGCACCCGGAGGAAACCCACGCAGACACAAGGAGAATGTGCAAACTCCACACAGACAGTGACCCAAGCTGGGAATCGAACCCAGGTCCCTGGAGCTGTGAAGCAGCAGTGCTTACCACTGTGTTAGGGTGCATTGACCCGAACAGGCACTTACTGTGGCGACAAGAGGAATTTCACAATAACTTCATTGCAGTGTGAATGTAAGCCTTACTTGTGACTCATAAACTTTAAAAACTTTAACGAGCCTCATGTGTCGGCTGAGGCTCATGGGTAGCACTCTCGCCTCAACCTCAGATGATTACAAGTTCAAGTCCCTGCTCTCAAGAGCACATAATCTAGCCAAACGCTCCCAGCGCAGTGTTGAAAAATGCTACACAGTTCCTATCTTTCAGGCGAGTTGCTTGCTAAATCAAAGCTCTCTCCAGTTGGGCACCACGCACCCTGGATGGCTAGTCTGCAGTGCAAGCTCTCCCCAATGTCCTGGCTAACAGGGGATTTTCACAGTAACTTCATTGCAGTGTTAATGTAAGCTTACTTGCGACACTAATAAATAAACTTTAAAACTGTAACATTTATTCCCGAACCAACAGATGATTTGCCCTGAAAAAATATTTATTTGGCTGCAAAGTGATTTTGGGCAGCTTTTTTCCTATTGAGGCAGAGAATCAGTTTCCAATGGGGGCGGCACAGTGGTTAGCACTGCTGCCTCACAGTGCCAGGAACCCAGGGTTCGATTCCATGCTTGGGTCACTGTCTGTGTGGTGTTTGCATGTTCTCCCCATGTCTGCGCAAGTTTCCTCTGGATACTCCAGTTTCCTCCCGCAGTTCAAAGATGTGCGGGTTAGGTAGATTGGCCATGCTAAATTGCCCCTAGTGTCAGGGGGATTAGCAGGGTAAATATGTGGGGTTACAGGAATAGGGCCTGGGTGGGATGGTGGTCGGTGCTGACTTGATGGGCCGAATGGCCTCCTTCTGCACTGTAGGGATTCTATGAAATGAGGCACTGAGCCAGATCTGAGACACTGAGAAGAGTAAAGTTGTCCCCCCCCCCCCGGGGTCCCGGCCAACATTCCTCCCTCAGTCAACAGCAACTGCTCGTGGGATCTAGCTGTGCACTAACTGGCAGTCCCTTTTCCCTGTCCAGCGCCCCTGGGTTGGGAAGCCCCAAGAAGGTTAGCCAGGTGCCATTTAAAGGTAGTAATGGAATAGTCTGCACAATGTTCACTGTCTAACCTTAAATAACAGGAAAGTTTTTGGTGGGGGAGTGGTGTGAGGAATCAGAAACTATGCAGCACTATGAGGGTCTGCATCTTAAGAGAAGATAGTAAAAAATATGGGGGTTTCTTTCAAAAAAAGTTAAATCAGTTAAGGCATAAAGCAGTTTCTTTTTTAAAGTAGCAATTTCGATTAGAATTCCGCAGCGCAGAAAGGGACCTTTCAGTTTAAAGTCTATTAGTGTCACAAGTAGGCTTACATTAACACTGCAATGGAAGTTACTGTGAAAATCCCCACACTCTGGCGCCTGTTCGGGTTACACTGAGGGAGAATTTTGCACGGCCAATCCACCTAACCGGCACGTCTTTCAGACTGTGGGAGGAAACCGGAGCACCGGGAGAAAACCCATGCAGACACAGGAAGAACGTACAGACTCCGCACAGACAGTGACCCAAGCCGGGAATCGAACCCGAGTCCCTGCCGCTGTGAGGCAGCAGCGCTAACCCACTGTGCCACCCTTTGTGTCTGTGCAGGCTCTCTGAAAAAAGCTATCCAATTAGTCCCATTACC
The DNA here is from genome assembly GCF_964213995.1 of Mustelus asterias. Lineage (NCBI taxonomy): Eukaryota > Metazoa > Chordata > Chondrichthyes > Carcharhiniformes > Triakidae > Mustelus > Mustelus asterias. Next base: position 55,389,332 of record NC_135824.1, on the reverse strand, counting down.
CCCCCCCACTTATTTTTTTCTTACTGTATTCCCTTTTGAACATTATTATTCAATCTGCTTCTACTGCCTTTTCAGACAGAGCTGCTTAAAAATAATCTCATTTCCTTTCTAACGTTTTTTTCTACTAATTATCTTTTTTTTTCTAAAAAAAGAATAAACAGTTGTCTTCGAGAACGGTTCTGCAGCCCCCGTGCATTTTCACACAGCTGCTTTCAAGGCCAGTGCCCACAAAGGATGGGCGTGAACCATAACATCACCTCACGCAACCCACGGTTCAAGGACTTCAATTGAGTGTTGAGATTCAACATCAACCTGAAGTTTATTTATTAGTTGCAAGTAGTCTTACATTAACACTGCAATGAAGTTACTGTGAAAATCTCCTAGCTGCCACACTCCGGCCCCTCTTCGGGTACACTGAGGGAGAATTTAGCGCGGCCAATGCACCCTAACCAGCATGTCTTTCGGACTGTGGGAGGAAACCCATGCAGACACGGGGAGAACGTGCAGACTCCACACAGACAGTGACCCACGCCAGGAATCGAACCCGGGTCCCTGGAGCTGTGAGGCAGCAATGCTAACCACTCTCCCCCCGCACTCCCTCCCTCACAACTCAGGGTTCTCCTCAACCCTGGCAGAATGTGAGAATTACCACTCAACTTGAAACCCTATCTAAAGCCCACTCCCAATATGTAGGGTGTGATTCTCAGAGTTAAAGAGAGAGAGAGAGAAAAAGAGTTATAGACTTAAAATGAACTTCTAAAGCAGCTCGCTAATAGAAATGCATTCCGCATCGAGTTACATGGCTTTAAAACTTTTTATCTTCAACGTGGCATGGTGCCAGTGGTTAGCACTGCTGCCTCACAGCACCAGGGACCCGGGTGCAATTCTAGCCTCGGGTGACTGTGTGTGGGGGTTTCCTCCGGGTGCTCCGGTTTCCTCCCACACTCGAAAGACGTGCAGTTTAGGTGGATTGGCTGTTAGTGTCCCAAAATGTGTATCTTAGCGGGATTAATGGGATAAATGCCTGGTATTGTGGGTATGGGGCTTAGGTAAGATGCTCTGTTGGACAGTCGGTGTAGACTCGATGGGCCAAGTGGCCTCCTTCTGCACTACAGGGATTCTATTCTACGAATGCCTTGACTGTGTCAGAGTTGAAAGAAAGTGAGCCAGACTTAAAATGCAACAGTGGTTAGCACTGCTGGATCAAAACACCAGGGAGCCAGGTTCGATTCCCAACTTGGGTCACTGTCTTTGCAAAGTCTGCACATTCTCCCCATGTCTGCATGGGTTTCCTCCCACAGTCTGAAAGACGTGCTGGTTAGGTGCATCGGCTATGCTAAATTCTCCCTCAGTGTACCCAAACTGGCGCTGGAGTGTGCCGACTCAGGGATTTTCACAATAACTTCATTGCGGCGTTAATAGAATCATAGAATCCTTACAGTAGAGAGGAGGCCATTCGGCCCATCGAGTCTGCATCGATCACAATCCCAGCCAGGCCCTACCACCATAACCCCATACATTTACCCTAGCTAGTCTCCATGACACTAAAGGGGCAATATAGCATGGCCAATCCCGCACATCTTTGGAGTGTGGGAGGAAACTGGAGCACCCGGGAGGAAACCCACACAGACACGGGGAGAACTCGCAGGCTCCACACAGACAGCGACCCAGGCCTGGAATTGAATCCGGGTCCCTTGCGCTGTGAGGCAACAGTGCTAAACCACTGTGCCACCCCTAAATGCAAGCCTACTTGTGACACTAATAAATAAACTTTCAAAAAAAAACTTAATTAAGTTTAACTAAATTAAAAATAAAAATCAGGTCTCTAAAATAAGTGCATTTTGCATCAAATTCCAGGGCTTTCAAAGTTGAGGGGGGAGAAAAAAAACTTTTCATCTCCAATCCTTTTGACTCTGATCCCGGGCTGTCAATTGGGTCAAAATGTCCATCAAACCACATGGGTGCTAAGGAAGCAAACGTGCTTTAAAAATGTGTGGTTGGGAACCACTTGGGGGATTGGGGGGGGAGTGGGGTAAGGAAAGCCACATACACACACATTAAAAGAGAGAGATTGCATTAAATGGCCCGCACGAAGTGGCAGGAAATGATTGGAAACTGCTATCAAGTCAAATCAGAATCTTCCTCAAAACACATACGGGGTAAAGCCAGCAAGGGGTGGCCCCTGGAAGAGGCAGAGCAAGATTCCAAAAAAGAATCACAAAACTTGTCAGTACAAGGACAAAAAGTTTAAGTTTCCAAGTGAAATTGACACTCCTCGCCTGAAGTTGCTTTTCCCTGTTGAATACAATGTGGAAGAGTTTTTTTTTTGTTTCCAATCGCTCGAACTGGAAATAAAATAATTGATCCAAAGGCAAAGGGGTCGCTTTTCCTTACCTTCTGGTCCACGATGGAGCAGGCAAGTTCCTTGACTCTCGCTAAGGTGCTGTCTCCGCAGTGTGGGAGCAGCACGGATTCCCTGGTCAGTCCGATCTGGATGATGAAGGAGGTGCCCAGGCAGCCCGGCGGGTAGGGGCTGCTGCTGCCTCCTTGTCCCAGGCAAGGAGGGGGGCTGGTGGGACAGGCTAGAGGTACAGAACTCATCACCTGTAGCCCCTTCCCGTGCCCAGAGGCAAGTCAGGAGTGTGGGAAAGTCTCAGAGGAAAGGAGGAGGGGGGGATTTTTTTAAAAATCACCTCTTTTTAAAAAAACCTACAGCCTCAAATCAGACAGAAACAAAGCTCGCTTTGCCAACAGCCTCCCCGCAGCAAACTCTGGCTGGATTTACTCTGTTTTTGATAGTTTAAAGCGACAAAAAATGGCGTCAAATACAAAAACAGGAAACACCCTGTCACTCACGCTACCCTGTCTGACTCCTTCAATAACTTATTAGCTTATTATGCAGGGAGAGGGAGGGACTGTGGGGTGACAGACAAGGGCTCCAGCCAATATACAACTGCGTTCCTGTCCCCTAACACAGGCGAGCTCCCTGAGTTAGAGGACCAGCCTTTGGGGTTCTCACCCTCAAGTTGGGACTTTGGATCCTTGTAGGTTCATTGAAGTGACTTCCTTCCCCATTTGGTTAAAAGCACCTCCTCCACCCTGATATTACTACAACCATTTAAAAAAAATAGATCAGGGCAAACCCCTTTTTTTAGAGTGTTGATCTTGTGAGCAGATAAGCTGAACAGACCAGTTTTCATCAGCAGTTTGGGAAAATTACTTGGGCGTCACTGTATTTTTATCCAAAACAATTGCCACTAGTCACTTGATTCTAACTGGGAGATGTGGTTAATTGTCAGAGGGTCATGGAGTTCTACAGCACGGAAAGATGCCCTTTGGTCCATGGTATGTGCCGGCCTTCCAACACCAATTTACTCTAATCCCACCTTCCAGCACTTGGTTCCATAGCCGTGTGTGCTCGGGCATTTCCAGTCCTCATCTAAATGCTTCTTAAATGTGAGGGTTCCCGCCTCCACTACCCTTTCAGGTAGCGAGTTCCAGATTCCCACTACTCTCTGGGTGAAAACGTTTTTCCTCAAATCCCCTCTAAATCTCCTTCCCCTTTCCTTAAACCTCTGCCCCCTGGTTATTGATCTCTCTACTAAGGGGAAAGGTTTCATAGAATCTTACAGTGCCATTCAGCCCATCGAGTCTGCACCGACCACAATCCCACCCAAGCCCTATCCTCTTAGCCCCATGCATTTTACCCTAGCTAGTCCCACTGACACTAAGGGGCAATTTAGCATGGCCAATCCACCTAACCCGCACATCTTTGGACTGTGGGAGGAAACCGGAGCACCCGGAGGAAAGCCACGCAGACATGGGGAGAACGTGCAAACTCCATACCGACAGTGACCCAAGCTGGGAATCGAACCCAGGTTCCTAGCGCTGTGAGGCAGCAGTGATAGCCACTGTGCCAACGTGCCACCCCATCTCCTAGCTACCCTATCTATATCCCTCAGAATTTTGTATACCCCAATCAGGCCTCCCCTCAGCCTAGTCTGCTCCAAGGCAAAAAACCCAGCCTAACCAGCCTCTCTTCATTGCTGAAATGCTCCATCCCAGGCAAACATCCTGGTGAATCGTCTCTGCACTCTTTCTATTACATCCTTCCCATAGTGTGGCGACCCGAACTGCACACAATAATCTAGCTGTGGCCTAATGAACAATTGTAATTTTTATTCACGAATAAAAGATGAGTATTAGATCTTTTTCACCCCGAGGTTGGGGGGAATCTAGAACTTGCTGCCTAAAAGGGTGGTAGAGGCAGGAACCCTCACAACATTTAAGAAGCATTTAGATGAAGCACCGTAACGCACAAGGCTACGGGACCAAGTGCTGGAAAATTGGATTAGGATAGATAGGTGTTCAATGGTCGGCACAGACATGATGGGCTGAAGGGTCTCTCTCTTTACTATAAAACTCTACGGGCGGAATTTTCCCATCCCGCCCACAACAGGAATTGTAGAGGGTGGGACACAGATCTTACAAAGATCCGTTGACCTTGGGTGAGATTTTCCAGCCCTGGGGCAAGCGCCGCTGGAAAATCCCGCCCTAAGACTCCATGTTGTCATGCCTTACAAGCATTCATATGAGCATTGAGTCCTCTCCCAAGTCAACATGCCCAGCATCAAGGCACTAATCCCTCAGAACCAGCTCTGCTGACTGCAGACTCCTGAAGCAACCACTGATGTATGAGGAGAGATTGACTCGGTTAGGATTGTTTTCGCTGGAGTTCAGATGAATGAGGGGGGAATCTCATAGAGACTTATAAAATTCTAACAGGACTAGACAGGGAAGATGCAGGGAGGATATTCCCGATGGTGGGGGGAACCAGGGGTCACAGTCTGAGGATTCAGGGTAGACCATTTAGGAAGGAGGTGAGGAGACATTTCTTCACCCAAAGAGTGGTGAGCCTGTGGAATTCATTACCACAGGAAGGAGTTGATGCCAAAATATTGAATGTATTCAAGAGGCGGCTGGATATAGCACTTGGGGTGAAGGGGATCAAAGGTTATGGGGAAAAAGCAGGATTAGGTTATTGAGTTGGATGATCAGCCATGATCGTGATGAATGGCGGAGCAGGCTCGAAGGGCCAGGTGGCTTCCTCCTGCTCCTATCTTCTATGTTTCTGTGGAACACACTCGCTACAGGAGACTCCCAGGGGGACAGGGGGAAAGCCGCGCTGGTTCACCCTGGCCTGTGACTGACCAAAATGGGGAAGGCCCACGGGGAGGCTCTCAGCACATCAAGTTGCAAATGTCCCAGAAGCGAAGTTGAGATGTCGGAAGAAAAACGCAAAAATCTCCAAGCAACCCATCTACCCAACCCTTCCAGCGCCACCTGCACTGCCTGCCCGCATGCGGCAGAGTCTGCAGCTTGCACATTGTGACTGATCAGCCATTTCAGAACCCATCAAACCAAAGCTGACGCAAGTCATCCTTGGTCCTGAGGGACAACCTAAGAAGCAGAAGAAGCAGTATCAAGTATAAAAGACTGACATACATACAGCACCTTTCATGACCTCAGAATAGGGCCTCTTAGCCAAATAAATACTTCTGGAGCCAAAAGAGAAAATGCTGGAAAATCTCAGCAGGTCTGGCAGCATCTGTAAGCAGAGGAAAGAGCTGCCTCTTCCAAGAATCATAGAATCCCTGCAGCGCAGAAAGAGGCCATTCGGCCCATCAAGTCTGCACCTTCAGCACCCAGTTCTCTCCTGGCCACTGGCAGGATGGCATATTATAATTTATTTTAAATAGATGGTAATTAGGTTCACACTCTTGCTGAGTGTGAGCCTGATGATGTCACCAGTGGGGGTGGGGTTTGGGAGATGATCCCATTTTGAGATCTCCCCCCCAACACAAATCCCGTTCTGGCCCTCTTGCAAGAGTTTCCGGCCAGCACGGGATTTGTAGCTGGCAAATCTCAGCCACTGTCTTTTTTTTAAAAAAATTCATTCATAGGTGGTGAACATGGTTGGCTCTGCTACCCATTCGCAGGTTTGGAAGGTGCTGTCGAAGGAGCCTTGGTGAGTTGCTGCAGTGCATCTTGCAGTGCAGGGCGGCACAGTGGCACAGTTGGTTAGCACTGCTGCCTCACAGCGCCAGGGTCCCAGGTTCAATTCCGGCCTCGGGTCACTGCCTGTGCGGAGTTTGCACGTTCTCCCCGTATCTGCGTGGGTTTCCTTCAGGTGCTCTAGTTTCCTTCCACAGTCCGAAGACGTGCAGGTTAGGTTGATTGGCCATGCTAAATCGACCCTAGTGCAAGGTAAATGGATGGGGTTGTGAGAATAGGGCCTGGGTGGGATTGTGGTCAGTACAGACTCGATGGGCTGAATGGCCTCCTTCTGCATTGTCGGGATTCTATGATTGTAGATGGCTGCCACTGTGCGTGGGTGGTGGAGGGAGTGAATGCTTAAAAGCAAAATACTGTGGATGCTGGAATCTGAAACGAAAACAGAAAATGCTGGAAAATCTCAGCAGGTCTGACAGCATCTGTGAAGAGAGAATAGAGCTAACATTTCTAGTCTAGATGACCCTTAGCTGCTGTTAGACCTCCGTTTTTGTTGGAGTGAACGTTTGTGGGTAGGATGCCTGATGCACTATCAATCAAGCAAAGACTAGTTTGTATGCAAGAACAAATAGGCTTTTATTCGCAAAAGACTTGGAGCACACCCATGCCGATGAACTGGTTCAGAGACTGAGGCAGGGGGTTAGGGAGCAGTGACCTTTATACCTGCACCAGGGGGGGAGGAGTCTCAGGCAGGGCCGGCAGGGGCATGCCCAGGCATGTCACACAGACACACGGGCAATAAGCTTAACAGTGGTTTACCACAATGCCAATCAAGTGGGGCTGGTTTGTCCTGGATGGTGTGGAGTTTCTTGATTGTTGTTGGAGCTGCACCCAGGCAATTGGGGAGTATTGCATCACAGGCCTGACTTCCATAGAATCCCTACCGTACAGAAGGAGACCATTTGGCCCATCGAGCCTGCACCAACAACAATCCCACCCAGGCCCTATCCCTATAACCCCAGGTATTTACCCCGCTAATCCCCCTTACCTACACATCTGACACTAAGGGACAATTTGGCATGGCCAATCCACCTAACCTGCACATCTTTAGACTGTGGGAGGAAACTGGAGCACCCGGAGGAAACCCACACAGGCACGGGGAGAATGTGCAAACTCCACACAGAGTCACCCGAGGCCGGAATTGAACCCGGGTCCCTGCCGCTGTGAGGCAGCAGTGCTAACCACTGTGCCATCGTGCCACGCCGGCACTTGTAGATGGTGGACAGGCTTTGGGGAGTCAGGAAGTGAGTTACTCATCACAGGATTCCCAGCCTCTTATCTGCTCTTGTAGTCACAGTATTTACATGGCTGGTCATAAAGTTTATTTATTAGTCACAAGTAACATTGCAATGAAGTGACTGTGAAAATCCCCTAGTCGCCACACTCTGGTGCCTGTTCGGGGCAATGCACCAAACCAGCACGTCTTTTAGACTGTGGGAGGAACACCCATGCAGACACGGGGGAGAATGTGCAGACTCCGCACAGACAGTGACCCAAGCCAGGAATCGAACCCGGGTCCCTGGCGCTGTGAGCCAGCAGTGCTAACCCACTGTGCTGCCCTGTTCCGGTCCTGTTCAGTTTATGAAATAAATATCAAATTGGGAGTCTGTCCTCAGTGATGGCCATGAACGATCGAATAGCACTATTCGCAGAATAACAGGACAATTCTCTCCAGTGTCCTGGCCACTATTTTTCTCCCAACCATAATCACTATCCATTTATCGAATTGGGCAATAGAAGATGTTCTGTGTTTCACAACTGTTTTATTGTTACACTCTGGTTCAGTACAAATACCAGTTTCCCCTCTACCCCTCCGGATCCTCTCCTTGTGGGACAGCACGATGACACTGTAGTTAGTACTGCTGCCTCACAGTGCCGGGGACCCAGTTCGATTCCCGGCTTGGGTCACTGTCTGTGTGGAGTTTGCACATTCTCCCCGTGTCTGCGTGGGTTTCCTCCGGGTGCTCCAGTTTCCTCCCACAGTCCAAAGATATGCAGGTTAGGTGGATTGGTCATGTTAAATTACCCCTTAGTGTCAGGGGGAACTAGCTAGGGTAAATGAATGGGGTTATGGGGACAGAGCCTGAGTGGGATTGTAGTCAGTGCAGATCCAATGGGCCGAATGGCCTCCTTCTGCACTGTAGGATTCTATAATTCTGTCCAGAAGCAACAACCCCCAACAGGGAAAGACCTAACTACTAAATACAGCCTTAAATGAGCACCATCTGCTTCCAACTCACTCTGAAACTTGCCTTGAATTTCTCTTAAAGGGACCTGTAGTTCCAACATTGTCAATTGCTGAAAAAGGAAATCTGGTGTTTTGTTCCATTGCTGTTTGTTGGAGCTTACTGTGTTCAAATTGGCTGCTGCGTTTGTTACATTATAGGGAGGCGGTGATATAGTGGAATTACCACTGGACCAGAGATCCAGAGATCCAGGGTAATGCTCTGGGGACCCGGGTTCGAATCCCACCCCAGCAGATGGTGAAATTTGAATTCAATTTTAAAAAAAATCTGGAATCAAGGGCTGGATTTTATGGCCTCGCTCGACCCGAGACCGGAAAATCCTGCATGAGGTCAACGGACCTTCCCAATCCGGGTGCTCCAGATTCCTCCCCCAGTCCAAAGATGTGTGGGTTAGGTTAAGTGGCCATGGTAAATTGACCCTAGTGTTGGGGGGGGTTAACACAGGGTAAATATATGGGGTTATGGGAATAGGGTCTGGATGGGATTGTGGTCAGTGCAGACTCGATGGGCCGAATAGCCTCCTTCTGCACTGTAGGGATTATATGATTGCCCACCCCTCGCCTATTCCGATTCCCATGGCAGGCAGGGCAGTAGAATTCCAGCGTAAAAGTCTAATGATATCCATCAAACCATTATCGATTGCCGGGAAAAACCCATCTGGTTCACTAATGTCCTTTCAGGAAGGAAATCTGCCGTCCTTACCCGGGCTGGCCTACACGTGACTCCAGACCCACAGTGATGTGGTTGATTCTCAAATGCCTGAAATGGAGGGCACTTAGGGATGGGCAATAAATGCTGGCTCGGCCAGTGACGCCCACATCCCGTAAAAATGAAATCACAATGAATTATGGCCAATGCAGGAGAGAGAGCAAGGGGATAAGGAGTGAATGGGACTTGGTGCAAGTTAAAGTTAAAAGTTTATTTATTCATCGTAAGTAGGCTAACACTGCAATGAAGTTACTATGAAAATCCCCTAGTCGCCACACTCCGGCACCTGTTCGGGTACACTGAGGGAGAATTTAGCACGGCCAATGCACCCTAACCAGGACGTCTTTCAGAATGTGGGAGGAAACCGGAGCACCCAGAGGAAACCCACGCAGACACGGGGAGAACGTGCAAACTCCACACAGACATTGACCTGAGCCGGGAATTGAACCTGGCTCTCATAGAAATCATAGAAACCCTACAGTGCAGAAAGAGGCCATTTGGCCCATCGAGTCTGCACTGACCACAATCCCACCCAGGCCCTACCCCCTTATCCCTGCATATTTAACCGCTAATCCCTCTAACCTACGCATCTCAGGACACTAAGGGGCAATTTTAACATGGCCAATCAACCTAACCCGCACATCTTTGGACTCTCTGGGGCTGTGGGGCTGTGAAAAATAAGTTAAGTAAGTTTATTTATTAGTCACAAGTAAGGCTTACATTAACATTGCAATGAAGTTACTGTGAAAATCCCCTAGTCGCCACACTCCGGCGCCTGTTCGGGTACACTGAGGGAGAATTTAGCACGGTCAGTGAACCCTAACCAGCACGTCTTTCAGACTGTGGGAGGAAACCGGAGCACCCGGAGGAAACCCACGCAGACCCAGGGAGAACGTGCAAACTCCGCACAGACGGTGACCCAAGCTGGATCACTGGTGCTGTGAGGCAGCAGTGCTCGCCACTGTGCCACCATGCCACCCTAGTTAGGACGCAGGCGGCAGGGTTGTGAATGAACTCAAGTTTGCAGAGAGGCCAGTCATGAGTGGAATGTAATAATCAAGTCTAGATATAACAAAGTGAGAATTAATTATTCAGGGTGAGATTTTAACCCCTACCCCATCCCACAGTGTGTTTTCCAGCAGCGGAGGATTGGATGTGACTTGCTATTGGCTAGCAGTGGGATCTTCCCGTCCTCTTGATGTCTACGGCATTTTGTGTGGCTCGTCCGTCCCTCACTGCTGGGGAACCTGTCCCGGTGGGGAGTGGAGTGGGCACATTCGGCGGGACTGGAAAATCCCACTGGCGGGAAGAGCTGGAAAATCCTGCCCTCAGAGTCTGTCAACCAGCTTTTAATTCCCCCCCCGCTCCAATATTTTAATACTAAATAAACAACAGGCTTCAAAGGCATTGGGAAATTAAAATTTCAATTCAAAGTCCTGATTTCTTTTGCTCTCCGGATTTTGCCTGTAACAATGTCCCGGGAATTAATCTTCAGTTACTGGAAGTTCCAGCACATTCCTGACGTGCTGGCAAGCACAAACAAAATCAGGATCTGTCATGAGCGAGTTTTGTATTTAAAAGGGATGACTCGATTTTCCTGTCTGAGGAGTGTTCCTCATTCTTAGATCAGGCGGATAAATCGTGGAAGGGGTTTTGACAACAGGAAAGTCCTGAAAGAGCTGATGTGACTTCCTTGAGTTGTGTTTTCAAGGGAAGGCAATTGGATAGGCGGGGGCGTTCATTGCTCCCACTATCAGTGTTGCAATAATCAGAATGGAGCTGCACTCGAGTTAAAAATGAAAAAAACATACACAACTTCCTTTTTGGCTGCCTATTGCGAGGAGGGAACTTTCCGCTGCCACACTTCTCCAGCGTTGCTTTCTGAATTAATTGTTTTCAAACTGAATGTAATGGAGCCAAAGGGTTGCTTTGTTTCACGCTCCTTAGTTGCTGTCGGCAGCCCCCTAGCTGACATCCTCAATCAAGATCTGGCCATCGATCGTTCTGTGAGGCAGCCCTTTGCTGCTTTTGGTAAGCACAGTAAGAAGTCTCATAACACCAGGTTAAAGTCCAACAGGTTTATTTGCAATGCACGAGCTTTCGGAGCGCTGCCCCTTCATCAGGTGAGTCACTGTGCTTACCCCAGTCCAACGCCGGCATCTCCACATCATGGCTTTTGGTAATGCCAGTCACATGCAGAGTCAGCAATAGTTCCTCTTTACAGCTGCTATGTACCATATAAATTTCATACTAACTCTCATTTCTGAGTCCTAAGCTTGTAGACGTCCCAAAGTGCTTTACAGCCAATTGAGTACTTTTGATATAGAGTCACTTTTGCAATGGTTCCCACTGTTGGCAGGACCACCACCACCTGCAAGTTCCCTTCCAAGCTGTTCACCATCCTGACTTGGAAATATATCAGCCGTTCCTTCACTGTTGCTGGATCTAAATAGATTTTCACAGTAACTTCATTGCAGCGTTAATGTGAGACACTGGGCGGATGGTGGCACAGTGGTTAGTGCTGCTGCCTCACAGCGCCAGGGACCCGGGTTCGATTCCCGGCTCGGGTCACTGTCTGTCTGGATTTTGCACATTCTCCCCGTGTCTGCGTGGGTTTCCTCCGGGTGCTCCGGTTTCCTCCCACAGTCCGAAAGACGTGCTGGGTTAGGTGGATTGACCTGAACAGGTGCCAATGTGTGGCGACTAGGGGAATTTCACAGTAACTTCATTACAGTGTTAATGTAAGCCTGACTTCTGACACTAATAAATAAACTTTAACTAATAAATAAACTTTAAAACTTTTCCTGGATTTCCATCCCTAACAGCACTGTGGGGGTAACTACACCCTAGGGACTGCAGCAGTTCAAGAAGGCAACTCGCCACCACCTTCTCAAGGGGCAACTAAGGATGGGCAACAAATTCTGGCTTAGCCAGCAATGCCGATTCGCATCAGTGAGAAATACAGGGAATGTGGCAGCCAATTTGTGCACAGCAAACTCCCACAATCAGCAAAGTGAACATAATTGAGCACTCTCCTTTTATGATGTTAATTAATCATAGGATCCCTACAGTGCAGAAGGAGGCCGTTCGTCCCCATTGAGCCTGCACCGACCACAATCCCACCCAGGCCCTATCCCTGTAACCCCACATATTTACCCTGCTAATCCCCCCCCGACACTAAGGGGCAATTTAGCATGGCCAGTTAACCTAACCCGCACACCTTTGGACTGTGGGAGGAAACAGGAGCATCCCGGAGGAAACCCACGCAGACACGGGGAGAATGTGCAAACTCCACACTGACAGTGACCCAAGCCGGGAATTGAACCAGGGTGTCTGGCGCTGTGAGGCAGCAGTGCTTGCCACTGTGCTGCCCCGTAAAGTAGACTTCATATTCAGGTAGGTTAATGTGAAAATTTTGCAGGGCATCCCTAGATCTAATTTTACTGAATGCTGATTTTTTTTGTTGCCTCAAGGAGGCAGGAGGCTCAAAAATGTGTTAGGTCTCTTACCTACATGTGCGAAGAAAAGTAAAATTAAAGTTTATTTATTAGTCACAAGTAAGTCTTATATTAACATTGCAATGAAGTTACTGTGAAATTCCCCGAGTCACCACATTTCAGCGCTTTTTTGGGGAAATGCACTGATGCACCATCAATTGAGCAAAGACTAGTTTGTATGCAAGAACAAATAGGCTTTTATTAGCAAAAGACTTGGAGCACACCCATGCCGATGAACTGGTCCAGACTGAGGCAGGGGGGTGGGGGGCAGTCGCCTTTATACCTGGACCAGGGTGGGGAGGAGTCTCGGGTAGGGCCAGCAGGGGTGTGTCCAGGCATGTCACATATACAGGCAGTAAGCTAACAGTGGTTTACCACATGCACCCTAACCCGCACGTCATTCAGACTGTGGGAGGAAACCGGAGCACCCGGAGGAAACCCACGCAGACACGGGGGAGAACGTGCAAACTCCACACAATCAGTGACCCAAGCCAGGAATTGAACCCGGGTGGCTGGCGCTGTGAGGCAGCAGCGCTAACCACTGCGCCGCCCCAGGGATAGGGAAAGAAATGAAGAATTATGTGACGCCTATCAGGTCAGTCCATTGTGCTTTGCAGCCAATGAAGTACTTTTGAAGTGTAATGTGGAAAGATCACCAGCCAATATGTGCACAGCAAGCTCCACAAGCAGGAAAGTGATGACGACCAGGCCATCTGGGCTTCTTTCCAGTTGTGTTGGTTGAGCGTTAAATATTGGCTAGGATACATGGGAAGAACAAGATCAGGAACTAATGCACCAGGGGGTCAGTGAAGAATGTGGGAGCATCGAAGAAAGTAGCTGGGAAGAGATTGAAATAGTATGGTCATCTGTTGTGTAGAGAGAGATATGGGCTGGAATTTTCTCGCTGTTCACCCCCCGCCATCACTGCAAGCGAGGAGGAGAATTTGGCACCCAGCCAAATCCCAGTTCTCACAGAATCCCTACAGTGCAGAAAGAGGCCATTCAGACCATTGGGCCTGCACCAACAACAATCTAACCGAGATCCTATCCCCATAGCCCTGTATTTACCCTGCTAGTCCCTTTGACACTAAAGGACAATTTAGCATGGCCAATCCACCTAACCCACACATCTTTGGACACAAAGCGGCAATTTAGCATGGCCAATCCATCTAACCCGTACATCTTTGGACACTAAGGGGCAATTTAGCATGGCCAATCCACCTAACCGGCACATCTTTGGACACTAAGGGGCAATTTAGCATGGCCAATCCATCTCACCCTTACATCTTTGGACACTAAGGGGCAATTTAGCATGGCCAATCCACCTAACCTGCACATCTTTGGAATGTGGGAGGAAACCAGAGCACCCGGAGGAAACCCACGCAGACACGGGGAGACTGCACAAACCCACACAGACAGAGACTCGAGGCCAGAATTGAACCCGGGTCCCTGGCGTTGTGAAGCAGCACTGCTGACCACTGTGCCACCGTGCCACCCACATGCAGTTCACTGCAGCGGGACCGGAGAACTCTGCCAGTGTGAACGGCCAGAAAATGCCAGCATGTAATTAATGTAATTGTGGTGGGGGGCAGGGGTGACGGAGATGGTACAGGCAGGAAGGAGACAAAGGCCTGAGACCAGATGGAAAGATGGGGTGGCAAGAGACATAAATGCGGTGAAATTGGAAGAGGAATGGGTGACTGACAGAAACCCAGGAGGAGATATTGAAGGGCGATTAGCTAACATTATGGTGACGTCAAGTAAAATGGGTGAAGTTGAAAGAATGGGAAGAAGATATGCAGGAGAACGCTTCTCCTCTTCTTCAAGAGTAAAATGGCAAAGGGGGCAGCAACAAGATGCAGTCACAGAGACGAGAGACAAGGTGCACAGAAAACTAGGACAGACAAACAGCAATAGGGCAAATAATAGTGTAGAAAGAGCAGGAATTAGATGGTGGAAGTAAGCATGGTGTTGGAGTGAATGTGTGTTAACACCAGGAGCATGACTAATAATGTTGATGAGTTCCAGGCACAACCTGGGATTAAAATACAGTGACTGTAAAAAGGGGTTCTGGCTTAAAGGCAACAAGTCTTTTATACAGAGGGTGGTGGGTGCCAGGAACTCGCTGCCAGAGGAGGTAGTGGAAGCAGATACGATAGTGAGTTTTAAGGGGCGTCTTGACAAATACATGAATAGGATGGGAATAGAGAGATATGGTCCCCGGAAGGGTAGGGGGTTTTAGTTCAGTGCAAGCTTGGAGGGCCGAAGGGCCTGTTCCTGTGCTGTAATTTTCTTTGTTCTAAGAATGGGAACTAATTATTCCTGCCTGCAATGTATTTTGCAGAAAAAGGGAAGAAAAATAACACGAGGAGTGGTCACAGTGTTGAGCAGGGATAGAACCATAGGACCCCTACAGTGCAGAAAGAGGCTATTCGGCCCAATGAGTCTGCACTGACTCTCTGAAAGGGCATCCCAACATGATCGGGGAGGGTCCGCTGCCATTCTGCATGTGATCAGTGGTGGAGGGGAAAGGGGGGGTCTACTACCACGCTGCGTGCAATCGGTGGGGGGGAAAGGGGGGTCAGGGGGCCGTGATCAGTCTGGGTAGCGGGGGGGGTAGGGGGATAAGGCGGACAGTTATGTTATGGGCGTGGGGCAATGTCTGTGGGGGCCAGGGAGGAGGCATTATCCAGCCCGGGAGCGATGTGGCAAGGGAGCCTTTTTCTATTTTGTTTACTGCGCATGTGCAGTTGAAGGCTCTGATCGGAGCTGCAGGATTTCGGGCATGTTAAGCCCTGTCCATAGGCATCTGCAGCGCAATTCAGAATCGCTGCTATTTTTTCAGGCAGAGTGCCTGAGAATGGGTCTAAATGTCGGATCTGAAACACTCCCAGATTCAGGTCCTCCCAGCACTTAGAGTCAAAATGGTAAAATCAGGCCCTAAGGGGCAATTTAGCATGGCCAATCCACCTAACCTATACATCTTTGGACACTAAGGGGCAATTTAACATGGCCAATCCACCTAACCTGCAAATCTTTGGACACTAAGGGGCAATTTAGCATGGCCAATCCACCTAACCTATACATCTTTAGACACTAAGCGGCAATTTAGCATGGCCAATCCACCTAACCTGCACATCTTGGGACACTAAGGGGCAATTTAGCATGGCCAACCCACCTAACCTGCAAATCTTGGGACACTAAGGGGCAATTTAGCATGGCCAATCCATCTCACCTATACATCTTTAGACACTAAGGGGCAATTTAGCATGGTCAATCCACCTAACCTGCAAATCTTGGGACACTAAGGGGCAATTTAGCATGGCCAATCCACCTAACCTATACATCTTTAGACACTAAAGGGGAATTTAGCATGGCCAATCCACCTAACCTGCATACCTTTGGACACTAAGGAGCAATTTAACATGGCCAATCCACCTAACTACGCATCTTTGGAATGCGGGAGGAGACCGGAGCACTTGGAGGAAACCCACGCAGACACGGGGAGCACGTGTAAATGTCACACAGACAGTGACCCGAGGCTGGAATTGAACCTGGTTCCCTGGCACTGCGGGACAGCAGTGCTAACCACTGGCTATAAGGAAGGTTTTCCTTTTACATCCAAATAAATCAATTCCCAGGTGCTCCCATAGCCTTGATGGAAAAGTGGAAGGTAATAGTTGTTCTTTTTGTTCTTGTGTATGGCGCAGGTAAGCTGGTTTGAAATTATTTCTTCCATAGAAAGCGAGTAACAGCTGTCCACCAGACTGACTGCTGAGCTCTGACGTGACATTTTGTTATTCCAAGATGGTCTTGGTGAAGTCTTTCAAGAACATCAAGCTGATGTGTTCTCGGTATTACTATTGTATCGTTGAAGACCTAGTGAAGTGTTAATGACAGTGAGTTTCTTACGCCGTTACAAGTACTGCTGCAGTATCAGATTCGTGGGGATATAGTCTGGCAATCTTTCCAGACAATCTTCTCCGACTTGGAGACATTCTCAATCTCATTGCTGGGCTTTAAAAAAAATTCCTGTAACTTTTTTGCAGTAGCTGGTAAGTGCTGAATGATTAAGGACATATACAGGGCAGCACAGTGGTTAGCACTGCTGTCTCACAGCACTAGGGACCCGGGTTCGATTCCCGGCTCGGGTCACTGTCTGAGGTCACGTATCAACCGACTCAAGTACAGCTTCTTCCCTGCTGCTGTCAGAATTTTGAATGGACCTACCTCGCATTAAGTTGATCTTTCTCTACATCCTAGCTATGACTGTAACATTACATTCTACACTCTCTCCTTTACTTCTCTATAAATGGTATGCTCAGTCTGTATAGCGCGCAAGAAACAATACTTTTCGCTGTATACCAATACATGCGAGAATAATAAATCAAATCAAATGTCTGTGTGGAGTCTGCACCATCTCCCCATGTCTGCGTGGGTTTCCTCCGGGTGCTCCGGTTTCCTCCCATGCTAAATTCTCCCTCAGTGTTCCCAAACAGGTGCCGGAGTGTGGCGACTAGGGGATTTTCACAGTAACTTCATTGCAGTGTTAATGTAAGCTTACTTGTGACACTAATAAAATAAACCTTAATGTTAAAACTAAAAATAAACCTTCTCAATGAAATGTAAATCCTCTTGTTGGGTTTCTTCTGATGGTATTTGTGAGGGTGTGCCTGTCATTGTTTGATACTTTTCTTGCACATACTCTGAGATGGAGTCATATCTCATCAATATTAATCTAAACCATTGGATTCTGACTGGCATCTTTGCAATTAATTGCATATTCAAAAGGATGAGGAGTGTTTTATGGTCTGTTTCAATTTTGAAACGCAATCCTATAGTCTGAAATTTTTTCGCAAGCCAATGCTTTCTCTGTTGTGGCATATAATTGTTCTGTGTCTGTTAGTGACCCAGAGGCATAGGCCAGAATTCTTGGACCTCGCTCACAGCTGGGATTCTCTGGTCCCGCTGCACTGAATGGAACTTTGGCTGAGCACCAAATTCTCTGTTCTCGCTGGCAGTGTTGGCAGGGCATATGAGATCAGAAAATTCCAGCCATCGTAGATTAGTCTACACTTACAGTCTCTCTGCACTTGAAATTAAGCTGTCTCCAGATGAGTAGGTGATGTATCTGCTGCTATTATGGTCGGAAATTCCGGATAATAATATGCCAAGATTTCAGAAGAGATTAAAAGTTGCTTAATCCCTTGGAAAACATTTTACCGGTCCACTTTTCAGCATCACTATTGACCCTATCCTAACAGCTGTCTCAAAGGCGCATTGACCTCTGCTAAATTTGGGAGGAACTTGCCTTCTTGGTTGACCATCCTAAGGAACCTTTGAAGCTCAGTTATGTTCCTAGATTGTGAAATCTCTCTGACTACTTTCGTATTTTGTGGATCAACTGCAATTCCAGTGGCTTGTATTGTGTGACCTAGAAACTTGATCATCGGTTTGGCGAACTCACGTTTTTCCTTCAATGTTAGACCTGCACCCTGTAAGACTTTCAGCACTGCCCTTACGCTGCGATCATTCTCTTCTCTTATGGAGCCATGTGTAGGTTGTTCATATGGTGCATTAATCCTTCCATGCCCTCTGGAATGTGAGTCATTGTTCTCTGTAAACTCTCTGGAGTTGAATGGTGTGCCAAAGGGCAATTTATTGAAACAATAGTAGCTGAATGCCATCATAAATGTGGTCAGTTTTAATTTCCTGTAACGTTTTTGCAATAGCTGCAAATGATTAAGGATGTACATGGTTCAACCTTCTCAATGGAGTGTAAATCCTCTTGTTGGGTTTCTTCTGACGGTATTTGTGATGGTGTGTCTGTCATTGTTTGATACTTCCCTTGCTCATACTCTGTGATGGAGTCATATCTCATCAATCTTAATCTGGACCATTGGATTCTGAGTGGCATCTTCGCAATTTATTTCATGTTTAGAAGGGTGACTAGTAGTTTATGGTCTGTTTCAATTAGAAAGTCTGTATTTTGTTTTGTCTAGAGGCAGCTGCTAAAATCCACTGTTCAGTAAATAAACTACTTTTGGCTACTTTCGCAAGGCTCTCATCCACTGAGTTCACTGGGTAGATCTCATGTTCCACTAATTTGTTTAGTTGAGTTAAATCCATGAAGATTCTTATAGACCTAGTTGACTTTGGGGCCATGATCATTCCTGATCACCATTTTGTTGGCATGATGAATCATAGAATCCTACAGTGAAGGAGGAGGCCATTTGGCCCATCGGGTCTGCACCGACCACAATCCCACCCAGCCCTATCCCCATAACCCCATGCATTTACCCTAGCTAGTTCCCCCTGACACTAAGGGGCAATTTAGCATGGCCAATCCACCTAACCCGCACATCTTTGGATTGTGGGAGGAAACCAGAGCACTCGGAGGAAACCCACACAGACACGGGGAGAATGTGCAAACTCCACACAAACAGTGACCCAAGCTAGGAATCAAATCTGGGTGCCTGGCGCTGTGAGGCAGCAGTGCTAACCACTGTGCCACCGTGCCACCCAATGAATGGTGAGATAACCCTGCATCTTTGCAATTTCACTCTTGACTTTGTCCAAGAGTGGATGAGGAAGTTTCCACAGTTCAAGTAGACAAATTGGTTTAGCATCAGCTCATGGGGTGAAATTATTTCGTTCTTTAACTTCTCTAGCCCTGTCCAGTGCAAAACTAAGGGTCATATTTTGAGGATAAGGGGAAAACCTTTCAGGACTGAGGTGAGGAGAAATTTCTTCACCCAGAGAGTGGTGAATGCATGGAATTCACTCCCACAGAAAGAAGTTCAGGCCAAAATGTTGTGTGATTTCAAGAAGAAATTAGATAAAGCTCTTAGGGTTAAAGGGATCAAGGGGTATGGGGGGAAGAAAGCATTGTTTCTGGTTGTATCACAGCTTGGTATGGCTTCTCTCTGCCCAAGGCTGCAAGGAACTACAAAAGGTCGTGAATGTATCCATTGACTCTGTCCACACTTCCCGCTGCCTCAGCAAAGCAGCCAGCATAATTAAGGACCCCACGTACCCCGGACATTCTCTCTTCCACCTTCTTCCATCGGGAAAAGGATGCAAAAGTCTGAGTTCACGTACCAACCGACTCAAGAACAGCTTCTTCCCTGCTGCTGTCAGACTTTTGAATGGACCTGCCTTGCATTAAGTTGATCTTTCTCTACATCCTAGCTATGATTGTAACACTACATTGAGGGCGGCACGGTAGCACAGTGGTTAGCACTGCTGCTTCACAGCTCCAGGGACCTGGGTTCGAATCGCAGCTTGGGTCGCTGTCTGTGTGGAGTTTGCACATTCTCCCTGTGTCTGCGTGGGTTTCCTCCGGGTGCTCCGGTTTCCTCCCACAGTCCAAAGATGTGCGGGCTAGGTTGATTGGCCATTCTAAATTGCCCCTTAGTGTCCCGGGATGCATAGGTTAGAGGGGTTAGTGGGTAAATATGTAGGGATACGTGGATAGGGCCTGGGTGGGATTGTGGTTGGTGCAGACTCGATGGGCCGAATGGCCTCTTTCTGCGCTGTAGGATTCTATGATGATTCTGCACCCTCTCCTTTCCTTCTCTATGAACGGTATGCTTTGTCTGTGTGGAGCACAAGAAACAATTCTTTTCACTGTATGTTAATACATGTGACAATAATAAATCAAATCGGGGGGTGCGGAATCAGTGTATTGAATTTGATGATCAGCCATGATCAAAATGAATGGTGGAGCAGGCTCGAAGGGCCGAATAGCCTACTCCTGTTTCTAGTTTCTATGTAAACAATTTTGGAAGCTCATTTGGAAATGTATTTCTATGCTATTTTTAGCATCGGCATCCACTTTAGAGATCAATTTTGGTTTCAGGCATGCTTTTCTGCATATTATAGAGCACATTTGACTTTGAATGGCAGAAAGAGGTTCCAGGATTTCTTGATCCTTATATTTTAGTATTGACATGAGTTGGCCTTTCGCATTTAACATTGTCCCACCAGAACCTTGTAATCTGATGGGTGAGGGTTGCAATGCAATCTGTTTGAGCCATTTCTCTGAGGCGTTCAAGTCAGCAACACTGACCTATACAAGAAATCCAGATACGATCTATGGAGATCCACCAAAGATGCCAAAGGAGAAATACTGGACCAAGCTAGAGTCCCAGGCCAGCCACACGGACCCCCACCGACTATGGCAAGGTCTGCAAGGCATAACAGGCTACAAGGTGAAGGCATGTTAGAATTGCCAGCACCAATGCACTCCTACCCGATGAGCTCAATGCATTCCATGCCCGTTTTGAGCAAGAGGTCAGCGAAAGCACGCCCTCCACCACAGAGGCTTCGGTCAAACCGATATCCGAGGACACCATCGCAAATGTCAACCCACGGAAAGCGAGTGGCCCGGATGGTGTATCCAGATGAGCACTCAGATCATGCACGGATCAGCTGGCGGGGGTATTTGCAGACATCTTTAACCTCTCTTCACACTAATCTGAAGTCCCTATCTGCTTCAAGAAGACAATCATCATCGCTGTGTCAAAGAAAAACCAAGCAGCGTGCCTTAATGACTATCGTCCGGTGGCTCTGACATCCATCATTATGAAGTGCTTTTACAGGTTAGTCATAGCACGAATCAATTCCAACCTCCCGGATTGTCTGGATCCACTACAGTTCACCGATCGCTGCAACAGGTCCACAGCAGACACCATCTCTCTGGCCCTGCACTCAACCCTGGAACACTTGGGTAACAAAGTCACCTATGCCAGACTCCTATTTATTGACTACAGTTCAGCCTTCAACACCATTATTCCTACAAAATTAATCTCCAAACTCCATAGCCTGGGGCTCGGCTCCTCCCTTTGCGACTGGATTCTAGACTTCCTAACCCACAGACTGCAATCAGTAAGGATAGGCAACAACACCTCCGCCACGATCACCCTCAACACTGGTGCCCCACAAAGCTATGTCCTCAGCCCCTTACTATACTCCTTAAACACCCATGACTGTGTGGCCAAATTCCCCTCCAACTCGATTTTCAAGTTTGCTGATGACACCACTGTAGTGGGTCGGATCTCAAACTATGACGAGACAGAGTACAGGAATGAGATAGAGAATCTGGTGAACTGGTGTGGCAACAATTATCTCTGCCTCAATGTCATCAAAATGAAGGAGATAGTCATCAACTTCAGGAAGCGTAGTGGAGAACATGCCCCTGTCTACATCTATGGGGATGAAGTGGAAATGGTTGAGAGCTTCAAGTTTCTAGGTGACCAGGTCAACAACAAACTGTCTTGGTCCTTCCATGCTAATGCTATAGATAAGAAAACCCACCAAGTAGCCTCTACTTTCTCAGGAGGCTAAGTAAATTTGGCATGTCCACTATGGTTCTCATCAACTTTTACAGATGCATCATAAAAAGCATCCTTTCTGGATCTATCACAGCTTGGTATGGCTCCTGCAAGAAACTACAAGGGGTCGTGAACGTAGCCTATCCATCACGCAAACCAGCCTCCCATCCATTGGTTCTGACTACATTTCACACTGCCTCGGAAAAGTAACATAATCATGGACCCCATGCATCCCGGGCATACTCTCTTCCACCTTCTTCTGTCAGGAAAAAGATACAGAAATCTGAGGTCATGCACCAGCCGACTCAAGATCAGTTTCTTCCCTGTGGTGTCAGACTTCTGAGTGGACCTACCTCATATTAAGTTGTTCTTTCTCTACATACTAGCTCTGACTGTAACACTATATTTTGCACTCTCTCCTTTCCTTCTCCCCTATGTACTCTAGCTACGGTATGCTTTGTCTGTACAGTGTGCAAGAAATTAAGCTGACCTTTCTCTACACACTAGCTATGACTGTAACACTATATTCTGCACGCTCTCCTTTCCTTCTCCCCTATATACTCTATCTACGATAAGCTTTGTCTGTATAGTGCGCAAGAAACAATACTTTTCCACTGTGTACTAATACATGTGACAGTAATATATCAAATCAGATCCAAAAACATATTCTGATAAAACAGAAACCCCTGCTCCTGTATCTAGTTTTAAACTCTTGGAGTGTCCACCCACTTCAAGTTTAGTACTCTTATTTTTGGTATCATTTATCTCCCCCAAGAAGGTTAGTTTCTTTGTTTGTGGCTCGTCCACCTCTTAAATGTGTCTGTTTAAAATTTTCTCTCTCCTTTGAGCACCAAAAAAATTCTGAAATGGCCTATTGTCCCACAGTTGTGCCACTCCCTGGCTAGACCATGCTTCTTGTTGTGTGACTTGTTCCCTTCTCAGCAAAGACATTTCAAAATGGCCGTTGACATGCTTTCCCCCATTTTGGCGGGCTTAGGCTTTGGTGTGCTTTCTCTCTTGTGGCTTACAAATTGAATGGCCTCACTCACTCTCCTCCATGGAACTTCTCCCTTCCTTGTGAGCAAACGCCCGATTCTGTTCCTGAGTTCTGTTTGCCTACCTTGCTTTCACTTGTGTTAAACCCTTTCTTGTCCGTAAGAAATGTGATAATGCTTCATCTTGGACCCTGATTACAAATCTGTCGCAAATTAATTAATTCTTTAAGATTTCGTAATCACACTGCCTTGCTAGCCTATAGAGATCATTGATAAATGAATCCATGCTTACGTTGTCTCTGTGCTTTCCTTTATTATTATTAGGGGAATTTCACAGTAACTTCATTGCAGTGTTAATATAAGCCTTACTTGTGACTAATAAATAAACTTTAACTTTAAATTTAGCCATCTCTAGTATTAAATTCCGATAATACTGAAATGAGAATCGAAAGTTGTAACTTCACAAGAAGTTGAAGTCTCATTAACCAAAAGAGAAAATGCTGGAAAATCTCAGCAGGTCTGGCAGCATCTGTAAGGAGAGAAAAAAGAGCTGACGTTTCGAGTCCAGATGATCCTTTGTCAAAGTGAAAAGGCAGAGAAAGTGGGAGATATTTATACTACAGGGTGAGGGAATGAAAGATGAGTCATAGCCACAGAAACCAGGGGAAAAGATTGCTGATAGCTGTCCCACAGAGAGAATAAAGGGTGTGGATGGCCAAACAGCAGAGAAGCTAAAATGAAGAAGTTTGGGGCGGGGGGGTGGGGGGTGGGGGGTGGGGGGGGGGGGGGGGGGGGAGAGGGGGGGGGAGAGAGGTGGGGGGTTGGTAGTTGTTGGATAGGACAGAGGTAAAATTTAGAAAAGGGGGAGCAAAGGTAGGGGGATAGGGGGAAAGAGTGGGGGGGGAAGAAAGACAATAAAGAAATAAAAGGTAGGGAACAGTAAAAAAAAATTAAATAAAATAGAATGGAAACAAAGGGGTCAAGGTGGGGTAGAGCAAATCATCTGAAGTTGTTGAATTCAATGTTGAGACTGGGAGGTTGTAAAGTGCCTAGCCGGAAGATAAGATGCTGCTCCTTGACCTTTCTGTCTTAATTTCCAGCAATAGACTATCTACCAATATCCATTACAAGCCCACTGACTCCCACAGCTATCTGGACTACAGCTCTTCACACCCCACATCCTGTAAGGACTCCATCCCTTTCTCTCAGCTCCTTCGCCTCCGTCGCATTTGTTCCGATGATACCACTTTCCAAAGTGGTGTTTCTAAGACGTGTTCCTTTTTCCTCAACCGTGGATTCCCATCTACAGTTGTCGGCAGGGCCCTCAACTGCAGTCCATCTCCCGCGCCACGACCCCTTCCCCCTCCCTTCCCTCCCAGAACAAGGATAGAGTCCTCCTTGTTCTCACATTTCACCCCGCCAGCCTGCGCATGCAAAGCATAATCCTCCGCCATTTTCACCAACTCCAGCACGATGCCACCACCAAACACATCTTCCCTTCACTCCCTCTGTCAGCATTCTGCAGAGACCGTTCCCTCCGGGATAACCTAGTCCACTGCTCCGCTATACCCAACACCTCTCCCGTCACCCATGGCACCTTCCCATGCAATCACAGAAGGTGTAACACCTGTCCCTCTTCCATGCTCACCATCCAAGGTCCAAAACATTCATTCCAGGTTAAGCAGCGTTTCACTTGCGCCTCTTTCAATTTGGTCTATTGCATTCGCTGCTCCCAATGTGGCCTCCTCTATATCGGAGAGACTAAGCGTAGACTGGGTGATCGCTTTGCTGAGCACCTTTGGTCTGTGTGCAATCAGGACCCTGACCTTCCGGTTGCTTGCCATGTTAACACACCATCCTGCTCCCATGCCCACATGTCTGTCCTTGGCCTGCTGCAATGTTCCAGTGAAGCTCAACGCAAACTGGAGGAACAGCATCTCATCTTCCAGCTCAGCACTTTACAGCCTTCCGGTCTCAACATCGAATTCAACAACTTCAGATGATTTGCTCTACCCCACCTCCACCCCTCTGTTTTCATTCTATTCTATTTAATTTTTTACTGTTCTCTACCTTTTATTTCTTTATTGGCTTTCTTCATTTTTCTTCCCCCCCCCCACCCCCCACTCTTTATCCCTACTTTATCCCCCTTCCTGTATCTTTTCTCCCCCTTTTACCTCTGCCCCATCCATTTCCCCCTCTCCCTCCCCCAACTTCTTCATCTTAGCTTCTCTGCCGTTTGGCCATTCACACCCTCTATTCTCTCTCTGGGCTGCCATGTGCAGCCTTTCCCCTGGTTTCTGTGGCTATGACTCATCCTTTATTCCCTCACCCTGCAGTATAAATATCTCCCACTTTCTCTGCCTTTTAGCTTTGACAAAGGATCAGCTGGACTCAAAACGTCAGCTCTTTTCTCTCCTTACAGATGCTGCTGAGATTTTTTCTTTTTTGCTTTCAGATTCCAGCATCCGCAGTATTTTGCTTTTATCCAGTATTTTACGAAGTCTCATTAATCCCCTGCTTTGCCATCATGTCATTAGCAATAGGTCTTATTGAATAAAGTAATGTACTGACCTGATCTTTTTTTGTGTGTAATCCAGAAGCAATTTATTTACTTATTAGTCACAAGTGAGGCTTACATTAACACTGCAGTGAAGTTATAGTGAAAACCCCCTAGTCGCCACACTCCAGCACCTGTTCGGGGACACTGAGGAAGAATTTAGCATGGCCAATTCAGCGAACCAGCACATTTTTCGGACTGTGGGAGGAAACCAGAGCACCCGGAGGAAACCCATGCAGACACGGGGGGAATGTGCAGACTCCACAATGACAGTGACCCGAGCCGGGAATTGAACCCGGGTCTCTAGCACTGTGAGCCCGCAGTGCTAACCATTGTGCCACCGTGCTGCCAGTTTATTGCATTGATCCGAACAAGCGCCAGAGTGTGGTGACTAGGGGAATTTTGCAGTAACTTCATTGCAGTGTTAATGTAAGCCTTACTTGTGATTAATAAATAAACTTTTACTTTACTTATTTATTAGTCACAAAAGTAAGGCTTACATTAACGCTGCAATGAAGTTACTGTGAAATTCTCCGAGTCACCACACTCCGGCGCCTGTTCGGGTCAATGCACCTGATGCGCGATTGATTCACACGGGAGGCTAGAACGTACCCAGGAATAAAGGCTTTTATTCACTACAAATAGGAGCACACTACTCAACAATATTATCCCAGACTAAAGACTACTAGGAAGTAGCAGTGACCTTTATACTCCTGTAAGAAGGCGGAGTCCTGGGCGGAGCCGAACGGAGTGTACCACATAAACAGTAATAACAGGTGGAACACCCAACAACCCTAACCCCAACAGCAACGAGAGTAACATATATACAAGTACCCATAGTGAGAACCATCTATGGTTCACCACAGCACCCTAACCAGCACGTCTTTCAGACTGTGGGAGGAAACCGCAGAACCCAGAGGAAATGCACGCAGACACAGGGAGAATGTGAAGACTCCACATAGGCAGTGACATAAGCTGGGAATCGAACCCGGGTCCCTGGCGCTGTTGGCAGCAGTGCCAACCACTGTCCCACCCTGTACCTTGTTCTGTACCTTTCTCTCCAATTCTCTCAGTTCTGGGCCTGTTGTGAGGGTTGAGTGCTCTGGAATGGTTCTGCCAGTTGACAGAGTGGATTCATGCTTCAACTGAGCCTCGGAGTTGGTCCTTCTTACTGCTTTGGACCTTGTGCTCACTGCATCTGCTGCTCCCGTGATGTTTTGAACATCTAGATGAAGCTTAATATTTTCTTTTGTCCTTTTGTTGAGGATCTTTTTGTTCTTGCCAGACCTGATCTGTTTTTTACGGTCTGCTGGGTACTTTACTCACTGCCACCATGTTTCGTTGTGTCGGGGTCTAGATGGGGTTTTGAGGATTTGCTACTCTCCTAAAGCTATATAAGACCCTCGACAGACCCCACTTGGAGTACTGTGCTCAGTTCTGGTCGCCTCACTATAGGAAGGATGTGGAAAAGATTGAAAGGGTGCAGAGGAGATTTACAAGGATGTTGCCTGGATTGAGTGGCATGCCTTATGAGGATAGGCTGAGGGAGCTCGGTCTTTTCTCCTTGGAGAGACGAAGAATGAGAGGAGACCTAGTAGAGGTGTACAAGATGTTGAGAGGCATAGATCGGGTGGACTCTCAGAGGCTTTTTCCCAGGGTGGAAATGTCTGCTACGAGAGGACACAGGTTTAGGGTGCTGGGGGGTAGGTACAGGGGAGATGTTAGGGGTAAGTTTTTCACACAGAGGGTGGTGGGCGAGTGGAATCGGCTGCCGTCAGTGGTGGTGGAGGCGAACTCAATAGGGTCTTTTAAGAGACTCCTGGATGAGTACATGGAGCTTAATAGGATGGAGGGTTATAGGTAGGTCTAGAAGGTAGGGGTGTGTTCGGCACAACTTGTGGGCCGGTGGGCCTGTTTGTGCTGTAGTTTTTCTATGTTTCTATGTTTCTAAAGTTTGCTGCTTGAATCTGTAGGGGAGGCGATGGCCTAGTGGTATTATCGCTAGACTATTAATCCGGAAACTCAGCTAATGTTCTGGGGGACCTGGGTTTGAATCTCACCATGGCAGATGGTGGAATTTGAATTCAGTGTAAAAAAAAATCTGGAATTAATTAGGAATGTTGGGAAAAACCCTATCTGGTTCACCAATACCCCTTTAGGGAAGGAAATCTGCAGTTCTTGTCTGGCCTACATGTGACTCCAGAACCACACTAATGTGATTAACTCTCAACTGCCCTCAGGCAACTAGGGATGGACAATAAATGCTGGCCAGCCAGCGACGCCCATGTCCTACGAATGAATAAAGAAAAACATTCTCGAAGCCATTACTCTCTACTTACACATTTGAACCTCTGCACAAGATTGGATCCTCTCCCTCCATGTGTGACCTGCCATCATTATTACATCAGCGTCATGTATGCTTTCAATGTTAACCCTCTACTCTGCAGCTAATGGGGTTGAATAGCCTACTCCTGTCCCTTAATCGTATGGGATACTGGAGGGTTCAAAGACTGAATCTATCTGGTCAGAGTTAAGCAACGGAAAAGGAGCTATTAAATTGCCAGAGGTCCATCCAGTGAGGAGCAGATAAAGGAGGAAATCAGTCGGAAAATTTCAAAGGAATGTTAAGACAACAGAGCAGTAGTAGTCGGAGATTTCAATTAACCTAATATAGACTGGGAATAGAGATTAATGGGCAAGTGGGTTGAATTCCTAAGATATGCACTGGAAAACTTCCTTAATCAGTATGATTCTAGTCCAACAAGCAAGGAAGCAGTGCTGGATCTGGTTCTGAGAAATGAAGTAGGGCAAATGGAATGTGTTACAGTAGAAAAATAGTTCTGGTAATAATAATACATTGGCTCCAGTTAGACAGTACCTCAATTTGACATTTCTCATCCTTGTTTTCAAATCCCTTCACGGCCTCGGCCTCCCTGCCTCTGTAATGTTCTCCAGTCCCTTAACCCTCCGCGATCTCTGCGCTCCTCTAATTCAGGCCCCTTAAACATCCCCAAATTTAAACACTCCAACATTGGTGGAGGGTGGGGGGGGGGCGCGTGCATTTAGCTGCCTGGGCTGCAAGCTCTGGAATTCCCTCCCTAAACCTCTCCGCCTTTCAGACAGTCCTTAAAACCTATCTGATTAACCAGATATTCGGTCACCCACCCTAATATCTCCTCATGTGTCAAACTTTGTCTGATTATATTCCCATGACGTGCCAAGGAAGGTTTGCTGATGTTTCTCTGGCAGGGGCTGGCATTAGCCTTTTGCTTTGCTTGCTATACAGAAATGACCATAGGTGGCATCGTGGTAATCTAGTGATACATCGGGTCTAGACTAATGCTCTGGTGACACAATACAACAGAAAATGCTGGAAAATCTCAGCAGGCCTGACAGCATGTGTGGAGAGAGAATAGAGCCAACATTTTGACTCTGGATGAGCCTTCGTCAGAGTTTAAGAACATAAGAACTAGGAGCAGGAGTAGGCCATCTGGCCCCTTGAGCCTGCTCCGCCATTCAATAAGATCATGGCTGATCTTTTTGTGGACTCAGCTCCACTTACCCGCCCGCTCACCATAACCCTTAATTCCTTTACTGTTCAAAAATCTATCTATCCTTGCCTTAAAAACATTCAAGGACGTAGCCTCAACTGCTTCACTGGGCAGGGAATTCCACAGATTCACAACCCTTTGGGTGAAGAAGTTCCTCCTCAACTCAGTCCTAAACCTGCTCCCCCTTATTTTGAGGCCATGCCCCCTAGTTCTAGTTTCACCTGCCAGTGGAAACAACTTCCCTGCTTCTATCTTATCGATTCCCTTCATAATCCTATATGTTTCTATAAGATCTCCCTCATTTTTCTGAATTCCAATGAGTATAGTCCCTGTCTACTCAGTCTCTCCTCATAAGCCAACCCTCTCAACTAATCAGCCTAGTGAATCTCCTCTGCACCCCCTCCAGTGCCAGTATATCCTTTCTCAAGTAAGGAGACCAAAACTGTACACAGTACTCCAGGTTTCATCAGCTCTCTTGTGACATGGGTTCAAATCCCACCATTGCAGCCGATGGAATCTAGTTATTAAAATCTGCAATTGAAAGACAGTCTCAGTAATGGTGACCATGAAACTATAATTGATTGTTGTAAAAACACCATCTGTTTCAATAATGTCCGCTTTAGGGAAAGAAATCTGCCGTCCTTACCTGGCCTGACTCCAGAACCACAGCCACAGCCTCACAGCTCCAAGGACCCAGGTTTGATTCCTGGCTTGTATTCCTGGCTCTGTGCGCAGTTTGCACCTTCTCCCTGTGTCTGCATGGGTTTCCCCCGGGTGCTCCGGTTTCCTCCCACTGTTCAAAAGACGTGTTGGTTCGGTGGATTAGCCATGCTAAATTCTCCCTCAGTGTTCCCGAACAGGCGCCGGAGTGTGGCGGACGAGGGGATTTTTACAGTCACTTCATTGCAGTGTTAATGTAAGCCTACTTGTGACACTAATAAGTAAATAAATTAAATAAATGTGTTTGATTCTTAACTGCCCCTCTGAAATGGCCAAGCAAGCCACTCAGCTCAAGGGCAATTAGGGACGGGCAGCAGATGCTGGCCTTGCCAGTGATGTTCATACCCCATGAAAGAATTAAGAATTAAAAAGATTGGGTTTAGTGAGTGTAGTTTTGAGGTTTGGCATTGTAGTAAATAGGTACATTCTGGAGGACATAAATCTCCAGTTAAATGGGCAGACATTTGTAAAGTCAAAGTTTATTTATTAGTGTCACAAGGTTCACATTAACACTGCAATGAAGTTACTGTGAAAATCCCCTAGTTGCCACAGTCCGGTACCTATTTGGGTACACTGAGGGAGAATTTAGCACGGCCAATCCACCTAACCTGCACATCTTCGGACTGTGGGAGGAAACTGGAGCACCCGGAGGAAACCCACGCAGACACGGGGATGCAATAATTTGGCTGAGGCAATACAACACGAGTGAAGAGAAACATGGAGAGAAACATCATAATCTAAACTATTTTGAGGGGTTGCAAGAACAGAGAGACCATGTTGCCATTTGTCTTCTCGTACCTAGTGGCGCACAAGGCAGATTTTCATCTGTTGCCACAGCATATCTTTTCTCAAACAGGTCACAACCTTGTTGCCAAAGGCTCATAGCTTGAGGGGCATGCATCAAGCATGGCAGCACGGTGGCAGTGGCACAGTGCTTAGCACTGCTGCCTCACAGCGCCAGAGACCTAGGTTCAATTCCTGGCTTGGGTCACTGTTTGTGTGGAGCTTGCACGTTCTCCCCGTGTCTGCGTGGGTTTCCTCCGGGTGCTCCGGTTTCCTCCCACACTCCAAAGATGTGCAAGTTAGATAGATTGGCCGTGCTAAATTGCCCCTGAGTGTCCAAAGATGTGTAGGTTAGGATGATTGGCCATGCTAAATCGCCCCTTCATGCCAGGGGGAATTAGCAGGGTAAATTCCTGGGGTTAAGGGGATAGTGTCTGGGTGGGTTTGTTGTCGGTGCAGGCTGGACAGGCTGAATGGCCCCCTTCTGCGCTGCAGGAATTCTATGTTTCTATGGCTGACCAGGAGTCTCTCCCGCTCTTACCACCTGCCATTGGCGCGTTTGGAAGGATTTTGCAGGTTGACACTCAACTTGTTTGGCCGAGTTATGAATGCACTTTCTTTGCCCATCTAATCCTGAGATTCGCACCCACAGCTTCCGTCCCAGAGGCATAGACGCTGCCACATGACCTGACTAAGTGGCTACGTATTCCCGAATCCTTGAGGATCACAGGGTAAATTGATAAGGCAATTAAGAAAGCATATGGGATAGTGGGCTTGTAAGTAGGTCATTGAATACAAAAGCAAAGACCATAAGACCATAAGACATAGGAGCAGAATTAGGCCACTCGGCCCATCGAGTCTGCTCCGCCATTCAATCATGGCTGATATTTTTCTCATCCCCATTCTCCTGCCTTTTCCCCATAACCCCTGATCCCCTTATTAATCAAGAACCTATCTATCTCTGTCTTAAAGACACTCAATGACCTGGCCTCCACAGCCTTCTGCGGCAAAGAGTTCCACATATTCACCACTCTCTGGCTGAAGGGGCGGCACGGTAGCACAGTGGTTAGCACTGCTGCTTTACAGCTCCAGGGACCTGGGTTCGATTCCAGCTTGGGTCACTGTCTGTGTGGAGTTTGCACATTCTCCTCGTGTCTGCGTGGGTTTCCTCCGGGTGCTCCGGTTTCCTCCCACAGTCCAAAGATGTGTGGGTTAGGTTGATTGGCCATGCTAAAATTGCCCCTTAGTGTCCTGGGATGTGTAGATTAGAGGGATTAGCAGGTAGGATATGGGGGTAGGGCCTGGGTGGGATTGTGGTCGGTGCAGACTCGATGGGCCGAATGGCCTCTTTCTGTACTGTAGGGTTTCTATGATTTCTACGATTTCCTCATCTCTGTTTTAAAGGATCGTCCCTTTAGCCTGATGTTGTGCCTAGTTTTTCCTACTAATGGAAACATCCTCTCCACGTCCGCTCTATCCAGGCCTTGCAGTACCCTGTAAGTTTCAATAAGATCCCCCCTCATCCTTCTAAACTCCAATGAGTTCAGATCCAGAGTCCTCAACCGTTCCTCATATGACAAGCTCTTCATTCCAGGGATCATCCTTGTGAACCTCCTCTGGACCCTCTCCAAGGCCGGCACATCCTTCCTTAGATATGGGGTCCAAAGGAGTCATGCTAAACCCTTACAAATCACTGTTTAAACCTCAACCAGAGTACTGGGTGCAATTCTGGGCACCACATTTTAAGTATATCAAGGTTCCTTGGAGAGGGTAGAGAGCAGATTTAATCAGGATGATACATGGGACAAGAGACTCTGTTACGTAGAGAGATTGGAGAAGCTGCGACTGTTATCCTTAGAACAGAGAGTGTTAAAGGTAGACCACAAAATAACCTAAATGGGGAGAAACTCTTTCCACAGGTAAGTGGGCCAGAGATCTAAAATAATTTCTAAAAAGACTAGAGGGAAATGAGGAGGATCAATTTCACACAGAGGCTTGTTATAATTTGAAACGCGCTACCTAAAATGGCGGTGGAATCAAATTCCTTAAGAACGTTCAAAAGACAATTTGTTATTTAGTTGAAGAGAACTAATTCCATACGCCACGATGGCACAGTGGTTAGCACTGCTGCCTCACAGCACCAGGGACCCGGGTTTGATTCCAGCCTCGGGTCACTGCATGGAGTTTACACGTTCTCCCCATGTCAATGTGGGTTTCCTCAGGTTGCTCTGGTTTCCTCTCACAGTCCAAAGATGTGTAGGTTAGGTGGATTGGCCATGCTAAATTGCCCCTAAGTGTTCAAAGATGTGTAGGTTAGGTGGATTGGCCATGCTAAATTGACCCTTAGTGTCCAAGAATGTGTAGGTTAGGTGGATTGGCCATGCTAAATTGACCCTTAGTGTCCAAAGATGTGTAGGTTAGATGGATTGGCCATGCTAAATTGCCCCTAAGTGTCCAAAGATGTGCGGGTTAGGTGGATTGGCCATGCTAAATTGCCCCTAAGTGTCCAAAGATATGCAGGTTAGGTGGATTGGCCATGCTAAATTGCCCCTAAGTGTCCAAAGATGTGTAGGTTAGGTGGATTGGCCATGCTAAATTGCCCCTAAGTGTCCAAAGATGTGTAGGTTAGGTGGATTGGCCATGCTAAATTGCCCCTAAGTGTCCAAAGATGTGTAGGTTAGGTGGATTGGCCATGCTAAATTGCCCCTAAGTGTCCAAAGATGTGCAAGTTAGATGGATTGGCCATGCTAAATTATCCCTTCGAGTCCAAAGATGTGTAGGCTGGGTGGATTGGTCATTCTAAATTGCCCCTTAGTATCCCAAGATGTGTAGGTTAGGGGGATTAATGGGGTAAATAAGTGGGGTTACAGGGATAGGGCCGTGGTAAGATACTCCTTTGGAGATTTGGTGCAGACCCGATGGGCCATATGGCCTCCTTCTGCACTGTAGGGATTCTATGAATTGCAGGATTACTGAGGAGAAAGCAGCAATGTAGGATTAAATTGGACTTTTTCTCTTTCAGAGAGCTAGTACAGGCACAAGGTGCTTTGTGGGCTGTAAGATTCTAATGCCAGGGATCTTTTATACTCAGCTGAGATGGTAGATGGATTCTCTGTTTAATTTCCCATCCAAAAGGCAGCACTCCAACTGTGCCACACCGTCTGACACTGCAACGGGCGAGTATTCACGCTGGGACTATGAACACACAACCTTCTCACTCAGTGGCGAGAGCGCTACCAGCTAAGTACATGGATGGGAAATGATGAGAGGGATATGGGCCAAACGTGTGCATTTGGGGCTAGCAGTGCTGCCTCACAGCGCCAGGGTTCGATTCCCGGCTCGGGTCACTGTATGTGCGGAGTTTGCACGTGCTCCCCGTGTCTGCGTGGGTTTCCCTCCGGATGCTCCGGTTTCCTCCCACAGTCTGAAAGACATGCTGGTTAGGACCCGAACAGGCGCCGGAGTGTGGCGACTAGGGGAATTTCACAGTAACTTCATTGCAGTGTTAATGTAAGCCTTACTTGCCACTGATAAATAAACTTTACTTTTAACTTTAATTTACTTTAGCTGGGAGGGCACCATAGGTTGGCATGGACCGGTTGGGTCGAAGAGCCTGTTTCCATGCTGTATTGTTCCATGACTCTATTGGGGAATTTTTCCCGTTCTACCCTCTACGGGAAACGTAGCAGACGAGGGGCGGACCGTGCAGAGGTCCATTGGCCTCAGGCGGGATTTTCCGGTTTTAGGGTGAGCGTGGCTGGAAAATCCTGTCCTATGACTAAACCTCATCAGACACATCAATGATTGAAACAAGTCTGGGACATCTGTGGACTTGATAAGATGCTTTGCAAATACAAAATCCTTCTTTAATTCATATGTAGAACTTTAACAGAGGGTGACTTAGCACAAGATGCAATGATTTGATAGGTAAATGACACTTTCTCTTGAGGTTTGGGCGCACTTGACAGTGGTCAGATAAGACAGACTGCGGAGGTGATTCATTACTAGTGTTTCCTCTCTGCCTTGAATGCTAACTGAATAATAATTTCTTTGCCAGAGTAATATATTGTTGTGTGGACTGTCTAGAAGGACAATGCGCACAAATATAACAAACAAATAGATAATAAAACTACATGGGGAGGCGATGGCCTAGTGGTATTATTGCTAGACTATTAATCCGGAAACTCAGCGAATGTTTTGGGGACCCGGGTTCGAGTGCCGCCACAACAGAATTTGAATTCAATAAAAAATATCTGGAATCTACTGATGACCATTTAACCATTGTTGGAAAAACCCATCTGGTTCACTAATGCCCTTTAGGGAAGGAAATCTGCCATCTTTACCCGATCTGGCCCACATGTGACTCCAGAGTCACAACAATGTGGTTGACTCTCAACTGCCCTCCAAGGGCAACCAGGAATGGGCAATAAATGCTGGCCAGCCAGCGACGCCCATGTCCCATGAATGAATTTAAAAAAACTACATCTCAAAAACTGTGCAATTTTAGTGTCCTTGGAGGCGGTTCTCCCAAATAAATTCTAAATGTGGAATTCGCGTGAAAACAGGAGTAACTCCCACCGATTTCCTTTCGCGTGATTTTCAGAATGAATCTCCAACACTCTGAGCACTGCTGAGCGCCCTTGGGTGATTCACTCTGAAAATCAAGGGGTGGGGTCTATTTCCGCTGGAGGGGCTGGCAGCATAGCGCTGACCACTGGCCCAATCACTGGCCAGCCCCACGACCCCGCATCTCTGCCTCCCCATCCCCCGATCGCTGGCGTCCCAGGGCGAGAACCAATATCCCCCACACCCCCAGCCAGCCCCAATCTCCCTGACCCCCCCGCCACCTGCCCTGGCAGTCCCAACCTCCTCCAAGCTGGATGGCCAGCCCCAATCTCTCCTCATATGTCAGTCCCGCCGTCCCAGGTATCAGTCCAGTACGCCTTCTCTGGGCTCCCTCTGGAGCAAGAATCCGTGCTTTCTGATGCGACCTCTGAATGGCCTGATTCTAATCTTAAGGTTATCCCCCCTGCCTCCAGCAGAGAGAATAGGTTCTGTCTTTCTGCTCTACCGAGTCCTTTAATTCTCAAATATTTCAGTTTGAATACCCCTTAGTCATTTATATTTATCACTGAAAAAGAATTGTCTGGTCATGTATCTCACTGCTGTTTCGGGGATTTTGCAGTGTGCCAAACACCTGCTACATTTCCAAAAAGCTATAACCGTGACAACATTTCCAAATGACTACATTGCTGTAAAATACTATAGAGGACATTGAAGGCTGCCTCCTCCTCCTCAAAAAACAAGATTACTGGTTGCAACTATCCAAAGATGTGCAGGTTAGGTTGATTGGCCGTGCTAAATTGACCCCAGTGTCAGGGGATTAGCAGGGTAAATATGTGGGGTTGTGGGTGTAGGGCCTGGGTGGGATTGTGGTCGGTGCAGATACGATGGGCCGAATGGCCTCTTTCTGCACTGTAGGGATTCTAAATCATCAGTACTTTCACATCTCAAATTGTTTCCCTATCTCCCTCATACTGGGTAAGTTACATTCCAGATAAACATCAGCCAGCAGACAGATATCCTAACTTAACAGACAGCTGTGTAGTTACCAAGACGATAATATTTTCCGACATTGCATAAAGAAAGGTTTGTATTTATTTAGTGTCTTTCACAACCTCGGGTGTCTCAAAGCGCTTTACAGCCAATGATGTACCTTTCGATTAAAGATGAGTCATAGCCACAGAAACCAGGGGAAAGGCTGTTAATGGCAGCCCACAGAGAGAATAGAAGGTGTGAATGGCCAAATGGCAGAGTTGCCATTCTCTCTACGGACTGCCATTAGCAACCTTTCCCCTGGTTTCTGTGGCTATGACTCATCTTTCATTCATAAGAACATAAGAAATAGGAGCAGGAGTAGGCCATCTAGCCCCTCGAGCCTGCCCCGCCATTCAATAAGATCATGGCTGATCTGAAGTGGATCAGTTCCATTTCCCCTACAGTATAAATGTCTCCCACTTTTCTATGCCTTTTAGCTTTGACAAAGGGTCATCAGGACTCGAAACATCAGCTCTTTTGTCTCCTGACAGATGCTGCCAGACCTGCTGAGATTTTCCAGCATTTACTTTTTGAAGTGCGGTGAATACTGTATAGTTGGAAGCATGCACCTAATTTGCACACAGCAAGACTCCAAAAACGTCAATGGCCAGTTAAACTGCTCTTAATGACATTGGTTGAAGAAAAGACTTGCAGCTTTTCACAACCATCACACTGGTTTCAAACTGCTTTACAGCCAATTAAATACTATTTTTTGAAGTGTAGTCCCTGTCGTAGTGTAGGTAACACGGCACAGCAACAAGCTCCCAACGAACAGCAATGTGATAATGATCAGGTAATCTGCTTTTTTTTCTGATTGCAATCAAGGGCAGCACAGTGGTACAGCGGTTAGCACTGCTGCCCCACAGTGCCAGGGACCCGGGTTCGATTCCCGGCCTCGGGTCACTGTCTGTGTGGAGTTTGCACGTTCTCCCCCGTGTCTGCGGGGGTTTCCTCCGGGTGCTCCGGTTTCCTCCCACACTCCAAAGATGTGTGGATTTGGTTGATTGGCTGTGCCAAATTGCCCCTTAGGGTCAATGAGACTAGTGGGGTTAGGGCAGTGGTTCCCAAAGGGTGCGGTGCGCCACACTGGTGCGGCGAGAGAGGATGGCAAGTGTGGCGGGAAGATTCAAGGACAATCAAAGAAAGATTTAAACATGGATAGATATTTTTCCAAAGTAAGAGCATCAAGTGATGATGCTGAGGACGATGTCCCATGATCGTATTATAAAGTAGTTGTGTTCTATGTTATGAATCAAGCACTGCTAGGAGTTGTTTTTTTTGTGTATTTCTTATAAATAAAAAAATTGGGTGTGGCGTGAGCAAATTTTTATTCTGAAAGTGCGGCCCAGTGAAAAATGTTTGGAAACCACTGGGTTAGGGGATAGGGTCTGGGTGGGATTGTTAGTGCCAGCTCGAAGGGCCGAATGGCCTCCTTCTGCACTGTAGGGAACCTCCAGCAGAGGTTCCCTTCTATGAAGGGATAAATATTGGCCAGAACGCCAGGGAGAACTGCTCTTTAAAATAGCGCTCAGAGAGGGTACTTGGGGACCTCAGTTTAATGTCTCATCCAAAGAATGGCACCTCTGACGGTGTGGCACTCCATCATTACCGGGTTGGAGCTTTGATTTTTGGAGCGGGACTTGAACCTTAAGATGTAGAGGCAAGAGCACTGCTCACTGAGCCATAGCTCATAAAACCAAATTAGCATTTGAAATATTACAGCCCACGTACCAACGAGATGTTATCGGACAGACGAGAGATCATGTTGATTTTAAAAATCTCAGCAGCTATGTTACAGGAAGTAGGTGGGGAGGGGAGAAGCATCACAATTTGGTTAGCACCGCTGCCTCACAGCGCCGGTTCGATTCCAGCTTGGATCACTGTCTGTGTAGCGTCTGCACGTTCTCCCCATGTCCGCGGGGGTTTCCTCCGGGTGCTCCGGTTTCCTCCCACAGCCCAAAGGTGTGCAGGTTCAGGGGGATTGGGCATGCTAAACTGACCCTTAGTGTCCAAAGATGTGCAAAGTACAGGAATGAGATAGAGAATCTGGTGAACTGATGCGGCAACAATAATCTCTCCCTCAATGTCAGCAAAACGAAGAAGATTGTCGACTTCAGGAAGCACCGTGGAGAACATGCCCGTGTCTACATCAATGGGGACGAAGTAGAAAGGGTCGAGAGCTTCAAGTTTTCAGGTGTCCAGATCACCAACAACCTGTCCTGGTCCCCCCATGCCTACACTATAGTTAAGAAAGCCCACCAACGCCTCTACTTTCTCAGAAGACTAAGGAAATTTGGCATGTCAGCTACGACTCTCACCAACCTTTACAGATGCACCATGGAAAGCATTCTTTTTGGTTGTATCACAGCTTGGTATGGCTCCTGCTCTGCCCAAGACCGCAAGGAACTACAAAATGTCGTGAATGTAGCCCAATCCATCCTCTCAACCATTGGCTCTGTCTACACTTCCCGCTGCCTTGGAAAAGCAGCCAGCATAATTAAGGGCCCTATGCATCCCAGACATTCTCTCTTCCGCCTTCTTCCGTCGGGAAAAAGACACAAAAGTCTGAGGTCACGTACCAACTTCTTCCCTGCTGCTGTCAGACTTTTGAATGGACTTACCTTGCATTAAGTTGATCTTTCTCTACACCCTAGCTATGACTGTAACACTACAGGGCGGCACGGTAGCCCAGTGGGCGGCACGGTAGCACAGTGGTTAGCACTGCTGCTTCACAGCTCCAGGGTCCCGGGTTCGAATCCTGGCTCGGGTCACTGTCTGTGTGGAGTTTGCACATTCTCCTCGTGTCTGCGTGGGTTTCCTCCGGGTGCTCCGGTTTCCTCCCACAGTCCAAAGATGTGCGGGTTAGGTTGATTGGCCAGGTTAAAAATTGTCCCTGAGATGTGTAGTTAGAGGGATTAGCGGGTAAATATGTGGGGGTAGGGCCTGGGTGGGATTGTGGTCGGTGCAGACTCGATGGGCCGAATGGCCTCCTTCTGCACTGTAGGGTTTCTATGTTACATTCTGCACTCTTTCGTTTCCTTCTCTATGAACGGTATGTTTTGTCTGTATAGTGCGCAAGAAACAATACTTTTCACTGTACGTTAATACATGTGACAATAATAAATCAAATCAATCAAATCAGCCTTTCCCACTCTCTCTTTGAACCTTTTAACCCCCCTACTCTCTCATGCCTACGGTCTAGTATTCTGACTTTATTTTGTGCATCCATTCCCTTTACCCACCTTTGGCAGCCTTCAGTTGTATTCTCCCAATTCTCAAACTCTTCCCTCGAACCCCTTTCCATTTCTCTGCCCTCCTTTAAAAGCCTGCACACAGAGCCATAATTTCTACCAATCTTTTGGCCACCCCTCTGCCTCAGTTTGGCATCTGCTCCTCCCCCCCCCCCTGTTTAGCTCATCGTGTGAAGTGGCTGAACATTGAAGGAACTTTATGAACCCTTCATTATCACACACTCTGACTTACGATAGCCCTGATATAACCCAGAGAGTTTGCAGCTCCTTTATGGAACAAGTAATAAACTACATCCCTCCCTGCCGTGTGCCACTGTGTTACACGCCCTCTATGATTCAGGAATACGCCCAATGTGACATGCCATTCCAACAAAAACAGGAAAGACCAAACGGGTAAAAGATACAAAGGGACAGTGTTCATAAGTTCATCAGATATAGGAGCAGAATTAGGCCATTCGGCCCATCGAGTCTGCTCTGCCATTCGATCATGGCTGATATGCTCCTCAACCCCATTTTCCTGCCTTCTCCCCATAACCTTTTAACCCATTACCAATTAAAAATCTGTCTAACTCCTCCTTAAACTTACTCACTGTCCCAGCACCCACCGCACTTTGGGGCAGCGAATTCCACAGATTCACAACCCTTTGGGAGAAGTAGTTTCTCCACAACTCTGTTTTAAATTTGCTGCCCCTTATCCTAAGACTATGACCTCTCGTCCTAGAATGCCCCACAAGAGGAAGCATCCGCTCCACGTCTACTTTATCCATACCTTTTATCATCTTGTATACCTCAATTTGATCTCCACTCATTCTTCTAAATTCCAGAGAGTATCGGCCTAAACTCATAGAAACATAGAAATCATAGAAATCCTACAGTGCAGAAAAAGGCCATTCGGCCCATCGAGTCTGCACCGACCACAATCCCACCCAGGCCCTATACCCATAACCCCACATATTTACCCCGCTAATCCCTCTACCCGACGCAGCCTATGACACTGAAGGAGAATTTAGCATGGCCAATGCACCTAACCCGCACACC
Source organism: Mustelus asterias (assembly GCF_964213995.1). Lineage (NCBI taxonomy): Eukaryota > Metazoa > Chordata > Chondrichthyes > Carcharhiniformes > Triakidae > Mustelus > Mustelus asterias. The sequence continues at coordinate 55,348,981 of NC_135824.1, read as the reverse complement.
TTTGGACTGTGGGAGGAAACCGGAGCACCCGGAGGAAACCCACGCCCACACGGGGAGAACGTGCAGACTCCGCACAGACAGTGACCCGAGCTGGGAATCAAACCCGGGTTCGATGAGTCACAAGCCTACTTGTGACACTAATAAATAAATAAATCGAAACGGTTCAATTTCTCTTCATACGACAAACCCCTCATCTCTGGAATCAATCTAGTGAACCTCCTCTGAACTGCCTCCAATGCCACTACATCTCTCCTCAAATACGGTGACCAAAACCGTGCACAATACTCCTGGTGTGGCCTCACTGATGCCTTGTATAGTTGCAAGTGCTAGTGTTGACTAGTGAGCTCAGAGGTGACAGGAAGAGCGGCACATGGAATGGGATTGAATCCTCTGGTTTCCTCCCACAGTCCGAAAGACATGCTGGTTAAGTACATTGGCCGTGATAATTCTCCCTCAGTGTGCCCGAACAGGAATGTGGCCACTAGGGGATTTTCATAGTAACTTCACTACAGTGTGAATGTAAGCCTACTTGTAGAAACACAGAAACATAGAAAAACTACAGCACAAACAGGCCCTTCGGCCCCACAAGTTGTGCCGAACATATCACTACCTTGTGACACTAATAAATAAAATAAAAATAAATATAAATAATCGGATACTAGATCTGAAAAAATGAGATGTCTTTAGCCAGGAACACAAAACATCAGTGTGCTCTATCTTATAGTATCCTTGGATGATTTTCCATAACCATAATTTCAGTGGTTAGCACTGCTGCCTCACAGCGCCAGGGAGCCGGGTTCGATTCCCAGCTTGGGTCACTGTCTATGTGGAGTTCTCCCCGTGTCTGCGTGGGTTTCCTCCGGGTGCTCCGGTTTCCTCCCACAGTCTGAAAGACATGCTGGTGAGGTTCATTGGCCATGCTAAATTCTCCCTCAGTGTACTCAAACAGGCACCGGAGTGTTGTTATGTTAAATTTATTTATTAGTCACAAGTAAGGCTTACACTGCAATGAAGTTACTGTGAAATTCCCCTAGTCACCACAGTCTGGTGCCTGTTCGGGTCAATGCACCCTAACCAGCACGTCTTTCAGAATGCGGGAGGGAACCGGAGCACCTGGAGGAAACCCACACAGACACAGGGAGAACGTGCAAACTCCACACAGACAGTGATCCAAGCCGGGAATCGAACCCAGGTTCCTGGCGCTGTGAAGCAACAGTGCTAACCACTGTGCTACCGTGCCGCTGCTTGTGACTAATAAATAAACTTTAAAGAGACATTTATTGACATTGGGTTGCAGAGTGAGAAGCTTTATTATTATAATGTCTTAATTGCGAATAAATCTAAATTGAAGTACAGATTGGCTTGTGGACTCCTCCTTTACCAACTGACCGTCAGAAGTTTGACATTAGCTATACTGCCTTCCTCCAATGTATATACTTATATTAAACAGAGGAGCAGGAGGAGGCCATTCAGCCCATCGAGCCTGCTCCACCATTCAGTTAGATCACCGTTGACCACCTACCTCAACACCACTTTCCTGCAACATCCTCATATCCCTTGATGTGATTAGTATGCAGAAACACTACCCATATTTGTCCACTCTATATCGACCTTGTCACGCTAAGAATTTTCTACGTTTCATGCAAACATACAAATTAGGAGCAGGGTATTCAACCCCTTGAGCCTGCTCCCTCCGCCATCATGGCTGATCTGTTTGTGGCCTTCATGCCACATTCCACCCACTCCAGATAACCTTTCACTCCCTTGTTAGTCAAGAAACTATCTACCTCTGCCGTAAAAATATGCATTGACCCTGTCTCCACCGCTCAAGTTGTCTCACAAGTCTTAAATGAGAGGCCCCTTATTTTTAAACTGTCACCCCCAGTTCTGATCGGTGACACAAGTGGTTAGCACCACTGCCTCAAAGCACCAGGGACCCGGGTTTGATTCCAACTTTGGTCACTGTCTGTGTGGAGTTTGCACATTCTCCCCGTGTCTGCGTGGGTTTCCTCTGGTTGCTCCGGTTTCCTCCCACAATCCAAAGAAGTGTGGGGGGGGGGCGGGGTTAGCTATGCTAAATCGCCCCTTGGCGTCCAAAAGATATGTAGGTTATGGGAATTAGCAGGGTAGATGGAATGGTCATGGTCAATGTGTGGGGTTACAGGGATAGGGTGGGGAAGAGGGTTTGGGTGAGATACACTGCCAGAGAGTGAGTGCATATTTGATGGGCAGGGTAAATGCATGGATATATGGGAATGCTCTATCGGAGAGTCAGTGCAGACTCGATGGGCCGAATGGCCTCTTTCTGCACTGTGTCCAGTGGGTGTGAATGGCAGACAGGTTGCGGGAACCCTTAAAACCCGCTTGCCATGTAGGACTAACCTCAATATTCGCTGCTATGAACACGGCTATGGGCATTTTCACAAAGGAATTTTCACACTGTGAAGATTCTTTCATTGCTTCACACTGTTCCCCAAGAGAGTGAGGAAAGAAAACCAACAACTTGGGTAGCACGGTGACATAGTGGTTAGCACCGCTGCCTCACAGCGCCAGGGATCCAGGTTCAATTCCAGCCTTGGGTCACTGTCTGTGTGGAGTTTGCATGTTCTCCCCGTGTCTGCGTGGGTTTCCTCTGGGTCCATACAGTGCAGAACGAGGCCACCCTGCCCATCAAATATGCACTCACTCTCTGGCAGTGTATCTCACCCAAACCCTCTTCCCCACCCTATCCCTGTAACCCCACACATTGACCATGACCATTCCACCTAACCTACACATCATGGGACAGTAAGGGGTAATTTAGCATGGCCAATCCTCCTAACCTGCACATCTTTGGACACTAGGGGGGCAAGGTGGAGGCCTTGTCATTGGACTAGTAATCCAGAAACCCAGGTTAGTGGTCTGGGGACCTGGATTCAAAACCCATCACCGCCGATGGTAAAATTTGAATTCAATAAAAATCTGATGACCGTGAGACCATTGTCGATTGTCATGTAAAAAAACCCATCTGGTTCACTAATGTCCTTTAGGGAATGAAATCTGTCGTTCTTACCTGGTCTGGCCGACATGTAACTCCAGACCCACAGCAATGTGGTTGACTATTAACTGCACCCTCAAGGGCAATTAGGGATGGGCAATAAATGCTAGCCCAGCCAGTGACGCCCATGTCCAATGAACAAATAAAAAAACTAAGGATCAATTTAGCATGGCCAATCCATCTAACTCACACATCTTTGGACACTAAGGGGCAATTTAGCATGGCCAATCCATCTAACTCATACATCCTTGGACACTAAGGGACAATTTAGCATGGCCAATCCATCTAACTCACACACCTTTGGACACTAAGGGGCAATTTAGCATGGTCAATCCATCTAACTTACACATCTTTGGACACTAAGGGGCAATTTAGCATGGTCAATCCATCTAACTTACACATCTTTGGACACTAAGGGGCAATTTAGCATGGTCAATCCATCTAACTTACACATCTTTGGACACTAAGGGGCAATTTAGCATGGCCAATCCACCTAACCTGCACATCTTTGGACACTAAAGGGCAACTTAGCATGGCCAATCCACCTAACCGGCACATCTTTGGACACTAAAGGGCAATTTAGCATGGCCAATCCACTTAACTGGCACATCTTTGGACACTAAGGGGCAATTTAGCTTGGCCAATCCACCTAACCTGCACATCTTTGGACACTAAGGGGCAATTTAGCATGGCCAATCCACCTAACCTGCACATCTTTGGACACTAAGGGGCAATTTAGCATGGTCAATCCATCTAACGTACACATCTTTGGACACTAAGGGGCAATTTAGCATGGCCAATCCACCTAACCTGTACATCTTTGTATTGTAAAAGATTGGGGTGTTTAATTTGTCACGTCCCACTGTTTTGACTTAGCCGTGTATGCATTAAATTTTCTCCCGTTAGTGCTGGCTCTTTCATTTTAGCAGACTGCGGTAATTCCTGCAAGTTTGTTTTATATAATTCAACACCCACAATTACAATGAAAGCTGTGAAAGGACACATCTTCCTCAGCAGCGTAACTGAAAGCAGAGTGCCGAGGTATCACGTGCTAAGAGCTATGAGATGCAAATTCATTTCACTGATGAGGAGGAGGAGAGTTTCAGGCAAGGCAGGAAACGCAGCCTACACTGCAGCACTTCCCTCAGGTATACTAAATGAGCTGGCAATTGTTTCGGGTTCGATCTTTCGTCTGTACCAACGTTGCGGATCACAGCTGCGGCAAACAGTTAGGGCGTTACAACTGGCATCAATGTTCGGAAGGAAGGGGGCAGGCTGGGTAGGGAAGAAACTAGCCAATGCTCGTCTGATCACCACCTGGAGACCCCGCGCATGTGAATGAATGTTGGGTGGGAACTAGCAATACCCTCAGCCATTTGAGGAACCTCTGCTGGCACTCAGCCTAGTAAGAAGTTTAACAACACCAGGTTAAGTGACTCAGGAACAGTTTCTTTCCTGCTGCCGTCAGACTTTTGAGTGGACCTGCCTTGCATTGGGTTGATCCTTCTCTCTACCCTAGCTGTGATTGCAACATTCTGCCCTCTCTCCTTTCCATCTCTATGCTTTGTCTGTATAGTGCGCAGGGAACAGTGCTTTTCATTGTGGGCTAATACATGTGACAAAAATCAAATCAAAGTCAAGACAGACTGACTTCCAGTCTATGAACTTGGATCACCCATTAAGGTATCAGGATCATAAGCCTCAGGTAACCTCCTCTTCAGAAAAGTGAAAACTGGATTCTTGTCTTCTCCATTCACATCAAGCTTTTTCGACAAAGAGAAATTTGCTTCAAAGACATTGCCTGGACAGACATATTTCAATGAATAGGGAATCTCCTCATTGCAGATATTTTTCTGGTAACCAAACTACTTGCAGGGAAGACCCAGAGTCGCGGGTCCCTGGCTGCCGTGGAGACTTGAGCTCATTCATCTGGTGGCAATCCCTATAATTGTGTCTCATAAGGATACAATGTTTTCAATCAACACCACTGTTGCTATGATGTTGGAGAAACTGAAGATTTCACCATTGAGAAGTTCTGCAGACAACTGATAAAATTTCATTCCAGTATTGCCATTCCTTGCTAGTCTTCTGCACTGTAGCCTGCAACTCCACATTTACGTTCCGATGTGTCTACTGTAGAATAAGTGGTAACATTTGCCCAAGGCATCAGATCAGTAATAATCCTTCGACTGAAGGACTCAATCTGAAGAGATTGAATAGGTTGGGACTTTATTCCCTGGAGCGTAGAAGATTGAGGGGAGATTTGATAGAGGTGTATAAGATTTTGATGGGTATAGATAGAGTGAATGCAAGCAGGCTTTTTCCGCTGAGGCTAGGGGAGAAAAAAACCAGAGGGCATGGGTTAAGGGTGAAAGGAGAAAAGTTTAAAGGGAATATTAGAGGGGGCTTCTTCACGCAGAGAGTGGTGGGAGTGTGGAATGAGCTGCCGGATAAAGTGGTAAATGCGGGGTCACTTTTAACATTTAAGAAAAACTTGGACGGGTTCATGGATGAGAGGGGTGTGGAGGGATATGGTCCAAGTGCAGGTCAGTGGGACTAGGCATAAAATGGTTCGGCACAGACAAGAAGGGCCAAAAGGCCTGTTTCTGAGCTGTAATTTTCTATGGTTCTATGAAGTTAAAGTCCAACAGGTTTATTTGGTAGCAAAAGCCACACAAGCTTTCGAGGCTCTGAGCCCCTTCTTCAGGTGAGTCTCACCTGAAGAAGGGGCTCAGAGCCTCGAAAGCTTGTGTGGCTTTTGCTACCAAATAAACCTGTTGGACTTTAACCTGGTGTTGTTAAACTTCTTACTGTGTTTACCCCAGTCCAACGCCGGCATCTCCACATCACTCAGCCTAAGCTCAGACATGAGGAAAGGTGCGCTGAGGAGATCGATACCTGTCAATAATCAGTGCTTTTAAGAGAGGAAGAAGTTAGCAGAGTGATAAAGACAGTACGAGATAGAGAGAAAGAACCAAATGCTCAAGGGAGCTACCCTTTTAGTTTTCATTGGGGGGGGGGGGGGGTTTCAGTAGGGTAGTAAAGGCTGAGAATGTGCAAAGAGCGTCCATTAAGAGCAATGAGCTTACTCAATAGGACCAACAGGTTGTCTTCCCTACAATCTGAGGAGTTTGGAAGAGCTAGAGGAAATAATCCCCACCTCCCCAAAGGGATATTAAATTGACATTTTCAAGACTTGAAATCCAGGTATAGATATATAGAATCAAAGTCAGATAAAAGGATTTGGTGCACAGAGCAGCCATGATCTAACTGAATTATGAAATAGGCTTGATGGGTTGAATGGCCCCCTACGCTTTACACAAAACTTAAGATTTGAGGTGTTTGGGGATGGGTGACGCTGAACAAGTTTGAGGAGGAGATAGAAAGGTTTTTAATTAGTAGTGGGACGAAGAGTTCTGGGGAACGGGCAGGAAGGTGGAGATGAGGCCAAGATGAGATCAGCCACGATCATGTTGAATGGCGGAGCAGGTTCATAAAAGGGATGAGTTGAGGGCAATGGTTGACACATGGAAGTGTGATATAATAGCCATCACAGAGACATGGTTAAAGGAAGGACACGATTGGCAACTCAACATTCCAGGATATAGAATCTTCAGGTGAGGAGGTAAAAGAGGAGGTGGTGCTGCATTATTAGTTTAGGAGTCAGTTACTGCAGTAAGGTGAGACGATCGGCCCTAAATTGACCCTGGCATCAGGGGGACTAAGAGGGTAAATACTTGGGGTTACGGGGATAGGGCCTGGATGGGATTGTGGTCGGTGCAGACTCGATGGGCCGAATGGCATCCATCTGCACTGTAGGGATTCTATGATATTTTGGAGGCAGTATCAAATGAAGCTTTGTAAGGTATATGGTATGCTTGCCTTTATAGGACGGGGTATAGAGTATAAAAGCTGGAGTCTGATGATGCAGCTGTATAGAACGTTGGTTAGGCCACATTTGGAGTACTGCGTCCAGTTCTGGTCGCCGCACTACCAGAAGGACGTGGAGGCATTGGAGAGAGTGCAGAGAAGGTTTACCAGGATGTTGCCTGGTATGGAGGGTCTTAGCTATGAGGAGAGATTGGGTAGACTGGGGTTGTTCTCCTTGGAAAGACGGAGAATGAGGGGAGATCTAATAGAGGTATACAAGATTATGAAGGGTATAGATAGGGTGAACAGTGGGAAGCTTTTTCCCAGGTCGGAGGTGATGATCACGAGGGGTCACGGGCTCAAGCTGAGAGGGGCGAGGTATAACTCAGACATCAGAGGGATGTTTTTTACACAGAGGGTGGTGGGGGCCTGGAATGCACTGCCAAGTAGGGTGGTGGAGGCAGGCACGCTGACATCGTTTAAGACTTACCTGGATAGTCACATGAGCAGCCTGGGAATGGAGGGATACAAACGATTGGTCTAGTTGGACCAAGGAGCGGCACAGGCTTGGAGGGCCGAAGGGCCTGTTTCCTGTGCTGTACTGTTCTTTGTTCTTTGTGGGTAGAGCTTGGCAGCCACATTGTTAGATGTTTATGATAGACCCCCAGATAGTGAAAGGGATAATTGAGGAGCAAAGATGTGCTCAGTTTGTGGAGGTGTGCCAAAAAAAAATAACAACAGGGTTATAACATTAGGTGATTTCAATTTTCCCAACATTTACTGGGATATATATAGTGTTATGGGCTTGGGTGGAGTAAATCTCTTGAAATGGATATAGGAGAACGTTTTAAATCAATGTGTGGAGGGTCCAACAAGGGAAGGAGCTGTGCTGGACCTAGTTGAAGGGTCAGTCACGAGGGAACATAGGTTCAAGGTGAGGGGCAGGAGGTTTAGGGGGGAATGCGAGGAAAAACCTTTTTTTACCCAGAGGGTGGTGAGGGTCTGGAATGCGCTGCCTGGGAGGGTGCTGGAGGCGGGATGCCTCACATCCTTTAAAAAGTATCTGGATGAGCACCTGGCACGCCATAACATTCAAGGCTATGGGCCAACTGTTGGCAGATGGGATTAGGTGGGAGTTGAGGTGTTTCCAATGTGTCGGTACGGACTCGATGGGCCGCACTGTATGATTCTGTGATATGAGAGGCTAAATGGTCTACTCTGGCTCCTATGTTCTGATGTGAGGGGTTGTGTAGTGCGAAGTGTGCAGGTGATGAAGAAAAAAGCTATTTAAGCTAACAAGGATGATAACGATGGTCAGGTAGTGATTGGTGTGTGATAAAATATCAGCGGAGTTTTAGATAACATGATACTTGGAAGATAACAAGATGGCCTGGAACGGGGTGACAGTGGAGTAGATTAGTCACTGGACTAGTAATCCAGAGGCTTGTGGACCCAGGCTTGAATCCCATCACAGGGCAGATGGTGGAATTTGAATTCAATAAAAATCTTGAATTAACCTAACCATTGTTGTAAAAACCCCATCTGGCTCACTATTGCCCTTTTAGGGGAAGGAAGTCTGCCACCCTTAGGCAGTCTGGCCTACATGCGGAACCTTAAAAGGGTCTAGCAAGCCATTCAGTTCAAGGTCAATTCGGAGTGTGCACTGGGTCCAGCCAGTGAGAGAACATAGAAAAACTACAGCACAAACAGGCCCTTCGGCCCACAAGTTGTGCCGAACATATCCCTACCTTCTAGACCTACCTATAACCCTCCATCCTATTACGCTCCATGTACTCATCCAGGAGTCTCTTAAAAGACCCTATTGAGTTCGCCTCCACCACCACTGACGGCAGCCGATTCCACTCGCCCACCACCCTCTGTGTGAAAAACCTACCCCTAACATCTCCCCTGTACCTACCCCCCAGCACCTTAAACCCGTGTCCTCTCGTAGCAGCCATTTCCACCCTGGGAAAAAGCCTCTGAGGGTCCACCCGATCTATGCCTCTCAACATCTTATACACCTCTATTGGGTCTCCTCTCATCCTTCGTCTCTCCAAGGAGAAAAGACCGAGCTCCCTCAGCCTATCCTCATAGGGCATGCCGCTCAATCCAGGTAACATCCTTGTAAATCTCCTCTGCACCCTTTCAATCTTTTCCACATCCTTCCTATAGTGAGGCGACCAGAACTGAGCACAGTACTCCAAGTGGGGTCTGACGAGGGTCTTATATAGCTGCACCATTAACCCCGGACTCCTAAACTCAATCCCTCAATTGATAAAGGCCAGCACACCATACGCCTTCTTAACCACCTCCTCCACCTGCGGGGCCGATTTCAGAGTCCTATGGATCCGGACCCCAAGGTCCTTCTGATCCTCTACAGTACTAAGAGTCTTTCCCTTTATATTGTACTCCTTCATCCCATTTGACCTACCAAAATGAACCACGACGCATTTATCTGGGTTGAAGTCCATCTGCCACTTCTCCGCCCAGTCTTGCATCCTATCTATGTCCCTCTGTAACTTCTGACATCCCTCCAGACTATCCACAACCCCACCAATCTTCGTGTCGTCGGCAAACTTACCAACCCATCCCTCCGCTTCCTCATCCAGGTCATTTATGAAAATGACAAACAGCAAGGGTCCCAGAACAGATCCCTGGGGCACACCACTGGTGACCGACCTCCATTTAGAAAAAGACCCATCTATACACACTCTCTGCCTCCTTTGGGAAAGCCAGTTCTGGATCCACAAGGCAGCAGCCCCTTGGATCCCATGCCCTACAAATGAATTTTTTTTAAAAAAGCATTGGAGATAACAATTTCATATCGGGGTTTATTTTAAAAAAATGATGTTCACTGCTTTCTTCCATGAATACCGCCCACTCCTCCACTGGAGACAAGTGACTTTCATCCTAATCTGGTGCCGAACCAGTTCCGAGAGATAAATGCCAATGTTCCAACTCAAGGCACCGCCCGATCCCTCACAATGAATTGTAACTAAAACCAAGATCTATTGAATAAACAGCTTGCGTGTTTCGACAGTGTTTTGCGAAGGAAGTTCATGAAGGTGCAGCAGCCATTCCCAAAAGACCGGTATGGTCACTTTCAGATGCAAACTAGTCACAACATTTTACATTAAAAACAGAACAACAGGTCTGTCAGCACCCATTCTGAGTTAGCTGCTTTGTTGATTTAATACAAGAATCATAGATTCAAGCTCAACAAATAGAATAGGATCATAGAATCCCTACAGTGCAGAAGGAGCTGTTCGGCCCATCGAGTCTGCAGCAACTCACCGACAGAAGATTCCACCCAGGCACTTCCCCCACATATTTACCCCGCTAATCCCCCTAATCTACACATTTTGGGACACTAAGGGGCAATTTAGCATGGCCAATTCACCCAACCTGCACAATTGGGACACTAAGGGGCAGTTTAGCATGGCCAATTCACCCAACCTGCACATCTTGGGACACTAAGGGGCAGTTTAGCATGGCCAATTCATCCAACCTGCACATCTTGGGACACTAATGGGCAATTTAGCATAGCCAATTCACCCAACCTGCACATCTTGGGACACTAATGGGCAATTTAGCATGGCCAATCCACCCAACCTGCACATCTTGGGATATTAAGGGCAATTTAACATGGCCAATCCACCTAACCTACACATCTTTTGGACACTAAGGGGCAATTTAGCATGGCCAATCCGCCCAACCTACACATCTTTGGAGTGCGGGACGAAACCGGAGCACTCGGAAGAAATCCACACAAACGGGAAGAACGTGCAACTCCACGTAGTCACCCAAGGCTGGAATTGAAACTGGGTCCCTGGTGCTGTGAGGCAGCGGGGCTAACCACTGTGCCACCCCTCTGTGCCACCTTGCCGCCCTCAAAGGATATTAGTGAACAACGTGGGTTCTTATTACAAATCGGCAATGGTGTCATGGCCATCTTTAGCATTTTAAAGGTTTTTATTGGATTCAAACTTCCCCATCGTACCCTGGTCCCTAGAGCATCGCCCTGGGTCTCTGGAAGACTAATGCAGTGACAATACCACTACGCCATCACTGCCCCATTAAGGGACAGATCCATGGACCCATGCAGTATCACATTATGAGAAATTCTGTATTTCTAATATTCATCCATCATTGCGCCTGGCCTCTCACCCTGGGATCAGCCAGTATTTCTCCACGGAAAGAATTCTCTGGTCGTTACACGCCCCTCCACCCCTGCCAGCCAGAACAGAGAATTTGGCGCTCAGCCAGGTCTCCTTCCACTGCAGCAGGACTGGGGACTTCCAGCCATGGGCGAGGTCGGAGAAGCCGGCTCATTGTTTCTGAAACTTGAAAGGTAAACGCAGGTCATCAAGGAGGACGTGGAAAGGATGTTTTCTCTTGTGGGTGAGTTCAGAACTAGAGGGTTCTGAAGAAGAGTCATACAGACGCAAAACACTGGGGGCCATTCTCCCATCTCACCACGCTAATTTTTTAGCGCGGCGGGCCAGGGGAATCGCATCTGGGTGGAGTTAAGGGGGGAGCAGTCAGGGGGCCCCCTAGGGGGTTGGCAGCAGGGGGGTGGTGCACCCTGGGCATGGGCACCCTGGCAGTGCCAGCCTGTGCCCCCTGGCATGTCCAAAAGGACAAAGTGCTCATGCCCAGGAGGCACCTTGGCACTGCCCCTCAGGTTTAGCGGCCTAGGGGGCGATCCATAGGGGTGGGGGGGGAGGGTCCCGCTGCCACACTGCGTAAGGATTGATCCGGGCTGGAGGGAGGCCAGCGATTGGGGTGGCCTGAGGTGGGGGTGGTGTGGTCCACCTCCCATGGTTGGGTGGGGAGAGGGAGGGGGGGGGGGGGGTGGAGTTCTACCGGGGTGTGGGGTTGTCTGCCTCCCGTGGTGGGGGGAGGGGCGGTTTGAGATTGGGGCGTTTCAGGATGGAACAGGGGGTCCGGGACTGGCCCATGAATTGACCGGGGTGGGGGGGTGCGCTCTGTGAAGATCACGGGGGGGGGGGGGGGGGGCGCGCTCTGTGAAGGTCACGGGCTGGCCAGCGATCGACCTGGCCAGCAAACTGCAAGTTGACAGTTTGGGGGCCACTGCGCATGCGCAGAGTTCCCGAACTGTCAGTCTCTGATGTGAATGGGCCCCGTTCCCCCCCGAGCTTTTAATGATATTCCCGATTGTGACCTCTGCATTGCACAGAGTGTGGGAACTGCCCACTGATAAAACCAGCGTGATTTACACCAGTTTTCCCATTAATTCAGCACTTAGAACTTTTTTGGGACAATCGCCATTCACTCTGTTTCTCTCTCCAGACCTGCTGAGTTCTTCCAGCATTTTTGGTTTTTGTTCTAACATTAGGGGGCACTGTTTTTAAATTGAGAATCGCCCTTTTAGGACAAGCATGAAACGCAAAAGCCCAGTCTGCAGGTACAACAGGTGATCAAGAAGGCAAATGGGATGTTGGCCTATATTGCGAGGGGGATAGAATATAAAAGCAGGGATGTCTTGATGCACCTGTACAGGGCATTGGTGAGGCCGCAGCTGGAATACTGTGTGCAGTATTGGTCCCCTTATATGAGGAAGGATATATTGGCATTGGAGGGAGTGCAGAGAAGGTTCACCAGGTTGATACCGGAGATGAGGGGTTTGGATTATGAGGAGAGGCTGAGGAGATTGGATTTGTACTCGTTGGAGTTTAGAAGGATGAGGGGGGATCTTATGGAGACTTATAAGATAATGCGGGGGCTGGATAGGGTGGAGGCGGAGAGATTCTTTCCACTTAGTAAGGAAGTTAAAACTAGAGGACACAGCCTCAAAATAAAGGGGGGTCGGTTTAAGACAGAGTTGAGGAGGAACTTCTTCTCCCAGAGGGTGGTGAATCTCTGGAATTCTCTGCCCACTGAGGTGGTGGAGGCTACCTCGCTGAATATGTTTAAAGCGCGGATGGATGGATTCCTGAGCGGTAAGGGAATTAAGGGTTATGGGGATCAGGCGGGTAAGTGGTACTGATCCACGTCAGATCAGCCATGATCTTATTGAATGGCGGGGCAGGCTCGAGGGGCTAGATGGCCTACTCCTGCTCCTATTTCTTATGTTCTTATGAGGAGAATTATTTCTCTCAAGAGGGTTGTGCAACTTTGGAAGGCGGTGGAGGCAGGGTCATTGAATGTTTTTAACGCAGATGGAAGGTTATCAGGATAGGTGGGGATGTCGAACTTAAAACACAAACAAATCCGCCATGATCTTATCGAATGGTGAAAAAGGCTTGGTGGGCCAACTGATGTACTTCTGCTTCTATTTCATGAGTTAATAAATTGTAGATTTTCAGCAGGTACTTTGGTATCTAGAGCAGGCAGTTCATGCCCTACCCGATGGAAGGATTGTTTGATAATGACAAATATTAAATGTCTTTAATTGCTACATTCTTACTGGTTTAAAACTCAACTCTTTAACAAAGCTTTTGGTCACCTTTCCTAATATCGCACATGCTTCGGTTCCAAAATCTATAGCGTAGTTTTTTTAAAAATTCGTTCATGGGATGTGGGTGACTCTGGCTGGGCCAGCACTTAGTGCCCACCCCTAAGAACATTTAAGAGTCAACCACATTGCTCTGGATCTGGAGTCACATATAGGCCAGACCAGGTAAGATTTCCTTCCCTCAAGGATATTAGTGAACCAGATGGATTTTTACAACAATCGACAATGGTTTCCTGGTCATTATTGGACTTCCAATTCCAGATTTTTATTGCATTCAAATTTCACCATCTGCCATGGTGGGATTCTAACCCGAGTCCCCACAGCATTAGAAAAAGTAAAACGTTTATTTATTAGTCACAAGTAAAGCTCACATTAACACTGCAGTGAAGTTATTGTGAAATTCCCCTCGTCGCCACAGTCCGGTGCCTGTTTGGGTCAATGCACCTTGACCAGCACGTCTTTAGAATGTGGGAGGAAATTGGAGCACCCGGAGGAAATCCATGCAAACATGGGGAGAACGTGCAAACGCTACACAGACAGTGACTCAAGCCGGGAATCAAACCCGGGTCCCTGGCGCTGTGAAGCAGCAGTGCTAACCACTGTGCTACCGTGCCACCCTGGGTCGCTGGATTACTAGTCCAGCAACAACACCACTACGCCACAGCCAACCCCCCCCCCCGCCCCTCCATGTAGTTAAGTACCATCTTCATTTTGTAAAAACAAATTCAATTAATCTTTGCAAATTTAACTTGAAATAAATTTGATTTGTGATTTAGCCTGAATGACACTCTACCGCCATGTATTTTTATGCCTGGTTCAGAAATATCAAGGGCACACAGCTATACCCTTTACAATTTCAAGTTCATATCTCAATGAATAATGTCGCATACAAGCTCGGATATTTTACACACAGGATCATGGTTTGGTTCCAAGGAACTACACATATGTGGCACAAATGTGGCTCATTCTTGCCTCTGAATCAAAAGACTGTGGGTTGAAGACCCACTCTGGAGGTTTGAACATAAAAATTTATGACACTCCCGGTGTGGTCCTGAGGGAGTGCTGCATTGTTGGGAGATGCAGCCTTGTGGGTGAAACATTAAACCAAGACTCCATTTGCCCTCTCACACAGTTGAAAAAGTTCCCACGGCACTATTTCAAAGACAAGCTGGAGAATTATTCCCAGTATCTTTGTCAGCATTCAACAGACACCTCTGAAACAGATTATCTGGTCACAACCACATTTCTGTTTGCTGTGTGTGAGTTGGCTGTCCTCTTTTCTACGTTGCCACAGTGATTATCAGGGATGGTAGCACAGTGGTAACATTACTGGATCAGTGACCCAGACTACATGGTTGTGAGCCAGCACCTGCAGGAGAGAAGAAACCGGAGCAATAAATGGAAGTTTGTCGAGCGCGAGTCCTTTCTGCTCTACAATACAACACAGCACCCTCTTCTGGACACAGGTTGTGCACTTTTCTAGTAAACGATCAGAGAATCCCCACAGCGCAGAAGGAGGTCATTCGGCCCATCGAGCCTGCACCGACTCTTACCCAGGCCCCATCCCTGTAACCACGCGTATTTTACCCCGCTAACCCCCCCTGACCTATACATGTCTTGGGACACTAAGGGCAATTTAGCATGGCCGCTCCTCCTAACCTGCATCTGTGGAATGTGGGAGCAAACCGGAGCACTGGGAGAAAACCCACGCAGAAACGGGGAGAACGTGCAAACTCCCCAGGGGGGGCAGGAGTTACCCAATGCCGGAATTGATCCCAGGTCCCTGGCGCTTTGAAGCAGTGGTGCTAACCACTGTGCCAGCCTAAACGATGCGGAAGTTGTGTTCAAATTACTGAGATAAAGTAAAAGTAAAGTTTTTAAGTTTATTTATTAGTCACAAGTAAGGCTTACATTAACACTGCAATGAAGTTACTGTGAAATTCCCTTAGTCGCCACACTCTGGCGCCTGTTCGGGTCAATGCACCCTAACCAGCGCGTCTTTCAGAATGTGGGAGGAAACCGGAGCACCCGGAGGAAACCCATGCAGACACGGGGAGAATGTGCAGACTCCGCACAGACAGTGACCCAAGCCGGGAATCGAACCCGGGTCCCTGGCGCTGTGAAGCAGCAGTGCTAACCCACGGTGCTAATACTGCTGGTGCCAGTTATATTTATACAATTTTTAAAATTCCCTCATGTGATGTGGGCATCACTGGATAGGCCAACATTTATTGCCCATCACTAATTGCCCTTGAGAAGGCGGTGGCGAGCCGCCATCTTCAACCACCACAAGTACACCCACGGTGTTGCTGGGAAGGGAATTCCAGGATTTTAATCCCAGGACATCGAGTAACAGCGATATAGTTCCAAGTCAAGAGGGAGTGTGGCTTGGAGGGGAACTTGGAGGGATGATGTTTGGATGCATCTGCTGCCCTTGTCTGCAGTCTTAATGGCGAGCTTGTCCTGTTTGAATTTCATTAGCCACAGGTTTGGAAAGAGCGATTCTTAGCAATGTGTCTCATTGGCTTATAAACCTCAAGTCCAAAATTAAGGACTAGAAGTATCAGGGTCACCAATTAAATCAGAGGGAATTCAGAAGAAATTTCTTTGAACATGGAACATAGAAACCCTATACAATTTCAGTAAAACATCTCAATTCCTATACTCAAAACCTCTTGCTACGAAGGCCAACATACCCATTTGCCTTCTTTACTGCCTGCTGTACCTGCGCGCTTACTTTCAGCGACTGATGCACGAGGACACCAAGGTCTTGCTGAGTATCCACCTCTCTCAATTTACACCCATTCAAATAATAATCTGTTTTCCTATTATTGCTACCAAAGTGGATAACCTCACTTTTATCCACATTATACTGCATCTGCCATGCATGTGCCCACATACTCAGCCTATCCAAATCACACTGAAGCATCTCTGCATCCTCCTCACCCAACTTTGTATCATCTGCAAATTTGGGGATAATACATTTAGTTCCCTCTTCCAAAACAGCTCACCCTCCCACCCAACTTTGTATCATCTGCAAATTTGAAGATAATACATTTAGTTCCCTCTTCCAAAACAGCTCACCCTCCCACCCAACTTTGTATCATCTGCAAATTTGGGGATAATACATTTAGTTCCCTCTTCCAAAACATTAGAACCATAGAAAAGTTACAGCACAGAAGGAGGCCACTCGGTCCATCTTGTCCATGCCAGCTCAGTGAGAGGAGCAAATGTGGAACTTGATACCACATGGAATGGTTAAGCTTAGGCTGAATGATCTCCTTCTGTGCTATTTCTATTTAATATAAATTCTATATTCAAATCATGTGAATATAGATCAAGGACACAAATGGACCCAGTACAGACACCTGGGATATCTGTCACAATATGCAGCTCGAGAAATACATAACTTTATGGGAACATTCAATTAAACTTTACATTCATTCTGTGAGGTACTAACAGTATACAGTTAAGTAGCCCACCAATACAAAAATGCCTGAACACACTGTGCTAAGAATATGAGAACAGAAGTCATAGAGGTTTACAGCATGGAAACAGGCCCTTCGGCCCAACTTGTCCATGCCGTCCTTTTTTTTAAAAAACCCCTAAACTAATCCTAATTGCCCGCATTTGGCCCATATCCCTCTATACCCATCGTACCCATGTAACTGTCTAAATGCTTTTTAAAAGACAAAATTGTACCCGCCTCTACTACTACCTCTGGCAGCTTGTTCCAGACACTCACCATCCTCTGTGTGAAAAAGTGGGGCAAGGAATGGGCCAACAAGCTTGCTTTGTCACATAATGACAGCTGATCTTCAACCTAACTCCACATTCCTGCTTCTACCTCATATCCTTTAATATCTTTGGTTAACAAAACAAAAATCTATCAGTCTCAGATTTTTAAAATCGAACAATTGAGTCAGCAGCAATTGCCATTTGTGGAAGAGAGTTATTAACATTTTTTTATTCAATCATAGGACATGGGTGTCGCTGGCTGGGCCAGCATTTATTGCCCACCCCTAGTTGCCCTTGGAGGGCAGTTGAGAGTCAACCACATTGCTTTGGCTCTGGAGACACATGTAGGCCAGACCAGGTAAGTACAGCAGATTTCCTTCCCTAAACGACATTAGTGAACCAGTTGGGTTTTTCCGCCAATGGTTTCACAGTCATCAGTAGATTCTCAATTCCAGATTTTTTTATTATTGAATTCAAATTGCACCATCTGCCGTGGTGGGATTCGAACCCGGATCCCCAGAACATTACCCCTTTGTGTGTAGGAATGTTTCCTCCTGATCTGGCTCTGATTTCTAGGCTATGGCCCCAGTCCTGGACTGTCCAAGCAGCGAGCTCCACGTGACCGAGCGGAGTAAATTGTAATAAGCAGAAGTTAATCTTGGCTTTATTGGGTTTTTTTTTGTAACATATGGTTGACCAAGCGGCAAATGTGTGACATAAAGTCGCAGCCACTAAATGTAAATATCGATATGCATCTGTAATCCTGTGGAGCAGAGAAATACTATCAGTTTCACCACATGACAACAGCCGTAAGGTTCAATGCAGTGTGTCCAGGCTCTTTTGTGGGTTCATGGACTTTAGAATTAGTAGATGCAGAGAGGATATTCCCGATAGTGGGGGAGTCCAGAACCAGGGGTCACAATCTGAGGATTCAGGATAGATCATTTAGGACTTAGGTGAGGAGACATTTAAAGTTTATTTATTAGTCACCAAGTAAGGCTAACATTAACACTGTAATGAAGTTAATACTGTGAAATTCCCCTAGTCGCCAGAGTCCGGCATCTGTTCGGGTCAATGCACCCTAACCGGCACGTCTTTCAGAATGTGGGAGGAAACTGGAGCACCCGGAGGAAACCCACGCAGACAAGGGGAGAACGTGCAAACTCCACACAGTGATCCAAGCCGGGAATTGAACCCGGGTCCTTGGCGCTGTGAGGCAGCAGTGCTAACCACTGTGCTACTATGCCGCCCCCAAAGAGTGGTGAGCCTGTGGAATTCATTACCACAGGAAGTAGTTGATGCCAAAACATTGAATGCATTCCAGAGGTGGCTGGATATAGCACTTGGGGCGAATGTGATCAAAGATTATGGGGAGAAAGCAGGATTAGGCTATTGAGTTGGGCGATCAGCCATGATCGTAATAGGGGAGCAGGCTCAAAGGGCCGAATAGCCTCCTCCTACTCCTATCTTTTATGTTTCTAATTATTAAGGAATCTCAAGGACTGCATACAAGAGAGAATGCACAATAATGTAATTGGTCCTGATACTCACTAGCAACTCAGATTATAGGCTCAAATCTTGTTAGGGGAAGTTCATAGAATCATAGATCCCCTATAGTGCAGAAGGAGGTTATTCGGCCCATCAAGTCTGCACTGACTCTCTGACAGAGTAGCTTACCCAAGTCCTCGTGGGACCATATTTTGCCTGTCAGAGCCAGGGACTGGGGTTCGATTCCTGGCTTGCGTCAGTGTGTGTGTGTGTGTGTGGAGTCTGCACCTTCTCCCTGTGTCTGCGTGGGTTTCCTCCGGGTGCTCTGGTTTCCTCCCACAGTCCAAAGATGTGTAGGTGGCTATGCTAAATTCTCCCTCAGTGTACCCGAACAGGTGTCAGGGTGTGGCAACTAGGGGATTTTCACAGTAACTTCATTGTCGTGTGATTGTAAACCTGGTTTCTGTGGGCTGACATCAGGAATAACTTCATTAAATCCAATTGATTTATTAACATCCATTACGTCAGAAAACCTGACTCCCATTTGCAGTCTGATTAACATGACTCACGTTTCACATGACTGACTTACAAAATGTATTTTTATTCAGTAAATCCTAAAATGCAGAAGAATGAGAGGTAATTTAAACAGAAGCATAAAATTCTTAAGGGGTTGACAAAGTACATGCAGGAAGGATGTTTTCCCTGGCTGGTGAGTATAGAACTAGAGTTTTTAAAAGTTTAAACAGTTATAAAGTTTATTAGGGGCCAGCACAGTGACACAGTGGTTCGCACTGCTGCCTCACAGCGCCAGGGACCTGGGTTCGATTCCCGGCTTGGGTCACTGTCTGTGTAGAGTCTGCACATTCTCCCCATGTCTGTGTGGGTTTCCTCTGGGTGCTCCGGTTTCTTCCCACAGTCCAAAGATGTGCAGGTTAGGTGAATTGGCTATGCTAAATTCTCCCTCAGTGTACCCGAACAGGCACCATTTACCTGGCCTCTCACATGCGAACGGAGATGTCAGTGAACTGTGCAGAGAGATCATCATGCCGGGGCCTGCTCTTGCCTTCATTGGGGGCGCAGGAGTTTTAGGGCTGGCGCCCAGAAGCAGGAACTCTGCTTATTTTCCTCCCTAACCCAAAGGCCAAAAATCTTACAGTATTCGATACGTACACCCCCAGTAATTTGGTGGGGAAGGAGGAAAGTCTCATTTAGTTCGCCAAGGTAAGTCTTGAACGATATGTCGCAATAAACATGCATACAGGAAATGGTGTTAAGATCATTTCCAGCGGTGCACAGCTTTTGTTTTTAAACTCAGGGCAGTTTTGATCATGAACCACTGAAATCTGAGTTTCCTCTCTCATTAATTTTAAATAGCAGCTAGTCCTCTGAACACATTTACCCACTTAAGACTTATAAGGCACTGTATAAATACACCATAACAAATTGCACCTTCAATATGGTTCAATCCCTCCCCCCCGCCGCAGGCACTTCACAGTTCACAGGATTATCAAACAAAATTTGACCAAGTGACAAAAGAAGAGTGGGCGCCATGGTGGCACAGTGGTTAGCACTGCTGCCTCACGGCGCCAGGGACCTGGGTTCGATTCCCGGCTTGGGTCACTGTCTGTGCGGTGTCTGCACGTTCTCCCCGTTGTCTGCGTGGGTTTCCTCCGGGTGCTCCGGTTTCCTCCCACAGTCTGAAAGACGTGCTGGTTAGGGTGCATTGATCCGAACAGGCGCCGAAGTGTGGCACTAGGGGAATTTCACAATAACTTCATTGTAGTGTTAATGTAAGCCTTACTTGTGACTAATAAATAAACTTTATTTTAAAGACACTAGAGCAGGTGATCAAAGGCTTGGGCAGAGACACGTTTCGTGGACAGAAACAGAACATGCTGGAAAAACACGGCAGGTCTGACAGCATCTGTGGAAAGAGAATAGAGCTAACATTTAAAAAATTTTTTGAGGGCAGCATGGTGGCACAGTGGTTAGCACTGTTGCCTCACAGCGTTAGAGACCCGGGTTCGATTCCCAGTTCGGGTCACTGTCTGTGCAGTCTGCACGTTCTCCCCATCTCTGCGTGGGTTTCCTCTGGGTCCTCCGGTTTCCTCCCACAGTCCGAAAGACGTGCTGGTTAGATGCATTGGCTATGCTAAATTCTCCCTCAGTGTACCCAAACAGGCGCTGGAGTGTGACGACCAGGGGATTTTCACAGTAACTTCACTGCGGTGTTAATTTAAGACTAAGTTTAATTTAGGACTAATAAATAAACTTTAAAAAGGCGAAGCAGAAAGGTTTAGGGGTGAGTTCCAGAGTTTAGGGCCAAGATGACTGAAATCACAGCTGCCAATGGGTGAGCGATGGAACTCTGGAACTGCATTAGAGGTCAGGATTAAAGCAGCACAGCGATTGGGAAGGATTGTAGAGTTGGAGGAGGCTGGAGAAAGGATCGGTGATGCCATGGAGGAATTTGGAAGCAATGATGGGTATTTTAAAGCTGTGGCATTGCCAGATCGGGGGCCAATGTAGTTCAATGAGAACAAGAGGTGGGTTGAACCAGGCATGGTTCGAGCTAGGAAACAAGCGACAAGAGTTGCAAATAAACTTACGTTATGTTTTAGAATCCCTACAGTGCAGGAGGCCATTTGACCCATTCAGTCTGCACCAAAAACAATCCCATCCAGGCCTTATCCCCCTGACACTAAGGGGCAATTTAGCATGGCCAAGCCACCTAACCTGCATATCTTTGGACCGTGGGAGGAAACTGGAGCACCCGGAGGAAACCCATGCAGGCTCCGGGAGAACATGCACTCTCCACACAGACAGTCACCCAAGGCCAGAATTGAACCTGGGTCCTTCGTGCTGTGAGGCAGCAGTGCTAACCACTGTTTTCAGAGGGTACAAAGTGGAAGATTGCCAGGAAAGCATTGCACTGATTCAGACCACAGGTAACAAAGGCTTGGATGAAGGTTTCAGTGGTAGATGAGCTTTAAAAACTTTTCTCAACCAATAAATTACTTCGAAGTTCAGCCACTTTCACAATGTAGGCAAATGTGGCAGTCCTCCACAGCAAGGTCCTCCAAATAGCAGAGAGATAAAAATCAGTTCATCTTTGTTCTGCTGGTGTCTGCAGGAGTAATGTTGACCAGGGTAATAGGACAAGCCCTCTCTGCTTTTCTTCAAGTAACATCATGGGATCGTTTACAACCAGCTGAAGAAGTGGATCAAGCAGCTGTGTCCTTGTTTCACATTTGGTCTGAAGGACAGCAAAGCAGTTCTCCCTTGTGACTGCACTCGACTATCAGGATAGACTGAGCACTCACAATACAAGATCTGCAGTGTCACATCGTACCATTGTTAATCAGGATACATTGTCAATCCCCTAATCATCCTTTGTTGCAAATACAGACATATCTAAATATTTATTACAATCTCGTGTAAGCAAGCCCTTCCTGTTATGGTTTTTGGTCACCCTTTTATGGTAACATTTTACAATGAGACTACATAAATATTTAGGATGAAAAACCTGTATGTAAACAGTTACCTGTGACCGTCCAATTGCAGGATCTGACCAGTAAAGAGCTGTAGAGCCCTAAGTGCCCAACTCGGTCACAATCTTGTTTATAAAAGAAAAGTTATATTCATCAACCGACAGAGGGCAATGCGAAGCAAGTGTTCTGATCAAGTAGGAATGCAGTTGCGTTACTAGGACAGACTCTGTAGAAAACAAACACTTTATTTTCAGACATTTTCACTTACGGAACATCACTGATTAATTAAGACAAAAGTAAAATAAATAGACATGGAAACAAGTGCCATAAAAAAGAGTTACAGTAGTCTTTGATAAATACACAACTATTTGAGATACAGTGAGATGTACAAAATATCACATATTTAAAATTTTACACAATATACAGTTTGTTTGCAATAAGTTCACAGAGGAAGAAAAAGTTATTTTTAAAAAGGGATTGGGAGGTTAATCGTGCCCCATTGAGAACCTGCAAACAAGACCCCAGTCACACACTTTCTAAAGTCTTGCATTGATTTATTTTTAAGAACTGCAAAAATAACTTTTTTCCAAACCAGACATTTTTCAGAATTAGTTTGCTTATTGTTGGCAGTGCTATAGAGCTCAGGTGTGTTTTCTGGGAAGAAGTGGGGAGGGGGGAATCATTTGGGGGGAGGGGGGTTAAGAAGCCTACTGGCTGCCAAAACGAGACCCGGGAAAACAACAATTCCTGCAAATTCATGGGACAACCAACCTGTAACCATTAAAGAAAAGGACTTCTCTAGAAATTAAACTTTTCTCCCAGTTTTAATAAAAAGCTGGGGTCGTGGGACATCCATATAGGTGCATTTCCCAGTCACGCTAATGTTTGAGAGGTGGGAGGAAAGGTT
The DNA here is from genome assembly GCF_964213995.1 of Mustelus asterias. Lineage (NCBI taxonomy): Eukaryota > Metazoa > Chordata > Chondrichthyes > Carcharhiniformes > Triakidae > Mustelus > Mustelus asterias. The sequence goes on along the minus strand of NC_135824.1, from coordinate 55,325,972 downwards.
TAATAGCTTAATCTATGACATCCTATCTTGGTCAAAGCAAGGGGTTATGCTAAAGCCAGGACATCGAAGTAGGCAAGAAAATAAGATGTGGAGTAATGTAACAGCTGTCTCCTTGTATGATTCCCTACTGGGCAGTTTAACATTGGCAAAGAATTGGACCGATCTCCCACCTGCCTCTTTCAATGGGAGTCGTGATAAAAACGACTCCAAGGGCATCAACAAGATTTTGACAGCAGTAAACTGGAAGGCACCACAACCAATAGCTATCGTTGGACAAAGTTCCTTCCAGCACGTTCATGGTGGCTACCATCTACTTAAAAAAAAAACCCCCAGAACATTTGCCATAAGGCATTAATTTATTTTTAACCAGGACACATTCAGGAGGACAGAGGGGCTGATTAGATGTACCAGGATCCTGAGTAACAAGTAGAGCAGGGAAGCCGTTTTGAGGTTTCTTTGCGTTACAAACAGCTGACTGCAAACAAGCGCTCCACTGTTGACTGCACATCTGACTGTAAGGAAACAGGACACGCAGTAAATCGACCGTACGATAATGGCCCACAAAAATGTGGTCAGCGATCAGCTGGCTGGTTGGAGCTGCCGGTTTCACAAAGAGGAATTCAGAATAAGGGACAGAGTCAGGGCTCCTCCTGGAGTTTTCTGCGCATTCAGGCCGAGGCTGGATATTGAATGTTTTTTTTAAGAAAAGGGGAGTGGGCGGGGGAATGGAGAGGTGGAGGAGGATGGCACATGCTGCAGTGACAAAAAAAAATGGAGAAGGTAAAAAAGGGCCTTTCGCAGACAGGGGCACTCCAGAATATGAACATTTAGATTCACACATGCCAGTGTTATGTCCAGGGTCTCATTTTTCCAAAATATAACCAGTCCGAAATTTGAGAACTCATCTCTCATCCTGAAGTAATGATTTCTGCTTTTATGTTGGTGGGTGAGGGAGGGGAGGGGGGGGGCGAGGAGAGAGAGAGACATTCTGAAAAGGAAAGGCTAGTTGATAGTTACCAATTGATTAAATTATAGTTATGATCTTTGTTGACCACGCTCTCTGTTTCGTTATCACACTGGGGTCCACCTGAACTAACGTCAAGGAGGAAACCGGTGACAAGACATCGAAGAAGAAAACATAAAGAGATCAGGATTAAAAATATAAACTGAAACATCAAATCTGGATTTAAGTAACCGACATTTTATTCCCTCTACAAAATCCCAATGCTGCCTTGAATTTCCTGCTTGTGGCAGGAAATTCCTGTCACCAAAGATTCTGGAGTCAAATGACCCTGGCTGCTTACAAAGTTAAACTAATCCTGTAAAACCCAACTCTTAAGCGATTTCTTTTTTTAAGCATTAAAATTAACCCTCTGCAGTGTAATCCCTTACAAATACACATTTGTATAAAGACCCCACTCAGATTGTTCCAGGTAGCGTTTCGTTCTCTGCATACACTGAGCTGGCCTGCCAGCCTGCGTTCTATTATTAAACACCCACACTTGCAAAGAAAAACTTCCAGGGATGGTATATTCAAGAATCTTGTCGACAGGAATTTAATAACAGGTACACGATTTGCACAGCAAAAAGGGACTTAAGCCAGAAGACCTCTGACTGGGAAATACACCTATATGGATGTCCAAAGCACGGCCCACGAGTCTTAGACAATTCAGTCTTTACCTGTGCCCATATTTCTCCTTTGCTAGCTTGCCCTGTTTGAATTTTGTGGGTCTGGAGTTTTGGGAAAAGGTTGGTTCTTGGAGCTGTTGCCTCACTGAGGGATGAATCCAAAAATCAGAATATCAAGCCGCCAGTAGCAGCAGTTTTGGACAGATGGGGAAAAAGGATTTAAACTTTCTATACAGCCCCTAAGATAGATGCACCTAGTCAGCTCATGGAGGCAAAAGCTTTGGACAGTCCACTGAACAGAATGTAGTTCTGAATTCCACAGAACAGTTATTATACCTTTTACAATATAAACAAACTGAAAATATATATATATATATAAAATCATTGTCAAAGTCTTTGTGCGAACTGTATTTGTTATGTAGGTTTTGCTTCCTACTTTGCTACACAGCTCGGTAATATTTGTTAAATTCCACATGAAGAAAATGTTAGTCCTGAAATAAACAAAGGTCAATGTCACCTTGAGGCATTTTGTTCACATTTATGTAAGAACTTAAACATTTTGCTTAGCTCGCAATATAATAAAAATACTTTAATTCTTCACAGCTCACCAATACTCCCTTTCCTCTCCTCTTGAAGGCTATACTTGGCTGAGTAAGCCATTCCGTATCTCTGACATTAAGTGTGGTCAGGATATTTGTCTGTGACCTGTGGGCCAGGGGAGAGGTGCCACATCACAGCAAGACTAATACCAAGGTCATCTGGAGACTACACGCGCGCGCTTTTCAGCGCAAGTCAAAGGCAAGCAAACTGAAAAGCTGTCCGAACTTCCCCATCTCTTTCACACTCAGAGATCCGGAGAGGATTGAACTCAAAGGCATTCCTGATCTGTATGGCTCACCACATCAAGCAAGTGCATTCTCCCACTGAAACACGAGGGTGGAAGTATCCGTCAAATTTACAAGCGAGCAGAAAAAAAAAATGTTAGGAGACAAAATATGTTTTGACAGAGAAAAGAAAGATTTTGGTTGCCAATTTAGCATGAAGAGGATTAAGTGCTGGTGAGCTAAACAAACATGGAGGGCATTGGAGTCGAAGATTGATCTGCCCTCATCGACTGCCCACATAACCTCTATCCCTCTCAGGCCTGCACTCATTAAATGACCATCACTTTCCAGTGATCCCCTACCCTCCGCAACTTGATAGCGACCAGTAGCAGCAGGATTTTTGTCCAATTATCCTGCCTAGCATTGAGACCACCTACAGCGTGCCAACTCCTGCCCCAACTGACAACTGCCAAACTCTCTGCTTACAGGCAATTGAACGGAAGACATGCCTGGTCTGTCCAGCACAGCTACTCAGAGATGTTGAAGGAGCCCAAAGAATTATTAAATAAACACTGCTGGAATGTGAACCTATCTAGAAGCAACAATGCTGTAGAAAGCAAGCAGTATTTAAAATATCTATGACAGGGTGCCTCTTGGTGCTACTGTCCACTGTGTATTTACATTTCATACTCTATTTACTTTTAAACATTATTGTCTATAGTTTTATTTCAAAAACACTGACTTTGTACTGACTAATTAAATGGATTACTATTCTGTAATTTGAACATATGGTGCAGAATTAACAGTTTACTGTAGCGTTGGTCTCCTGGTAAATAATCTATACGTGATTAATAAGATATGAAGATGGGAGGTTGCCATTGTTCACCTGGTGGTGAACGTAGTTTACAGTTCAAAGTAAAAATATATAGTAACTTCCCTTTTTCTTCCTCTTCTGAAGGCGACACTCTCGTGTTGAGGTACGAGGTCCACTAGCAGCTCTCCAGCACTTCACCCAGGGGTTAGTCTGGATAGTGAGTGTTAGCAGGTTGCTTCACTGCGGAAAAGCATTAGAAGGAACTCCAATCCTGACTTCGCCCAAGCACCCTCAAGCCCAAGTTCCAGCAAGGGTCACCCGATAGTGATCAGGAGCAGCATATCACGCTGGTATATAACCTTAGCTCAGGGGCATGGGGGCCAGTTATATTGCCTTGGCTGAGAACTAACTCAGCACAGAACTTGGCCTAAATGGGAGACCCTCCTTAGTACCAGCACCGAGCGGACACAAGAAACAGACTCCCAGAGAAGGTGCTCAATCCACATCTTTAAGGGGAGATTAATTCTCAGTTGGGCAGGAGCAGGTGAGTGTTATGGAGAAAATTACACATGGTTTAATTTCCTCCCAACCATCTAATGGAAGTGAACTTAGTGTTCCTTCATTAGGGAACCAGCAGGTGATGGATGTCAAATTCCTAGATAGAGCAGGCTTGATAGCCCAAACATTTCATTGTTTACTCGTCCTCGAAGTCCTTTTGTGTGGCTCAGCATCATTCAATTTACCAACCAAGTGGGGGATGGCACGGTAGCGCAGTGGTTAGCACTGCTGCCTCACAGCTCCAGGAACCCGGGTTCGATTCCCGGCTTGGGTCACTGTCTGTGTGGAATTTGCACGTTCTTCCTGTGTCTGCGTGGGTTTCCTCCGGGTGCTCCGGTTTCCTCCCACAAAGACGTGCAGGTTAGGTGAATTGGCCATGCCCAAACAGGCACCAGAGTGTGGCGACTAGGGGATTTTTCTCTGTAACTTCATTGCAGTGTTAATGTAAGCCTACCTGTGACTAATAAATAAACTTAACTTTACTTAAGTTAGCCAGGAGGGCACTTGTCCCTGTTATACCTCATTTTAAACCAGCATATTTAACCAACGTTGCAAACTGATCAACCCAAGGGAACAGCAAAGATATACTGACAGGGATAACCACTCACTGCATTTCACCTGCATTCTGGGAGAATGGTCAGAAATAGGTTTAGATTTCTCCCATGTTGATACTTGAGAGACTATTACCATAAACCACCTCCCCTAACCATGTTATTTAATGTATTCCTGAATATCCGGGTGGGAACACCGGCATAGTGAGCTGAACTCTTGAAGAATGGCACAGGATGAGCTCCCCACTGTTCCACGCGGTAGATTTCTCACCAAATGCCTTCTCCCTTCAATAACTATTTTAGTTCTGGCAGCACTTATACCCCAGAACGAAAAACACGAGGGGGGAGAATTTCTACAGGATGCTCCTGACTACCCACCATAACCTTGGCTCGACCTCCAGGGAAGTGACATTTATTAACCGGACTCTCGAGATTCCATTGATCATCATGATTTAAGGCAAGAGATCTGGAGAAACCCCACTGAAAATTCCAGGCGAAACCCCACTGAAAATTCCAGGCGATCCGTGTTTTGATAAAGCTATAGACACTGCGGTGGAATGTTCTGGAATCCTGCTCTAAATTGACTTTATAGATGTACAGCATTTCGAATGATGTGACGGGACAGGAAAGGGCTCTTTGACTTTCCGGAAAGGTTTTGCCCGTGCTCCCAGCCTCAAGAGGCTTCTTCATTTGTTCAATCTCCAATCCTCTCTGCTTGAGGATGGCTGTGGGTCCGGCTCACCACTGAGCCTAATCCTGACCTCAACCAGCATCTACGTCTTTCAAAGGAGCGGGGGGGGGGGGGGGGGGGGGGCACGCGCGCGCGGGCAATAGTCCCACTCTCCAATCCTGGGGCTAACACTGACAGCTAACTCAGCGCAGGCTGAGTGATTGAACCTGGGACCTTCTTGCTCCACATATAGCTCAACTGGAGACATCGTCTCAAACCAATGACAAGTCACTTGCAGGCATAACAACATGAGCTGTACTTTAGCCTTCTTCATGATAAACGGGTATTTTTTTCACCCACCGTGCCAAGCTTTACCTACTGGGATGACAATTTGGGAATTTGAACATGATGATAAATTTAATATCACAGGATTGACTTAAGGACAGATTTGCCTGCAGTGACCTCTGCAGCAAGTCCCAAGATTGTTTTTGGAATCTATCACAAATTGAATAAATCTACCCTTTTACCCCGTCTTTTCAAGTGACTAAAATAATTCAATTTTGCCCTTTCCAAGATGCCCCTTCTCCCTAGATAAGGATCAGATAATCCCTGAAAGAATATTTTGTACAAACAAAACTTCCAAATTGGTCACCACAGTTGTGGTACCAGCATAATTTCAATGAAGGCAAGCATGTGACACTTTCATTCCTGTTCCCAGCAGTGGTTACCTTAAAGGTATACCATGGGCCATATGGACCTGGAGGGTCCCAGGTTTGATTCCCCTCTGTGCTGAGTTACCACATCACAACCACTGCAAAGCAGTAATCGACAAGCCAACAGAACTGTGAACTGTACAGAAGTCGGAAGAAGTCACGGCCAAATTGTATAGTTTTCCTGTCAGATCAAGTCAAACATTTGGGCAAGGAGCAAAGCCAGCCTGTTCCCTCATATCAACGGTCCGAGTATCGAGAAGACATTTGGAGAAGCGTGGGCTTTACAGTCTCGAAAGGGAGCATCAGATAGATAGCCTCCAGAAGATAATGAACGGTGTGGGAAATGGTTCATTCAGGAAAACTACTTTAAATTAAATTATCCAGAGTAGGAGCGTTTGTTTATTAATCCAATGGGGTAGGTCTTATAGACTACATTCAACACCGTCGGGTGAAGTGATCCTCAGATTATGAGGGGAGAGGTAGCTGTAAGCCACCCTTAACTAAACGTTACTACATTCATATTCTTTTGAGCCCAAGTTGGGGGACCTTGGTCCACTTCTACGTGTGTGTATGTGTGTCCCCTGGTGATACCACCCAGTGCTATATTATTAAGGGGGGGGCAGGGGGGAGAGAGAGAGGACTAAAAGAAGAACGTTTAGCCCTGTTATGTGTGCCTGCTGCTGTATTCCATGTCAATACTAAACTGGGACAAGATGGATAACCGGCCAGGGAAAGAAAACATAACCTTGCCAGTAGCAGGCTATATTAAAGAAGTAGTCCAATCATTAAAAATAATTTATACCAGCACAAAACACGCTCTTGCACCTTTATACGGTTCGACCTACACCGTTGCTAGTTATTTTACTTATTTCACACAGCCCACGATCGGGTAACTATACAAAATTTACCAAACCTTTTTTTTTCTGGAAAGTTTAAAACATATACACATGGTGTAGAAAGTTCAGTGAACACATGCCCCTGAAAAGGTTTAAACGCAAATCCTGAGCTTTGCTACGAAAGGTGTGGAGGAGGGCAAGGGGGGGGCACAACCCAGGACTGCGAACCCGGGATTCTGAACTTGATGGTTGGAGGGCAAGTCATCTTCATTCACTGATTCAAAGGCAACCGTTCTGAGAGGAATGTGGGATCAACCCTTTTTAGACGAGCAGATACCAGTCTGTGAAACACAAATTAAGGGGAAAGATTAATCAGACAGATACTTTTCCCCTTTAAACGCAAATAGTATTTTTACATATCCACACACAAAGAAAATACTTGACCACCCGGCAGCAGAAGTGAGCTTTTCAAACAATTTTAGTTATAGGTTTTTATTAAAACTACAATTTCCCTGCTTCGTGGCAGTGTTTGTGTGTCTCTCGACACGGGTGGCACAGTGGCTAGCACTGTTGTCTTAGGATTCAATTCCTGGCTTGGGTCACTGTCTGTGAGGAGTTTGCATGTTCTCTCCATGTCTGCGTGGGTTTCCTCCCTGTCCGAAAGACGTGCCGGTTAGGGTGCATTAACCCGAACAGGCGCCGGACTGTGATGACTAGGGGAATTTCACAGTAACTTCATTGCAGTGTTAATGTAAGCCTTACTTGTGACTAATAAATAAACTTTATGACTGTACTTTATGGTCCCTATGTACTGTAACTCTCTCCATTACCTTACCTAAATGGCTGTTCTACACATGCCAACAATGTAGATGAGTATCAAAAGGTGATTATCAGTCAGTCCCAATGTTGCCCACCTCCTCCAAGCACTTTTGCGATGAAGGACGAGTGAAGAGACCTCCGTAGCAGGAAGCTTGGATGAGTTCTCTCAGTCTCTGCTGTGTCAACCGTACCAGTTCTTGCCCCAGGTGACAACAGGCATCATCTCTGGACCTTCCTAGAGGCTTTGCCACACAAGCCATTTAATTAAATATGATTCACACACATCCCACTTTTAACAACCTAAAGTAAGACCCTGTACCACTTCCCAGATCAAGAAAGCAGGCTCCTTGGACGCAAATAGTGGAGGTTAAAATATACAGTGTAATACTGTTGTTTTTAAAGTTTATTTATTAGAGTCACAAGTTGGCTTACATTAACACTGCAATGAAGTTACTGTGCAAATCCCCTAGTCGCCACACTCCGGCGCCGTTCGGGTACACCGAGGGAGAATTTAGTATGGCCAATGCACCTAACCTACATATCTTTGGACACCAAAGGGGCAATACAGCATAGCCAATCCACCTAACCTGCACAATTACGGGCGGCACAGTAGCACAGTGGTTAGCACTGCTGCTTCACAGCTCCAGGGACCTGGATTCGATTCCCGGCTTGGGTCACTGTCTGTGTGGAGTTTGCACATTCTCCTCGTGTCTGCATGGGTTTTCTCCAGGTGCTTCGGTTTCCTCCCACAGTCCAAAGATGTGCGGGTTAGGTTGATTGGCCATGTTAAAATTGCTCCTTAGTGACCTGAGATGCGTAGGTTAGAGGAGTTAGCGGGTAAATATGTAGGGATATGGAGGTAGGGCCTGGGTGGGATTGTGGTCGGTGCAGACTCGATGGGCCAAATGGCCTCTTTCTGCACTGTAGGGTTTCTATGATTCTATCTTTGGACTGTGGGAGGAAACCAGAGCTTTTCCCTTTTCCTGGAGGAAACCCATGCAGACACTGGGAGAACGTACAGACTCCACATAGACAATGACTCAAGCCGGGAACCGAACCCGGGGTCCCTGGCGCTGTGAGGCAGCAGTGCTAACCACTGTGCCACCCTACTGAAAAGGGAGAGTTAACACATTAGACATGAACTTGTTTCTCAATCATGATTTTTAAAGTGTTAATACTGACAATGCAACTATCAAGTGCAGGCATGCTGAAGCTTGTTGCATCTAATGAAAGTAACGTAATGAAGCCTTATGGTGTAATTTATCTTCCCATTAATTCCTACATAATTAAAGCTATCGATAACATCAGAGCTCGTGTTTCAAATTGGATTTTCCCATCAGTAAAATATGGAGATACAGCAGGGTTTTGGGGATAGAGTTTTCCCACCAGTAAAGAAGTGGGGATAGGGTGAGAAACTGGAGTTGAGATGGAAACCCTATCCTTCACGGCGGAACAGGCTTTGGGAACCATATGGCTTACTTCTGCTCCTATTACCCTTGCTCTTATTTATGCAAAGCAACTGAGCTAAAATCAGATCTTCCAAACCTCCGGGCCCACAAAATCCAAAGAACAATAACCAATGGATAAGAAATGCAAAGAAAAATAGGGCTGGGTGGACAGAGATCTGTGCCCTAGTGGATGTATCAGAGCCTGTGTAGGCTGGAAGCACTAAAACGTAACTCTTCTTCCTGGAAGGCTGCTGAATTTTGAAGCTTGCCATCCAGGAAGCCACAAGGTTTCACAAGTGCTTCGAAAGGTTAGTCATGGTATGAATCAATTCCAGCCTCCCAGACTGCCTGGATCCACTACACCTTGCCTACCGCCGCAACAGGTCCACAGCAGGCACCATTTCCCTGACCCTGCACTCAACCCTGGAACACTTGGATAACAAAGACACCTATGTCAGACTCCTATTTATTGACGACTGTTCAGCCTTCAACACCAGTATTCCTACGAAACTCATCGCCAAACTCCGTGGCCGGGGGCTCAGCTCCTCCCTCTGCAAGTGGATCCTGAACTTTCTAACTCTCAGACCACAATCGGTAAGGATAGGCAACAACATCTCCTCCACGATTCATCCTCAACACCGGTGCCCCACAAGGCTGTGTTCTCAGCCCCCTACTATACTCTCTATATACCTATGACTGTGCGGCCAAATTCCCCTCCAACTCGATTTTCAAGTTTGCTGATGACACCACCGTAGTGGGTCGGATCTCAAACAATGATGAGACAGAGTACAGGAATGAGATAGAGAGTCTGGTGAACTGGTGCGATGACAATAATCTCTTCCTCAATGTCAACAAAACGAAGGGGATTGTCATCGACTTCAGGAAGCACCGTGGAGAACATGCCCCTGTCTACATCAATGGGGACGAAGTAGAAAGGGTCGAGAGCTTCAAGTTTTTAGGTGTCCAGATCACCAACACCTTGTCCTGGCCCTCCATGCCGACACTACAATTAAGAAAGCCCACCAACGCCTCTACTTCATAGAAATCATCATAGAATCCCGACAGTGCAGAAAGAGGCCATTCGGCCCATCAAGTCTGCACCGACCACGATCCCACCCAGGCCCTACCCCCATATCCCTACATATTTTACCCACTAATCCCTCTAACCTACGCATCCCAGGACACTAAGGGGCAATTTTAGCATGGCCAATCAACCTAACCTGCACATCTTTGGACTTTCTCAGAAGATGAAGGAAATTGGCATGTCAGCTAGGACTCTCACCCACTTTTACAGATGCGCCATAGAAAGCATTCTTTCTGGTTGTATCACAGCTTGGTATGGCTCCTGCTCTGCCCAAGACTGCAAAAAACTACAAAAGGTTGTGAATGTAGCCCAATCCATCACACAAACCAGCCTCCCATCCATTGACCCAGTCTACACTTCCCGCTGCCTTGGCAAAGCAGCCAGCATAATTAAGGACCCCACGCACCCCGGACATTCTCTCTCCCACCTCCTTCCGTCGGGAAAAAGATACAAAAGTCTGAGGTCACGTACCAACCGACTCAAGAACAGCTTCTTCCCTGCTGCTGTCAGACTTTGAATGGACCTACCTCGCATTAAGTTGATCTTCCTCTACACCCTAGCTATGACTGTAACACTACATTCTGTACTCTCTCGTTCTGCTCTCTATGAACGGTATGCTTTGTCTGTATAGCGCGCACGAAACAATACTTTTCACTGTATACTAATACATGTGACAATAATAAATCAAATCAAAGGTTTCCACCATTTTGTAATTCAGTGCATCTCATAACTACACCACCACCCCCACATCTGGTTTGATTCTTGCAAATGAGATATATTAATGCCACTGCCACCCTTCCCCCCCCCACAATGCCTTGCTCAAGGGGCCCTTCCTCATGCAGTCAGTGTCAGGGGGCTATTCGACCGGACAGCGCTGTGATCAACCCCAATCCCAATAGCCATTATGTAGTCACCTTACAATAAGGGGCCCTAGGTACTGACAAAGAGCAGGAACGTTAACTAAGATCTGGACTCTCGGCCAAAATGCAGACCCCAAAATGCCCTTCATAGTGTAAGAGATTATTTAAACACTAGCTGGTACAATTACCAAACGGTACAGTCTGACCAAGCTCTTGTCACTGCTACACAAATCCTCTACACCATTGGACCCAACCAATAATCCCTCAACATTTTCTTGGTAGTGCACAGCCTATTTATTTCAATGCGCAGTACATTTTATTATTATTTTTTGCATGGTACCGATAAGGGACAGTTTGTGAGTGGCCTGCATGGTACCTTCATGAGCATCCGTGCCAGCGTGTAGCTTAGAGGGATCATCGCTCCCAACCTCCCTCCTCCATCACCGTAAACAGGACATTATAGATGGCTTTGCAGTGTTGAAGCTCACCTGCTCAGAGGAATGAGGCCAGGGTGGGAAGAGGTGATGTGGTGTCATACAAACACCTTGGCGAGGGCGTCTGCTCCTGCACTGGCAATGTAGGCTTTGCTTGGGTGAAAGGTGACGTCATGGATTGCTTCATCGTACTTCTTCCGGTGCGCTGTGATTTCTTGAACGCAGGTCTTGTTGTCCAGGTTCCAGAGTCGGATCGAGCAGTCATGACCTGTTCAATTAGGGACACTCAGAAATTTAAGATCTGCACAATTGGCAAAGAAGCTAAAAGAAAAATCATGCATATTTATAGGAGCATCATTCCCTCAGGACATCCCAAACTGCTTCATAGCCAATGAGGTGCAGTCACTGTTGCTACATAAGCAATTACAGAAGTCAATTTTCACACAACATGGTTCTGCAAACAGCAACGAGATAAATGATCGATCAAGCTGTTTTCCGGTGGTGTCAGTTACAAAAAGAAATAGAAGAATAAGTGATCAATTCGGTAAATTCATGGCAGACTTGCTCCCCGTTTCATTTTCCCACCCTATCCCCATAACCCCTGACTTTTTTGTGTGTCAATCTCTTAAATCTACTCAACCGATCGTCCGCAATTTGCTGCAGTAGAGAAATCCAAAGATTCGCAATCCTCTGAGTGAAGAAATTTCTCCTCCTCTCAGCCCCTTGTCCTGAAACTGTACCCCTTCATTCTAGACTCAGAAGACCATTATTAAGTTTTTCCCTCCTTCAATGCAGACCATGTAACAGAAAAGACAGGCAAGTAGCTTGACCATTAGGTGTCCAAAACAGGTTGAAGGTCGAAGCTCCCTGCCCCACATTTTCCTATGTTTTTAGCAGGAGCTGGGATGCCTCGACTTTGTACCTCTCCTAGGTTCTTCTTTCACTTCCACTGGAATTGGTGAAATTAAGCAGCAAAAATCAATATAGAGTCATAGAGGTTTACAGCATGGAAACAGGCCCTTCGGCGCAACTTGTCCATGCCGCTCTTTTTTTTTTAAAAACCCCTAAGCTAATCCCAATTGCCCGCATTTGGCCCATATCACTCTATACCCATCGTACCCATGTAACTGTCTAAATGCTTTTCAAAAGACAAAATTGTACCCGCCTCTACTACTACCTCTGGCAGCTTGTTCCAGACACTCACCACCCTCTGTGTGAAAAAATTGCCCCTCTGGACACTTTTGTATCTCTCCCCTCTCACCTTAAACCTATGCCCTCTAGTTTTAGACTCCCCTACCTTTGGGAAAAGATAATGACTATCTATCTGATCTATGCCCCTCATTATTTTACAGACCTCTATAAGATCACCCCTCAGCCTTCTACGCTCCAGAGAAAAAAGTCCCAATCTATCTCCTTATAACTCAAACCATCAAGTCCTGGTAGCATCCTAGTAAATTTTTTCCGCACTCTTTCTAGTTCAATAATATCCTTTCTATAATAGGGTGACCAGAATTGCAAGTATTCCAAGTGTGGCCTTACCAATGTCTTGTACAACTTCAACAAGACGTCCCAACTCCTGTATTCAATGTTCTGACCAATGAAACCAAGCATGCCGAATGCCTTCTTCACCACTCTGTCCACCTGTGACTCCACTTTCAAGGAGCTATGAACATGTACCCAGAGATCTCTTTGTTCTGTAACTCTCCCCAATGCCCTACCATTAACTGAGTAAGTCCTGCCCTGGTTCAATCTACCAAAATGCATCACCTTGCATTTGTCTAAATGAATATGTTATCAGTCTGTGCCACAGTAATTTAGAAGTGCCAATATACAGAGTTGTTTCAATTCTATCCTGCTTTATTTCTCCTGGTCCACTCTTAAAAGCTCACTCTTGCTGAAGCACCAGCCCAACAATTCCAGGCGGTCATTCTTCATGGCTTGGAGTCTGGTCAATGAATGCCCACAAGGGCAGCACGGTAGCACATGGTTAGCACTGCTGCTTCAAAGCACCAAGGACCCGGGTTCGATTCCCGCTTGGGTCACTGTGTGGAGTTTGCACGTTCTCCCTCGTGTCTGCGTGGGTTTCCTCCGGGTGCTCCGGTTTCCTCCCACAGTCTGAAAGACGTGCGGGTTAGGGTGCATTGACCCAAAAAGGCGCCGGACTGTGGCGATTAGGGGAATTTCACAGTAACTTCATTGCAGTGTTAATGTAAGCCTTACTTGTGACTAATAAATAAACTTTAACTATTCTTGCAGGGCAGTGGAGATGACAGAGAAACCCGATCCTGTCCTTGTATTTTCTAAAACAGCTGTTAGATAGGGATGAGGGGAGGGAACACTGGCTTCTCCTCTCTAACCCAAAGAGATGAGCCCCACTGTAGTGCTGCAGCGGTGGCTAAAGTTAGTCAATTCAGTGCGGATTGGGGACAGAGCCTATGATCTCTCTGGGTTCACCACTAACCCACTGGGGGAGCTGTGAGCTGCAGATGCTCTCCCTCTGACGACTGCTGCTCCCTATTTGGTGCTTCCTCCCAGTTCACCAGTAAGATTCAGGGAAGCGTCACCCCTCTGCAGATGTGTGCCGCATCACCAGTGCTTTCTTCTATTGATTTGCAATCTAACCAGTAGTGAGTATTGGTTAAAAAAAAGCCACCACTAATGAAGCACCAACTAATGGTCAGTCTGCTGTCTCACAGATAACCTTATAACCGACCAAAATTGCCACCTAAAGAAATAATAGTGTGAGCATACAAAGCAAATTTAACTATGACTATAACCAACGTCTCCAAATTTAGCATCTCTGTGCTTAACGTGACAAGTGTGTGAGAGTAACTCAAACCAACATCGGTCTCGACTTTTCCTGTGACTAAGTTATTTGGTCATCGATCTCATTGTTGTTCGTTTGACTTTGTTGTTTGCATACTCAACATAGATATTTTCTAACAACAGGAACATTCTTCAAAAGAAAAGATAATTAATTGGCCACTAAATATGTTGGGACGTCCTGAAAAAGGTCAAACATAAAGTAATGTTAAAGTTTATTTATTAGTCACCACTGGACTTACATTAACACTGCAAATAAATCATTATGAAAATCCTCTAGTCGCCACACTCTGGCGCCTGCTTGGGTACACTGAGGGAAAGTTTAGCATGGACGATGCACCTAACCAGCACACCGTTCGGACCGTGGGGGGGGGAACCGGAGCACCTGGAGGGCGGGCACGCACGCAAACCAGGAATCGAACCCCGGGTCCCTGGTGCTGTGAGGCAGCAGTGCTAACTACTGTGCCGCCATACAACATGGTTTATAGATTCAGGTTTCTTTTGATTTCTTAAGGCTGTGGAATACCACACAATGAACAATCTCCAGGCAGTAACAGTAGGTTATATATTTTTGTTACAAACAGGAACTGCTTCGAGTAGTACTTACTTCCTGACATTAGAAAAACACCGTTTGGATCTACAGCAAGAGAGGTGACTGCGTCCAAGTGAGCGACCATTGAATGGATCATTTTTCCTAAAAGAAATGGATCAAAGAACATCACAGGAAAATATCACTCAGTCCATCCAACTGATTACTATTCATGTTAGACCCACAGGGTCCCTACAGTGCAGAAATAGGCCATTTGACCCATCAAGATTGCACTGACTCTCCAAAAGAGCATCTGACCCAGCCCCAACCCCCTAACCCCGCGCATTCACCATGGCTAATCCACCTAACCTAAACAACTTGGGACACTAAGGGGCAATTTAAAGTTTATTAGTGTCACGAGTAGGCTTACATTAACACTGCAATGAAGTTACTGTGAAAATCCTCTAGTCGCCATAATCCGGTGCCTGTTCGGGTACACTCAGGGACAATTTAGCACAGCCAATGCACCTAACCAGCCGTCTTTCGGAATGTGGAAGGAAACCGGAGCACCCGAGGAAATCCATGCAGACACGGTGACAATGTGCAGACTCCGCACAGACAGTCACCCAAGCTGAGAATCGAACTCGGATTCCTAGCGCTGTGAGGCAGCAGTTACTCTGTCACCAGGCAAGGAATAGCATGGCTGTCACCCTCTGTCCACCCCGTCTATTCTGTGTCCACTTTGTTCATCTGGTTTTTCAACTTCCTTCCCCAACTCTCAAGGGCATTGACCTATGTATGAATTGAAAGACATCTGGTTTCGCAGACACCACCTGATACCTCTCCCAAACGTTAAAAAATTTGGCCAAAATATACTTGAAGATCAGGAAGTGAACCTGGCAAATCGCGAGTAACATAATTTGCATCAAAATCATGCTAGGGTAAGTATGGGCATCCAAGGAGAGTAAACCCATCCATCCAGATACTCAAAACTCTTGAGTGATTCACGAGACGGTCCGATGCTGAGGAGGGGAGGAAGTGTAGATTTGTACTAGAGGATGAACTAAAAGCTCCAATTGGTCACTTTCCTTTGTATGTTAAAGTTTATTAGTGTCACAAGCAGGCTTACATTAACACTGCATTGAAGTTACTGTGAAAATCCCCTAGTCGCCACACTCCGGCGGCTGTTCGGGTACACTGAGGGAGAATTTAGCACGGCCAATGCACCGAACCAGCACGCCTTTCAGACTGTGGGAGGAAACCGGAGCACCCGGAGGAAACATATTCGGACATGGGGGAGAATGTGAAAACTCCACAGACAGTGACCCAAGCCAGGAATTGAACCCAGGTCCCTACCGTTGTGAGGCAGAAGTGCTAAGCACTGTACCACCGTGCCGCCCATCCAAAAGGCGGATATCATTCAGATTACCCTGCTAAATCTGGTCCTTTACCAGACCATTCAGAGTCAATAGAAATGTCACAGCCCATGCTCAAGTATTTGGTTTAAGCACTGTTCATTACACCATTTCCTGCAGGTAGATGTTGCCAAGCCACCCCATTCTGAACTCCTTCCTATCTCAGCCATCTTGTCTGAACAAATTGCATTGTTCAGAACAATTTAATAAGCTCTGGTGTCAGCTGCCACATCTTTAGCCTCCGAAAGAAACCAACAAATAAGTTTTCTTTTTACCCGTCTTGTTGTCAAAGAACCGAATACACCTGTCGTCATGTGCGGTGATGGTGACTGGCAACGTGGGGTGGCTGACAACCCGATTAATCTGATTAGCAGCTAAAAGAGAGAGAGAGAAAAAATTCAATTAATCTAACTAGATTTTCAAAGTTACTTTTTCAGTAAATTAACTGGGATCAAGCAGAGACGGTGGTAAAACCAGATTTTCTAATTCAAAGTTCAATATAGTTTCAGGGTTTTGTAGATTGGAAGGATGGCACAGTAGGAACATGTAATGAAACCTGCAACTTGCTTTGATGTAAAGTGGCAGATTGGTGTCTGTCTGCACCCTCAATTCTGGAAAATGTCTACTTTCTTTCATTACGGCACACAGACAGGCCATTCAGCCCAACTGGTCCATACTGGTCTTAGAATCACAAGAGTGCAGAAGGAGGCCATTCAGCCCATCGAGCCTGTACCGACCACAATCCCACCTAGGCTCTTTCCCCACAGCCTCATTGCATTTACCCTAGCTAGTCCTCCTGACACTAAGGGACAATTTAGCACGGCCAATCCACTTAACCCGCGCATCTTTCGGACTGTGGGAGGAAACCGGAGCACCCGGAGGAAACCCACGGGGAGAACGTGTGAACTCCGCACAGAGAGTGACCCCAAGCCGGGAATTGAACCCGGGTCCCTGGCACTGTGAGGCAGCAATGCTAACCACTGCGCCGCCCCATTTCCTCTGTAATTTAATCAATTAATTAATATGCGACTCCAGAGGACACAATTTCTGGAAAGTGATTTATTTTTCGTGCGCGGTTAGTTTACAAAGCTTGCATGTACCCGGGGTGTGGATGAAGAAATCATATTCAATAGCCAGTCAAAGAGGTCAAAAGAAGACCAACTATGCACAGCCTTATTCCCACCCCTCCTCTGCTGACTTGACACAAATGCATCCGATTCATAAACATTCCAGCAAAATGGAAACAAGAGTGCAATAAATTTGAAAAACGAACATGTGCACAAATGAGCAAATAACTGCAAGTAAGAGTTTGGGGGAGGGGGGGGCCTAAGGGCAAACAGGAATCCCATACAGGTTTGCAACCCCCTCTCCGTTAGTCCAGCCTGTCAGCTTACCAGTGTCAGATGTTTTAGAATCTAGAGTCATCACCGACTGCAAGGTCTGCAGATCGTATATGAGCACATCCCCGCGAGTGAAGGAGGCTACGGCATGAGCAGGATCACTCGCAAAGGCAACAGAGGTAGGAATTCCATTTTCTGGAGAAGAGAATAAAATCAAAATTTAGAAACCAAATAAAGTTGATTACGAAGAGTTATCTGTCACTGCATTGTTCTTCCACCTTGCAGACTTGAAGGCATTACAACAGGCGATTAATATCCATTTCGATAAATGGCAGTGTACTGGGCAGAATTTTACAGAGGCAAATCGGAGGACAGCCCAACCCCCTGCACTCGTGGCACGATGACAATCCAACCTCATCCCAACAGCCCCCAAAATCAGAACTCCGCACACTTTCATGAAAGTCAAAGGCTGCCCACCCATCGCGGGGATGTACACAGGACAAACTTCGAGCTGAGTTACGCCAGGTATGCAGGGGCAATACAAAGGTGCATGAAAAGGCCTCCAAACAGGGTCCCATGGCTGCGTGCAGCAGCAGAGGCTGTAGCTGAAGGGGGCAGTATTTGGCTGTTAGTAAGCTTGATTTGTTCAGTGTGACCAGCTGACAATAGAACTGAGGGCGGGCGAGGGCGGGCGAGGGGGAGGGCGGGCGAGGGCGGGCGAGGGGGAGGGCGGGCGAGGGGGAGGGCGGGCGAGGGAGAGGGCGGGCGAGGGAGAGGGCGGGCGAGGGAGAGGGCGGGCGAGGGAGAGGGCGGGCGAGGGAGAGGGCGGGCGAGGGAGAGGGCGGGCGAGGGAGAGGGCGGGCGAGGGAGAGGGCGGGAGAGGGAGAGGGCGGGAGAGGGAGAGGGCGGGAGAGGGAGAGGGCGGGAGAGGGAGAGGGCGGGAGAGGGAGAGGGCGGGAGAGGGAGAGGGCGGGAGAGGGAGAGGGCGGGAGAGGGAGAGGGCGGGAGAGGGCGAGGGCGAGCGAGGGAGAGGGCGAGGGCGGGAGAGGGCGAGGGCGGGAGAGGGCGAGGGCGGGAGAGGGCGAGGGCGGGAGAGGGCGAGGGCGGGAGAGGGCGAGGGCGGGAGAGGGCGAGGGCGGGAGAGGGCGAGGGCGGGAGAGGGCGAGGGCGGGAGAGGGCGAGGGCGGGAGAGGGCGGGAGAGGGCGAGGGCGGGAGAGGGCGAGGGCGGGAGAGGGCGAGGGCGAGAGGCGAGGGCGGGAGAGGGCGAGGGCGGGAGAGGGCGAGGGCGGGGGCGGGAGAGGGCGAGGGCGGGAGGGGAGGGAGCGGAGGGCGAGGGCGGGAGAGGGCGAGGGCGGGAGAGGGCGAGGGCGGGAGAGGGCGAGGGCGGGAGAGGGCGAGGGCGGGAGAGGGCGAGGGCGGGAGAGGGCGAGGGCGGGAGAGGGCGAGGGCGGGAGAGGGCGAGGGCGGGAGAGGGCGAGGGCGGGAGAGGGCGAGGGCGGGAGAGGGCGAGGGCGGGAGAGGGCGAGGGCGGGAGAGGGCGAGGGCGGGAGAGGGCGAGGGCGGGAGAGGGCGAGGGCGGGAGAGGGCGAGGGCGGGAGAGGGCGAGGGCGGGAGAGGGCGAGGGCGGGAGAGGGCGAGGGCGGGAGAGGGCGAGGGCGGGAGAGGGCGAGGGCGGGAGAGGGCGAGGGCGGGAGAGGGCGAGGGCGGGAGAGGGCGAGGGCGGGAGAGGGCGAGGGCGGGAGAGGGCGAGGGCGGGAGAGGGCGAGGGCGGGAGAGGGCGAGGGCGGGAGAGGGCGAGGGCGGGAGAGGGCGAGGGCGGGAGAGGCGGGGGAGGCGAGGGCGGGAGAGGGCGAGGGCGGGAGAGGGCGAGGGCGGGAGAGGGCGAGGGCGAGGGCGGGAGAGGGCGAGGGCGGGAGAGGGCGAGGGCGGGAGAGGGCGAGGGCGGGAGAGGGCGAGGGCGGGAGAGGCGGCGAGAGGGCGAGGGCGGGAGAGGGCGAGGGCGGGAGAGGGCGAGGGCGGGAGAGGGCGAGGGCGGGAGAGGGCGAGGGCGGGAGAGGGCGAGGGCGGGAGAGGGAGGGCGAGGCGGGGAAGGCGAGGGCGGGAGAGGGCGAGGGCGGGAGAGGGCGAGGGCGGGAGAGGGCGAGGGCGGGAGAGGGCGAGGGCGGGAGAGGGCGAGGGCGGGAGAGGGCGAGGGCGGGAGAGGGCGAGGGCGGGAGAGGGCGAGGGCGGGAGAGGGCGAGGGCGGGAGAGGGCGAGGGCGGGAGAGGGCGAGGGCGGGAGAGGGCGAGGGCGGGAGAGGGCGAGGGCGGGAGAGGGCGAGGGCGGGAGAGGGCGAGGGCGGGAGAGGGCGAGGGCGGGAGAGGGCGAGGGCGGGAGAGGGCGAGCCAGGGAGAGGGCGAGGCCGGGAGAGGGCGAGGGCCGGGAGAGGGCGAGGCGGAGAGGGCGAGGGCGAGGGCGAGCCAGAGAGGGCGAGCCAGGGAGAGGGCGAGCCAGGGAGAGGGCGAGCCAGGGAGAGGGCGAGCCAGGGAGAGGGCGAGCCAGGGAGAGGGCGAGCCAGGGAGAGGGCGAGCCAGGGAGAGGGCGAGCCAGGGAGAGGGCGAGCCAGGGAGAGGGCGAGCCAGGGAGAGGGCGAGCCAGGGAGAGGGCGAGCCAGGGAGAGGGCGAGCCAGGGAGAGGGCGAGCCAGGGAGAGGGCGAGCCAGGGAGAGGGCGAGCCAGGGAGAGGGCGAGCCAGGGAGAGGGCGAGCCAGGGAGAGGGCGAGCCAGGGAGAGGGCGAGCCAGGGAGAGGGCGAGCCAGGGAGAGGGCGAGCGAGGGAGAGGGCGAGCGAGGGAGAGGGCGAGCCAGGGAGAGGGCGAGCCAGGGAGAGGGCGAGCCAGGGAGAGGGCGAGCCAGGGAGAGGGCGAGCGAGGGAGAGGGCGAGCGAGGGAGAGGGCGAGCGAGGGAGAGGGCGAGCGAGGGAGAGGGCGAGCGAGGGAGAGGGCGAGCGAGGGAGAGGGCGAGCGAGGGAGAGGGCGAGCGAGGGAGAGGGCGAGCGAGGGAGAGGGCGAGCGAGGGAGAGGGCGAGCGAGGGAGAGGGCGAGCGAGGGAGAGGGCGAGCGAGGGAGAGGGCGAGCGAGGGAGAGGGCGAGCGAGGGAGAGGGCGAGCGAGGGAGAGGGCGAGCGAGGGAGAGGGCGAGCGAGGGAGAGGGCGAGCGAGGGAGAGGGCGAGCGAGGGAGAGGGCGAGCGAGGGAGAGGGCGAGCGAGGGAGAGGGCGAGCGAGGGAGAGGGCGAGCGAGGGAGAGGGCGAGCGAGGGAGAGGGCGAGCGAGGGAGAGGGCGAGCGAGGGAGAGGGCGAGCGAGGGAGAGGGCGAGCGAGGGAGAGGGCGAGCGAGGGAGAGGGCGAGCGAGGGAGAGGGCGAGCGAGGGAGAGGGCGAGCGAGGGAGAGGGCGAGCGAGGGAGAGGGCGAGCGAGGGAGAGGGCGAGCGAGGGAGAGGGCGAGCGAGGGAGAGGGCGAGCGAGGGAGAGGGCGAGCGAGGGAGAGGGCGAGCGAGGGAGAGGGCGAGCGAGGGAGAGGGCGAGCGAGGGAGAGGGCGAGCGAGGGAGAGGGCGAGCGAGGGAGAGGGCGAGCGAGGGAGAGGGCGAGCGAGGGAGAGGGCGAGCGAGGGAGAGGGCGAGCGAGGGAGAGGGCGAGCGAGGGAGAGGGCGAGCGAGGGAGAGGGCGAGCGAGGGAGAGGGCGAGCGAGGGAGAGGGCGAGCGAGGGAGAGGGCGAGCGAGGGAGAGGGCGAGCGAGGGAGAGGGCGAGCGAGGGAGAGGGCGAGCGAGGGAGAGGGCGAGCGAGGGAGAGGGCGAGGGAGAGAGAGGGCGAGAGAGAGCGAGGGCGAGAGAGAGCGAGGGCGAGAGAGAGCGAGAGCGCGAGAGAGAGCGAGAGAGAGCGAGAGAGAGCGAGAGAGAGCGAGAGCGAGCGAGAGCGAGAGCGAGAGAGAGCGAGAGAGAGCGAGAGAGAGCGAGCGAGAGCGAGAGAGAGCGAGAGAGAGCGAGAGAGAGCGAGAGAGAGCGAGAGCGAGAGCGAGAGAGAGCGAGAGCGAGCGAGAGCGAGCGAGAGCGAGAGAGAGCGAGAGAGAGCGAGAGAGAGCGAGAGAGAGAGCGAGAGAGAGAGCGAGAGAGCGAGCGGGAGCGAGCGAGAGCGAGTGCGAGTGAGAGCGAGTGAGAGCGAGTGAGAGACAGCGAGAGAGAGCAAGAGAAAGCGAGAGACAGAGAGAGAGAGAGAGCGAGAGAGAGCGGGCGAGAGCGAGAGAGAGCGAGAGAGAGCGAGAGAGAGTGAGAGAGAGAGAGAGAGAGAGCGGGCGAGAGAGAGCGAGAGCGAGCGAGAGAGCGAGCGAGAGCGAGCGTGAGAGCGGGCGAGAGCGAGCGAGAGAGCGGGCGAGAGCCAGAGAGAGCGAGCGTGAGAGAGCGAGCGTGAGAGAGCGAGCGCGAGAGAGCGAGCGTGAGAGAGCGAGCGTGAGAGCGCGAGCGTGAGAGAGCGAGCGTGAGAGAGCGAGCGTGAGAGAGCGAGCGTGAGAGAGCGAGCGTGAGAGAGCGAGCGTGAGAGAGCGAGCGTGAGAGAGCGAGCGAGCGAGAGAGCGCGAGCGTGAGAGCGCGAGCGTGAGAGAGCGAGCGTGAGAGAGCGAGCGCGAGAGAGCGAGAGAGAGCGAGCGAGAGCGAGCAAGAGAGCAAGAGAGAGCGAGCGAGCGAGAGAAGGAGAGCGAGAGAGGGAGAGCGAGCGAGAGAGAGCGAGCGAGAGCGAGCGAGAGAGCGAGCAAGCGAGAGAGGGAGAGCGAGAGAGGGAGAGCGAGAGAGGGAGAGCGAGAGAGGGAGAGCGAGAGAGGGAGAGCGAGAGAGGGAGAGCGAGAGAGGGAGAGCGAGAGAGGGAGAGCGAGAGAGGGAGAGCGAGAGAGGGAGAGCGAGAGAGGGAGAGCGAGAGAGGGAGAGCGAGAGAGGGAGAGCGAGAGAGGGAGAGCGAGAGAGGGAGAGCGAGAGAGGGAGAGCGAGAGAGGGAGAGCGAGAGAGGGAGAGCGAGAGAGGGAGAGCGAGAGAGGGAGAGCGAGAGAGGGAGAGCGAGCGAGAGAGGGAGAGCGAGCGAGAGAAGGAGAGCGAGCGAGAGAGGGAGAGCGAGCGAGAGAGGGAGAGCGAGCGAGAGAGGGAGAGCGAGCGAGAGAGGGAGAGCGAGCGAGAGAGGGAGAGCGAGCGAGAGAGGGAGAGCGAGCGAGAGAGGGAGAGCGAGCGAGAGAGGGAGAGCGAGCGAGAGAGGGAGAGCGAGCGAGAGAGGGAGAGCGAGCGAGAGAGGGAGAGCGAGCGAGAGAGGGAGAGCGAGCGAGAGAGGGAGAGCGAGCGAGAGAGTGCGAGCGAGAGAGAGCGAGCGAGAGAGAGCGAGAGAGAGCGAGCGAGAGAGAGCGAGCGAGAGAGAGCGAGCGAGAGCGAGCGAGAGGGAGAGAGCGAGCGAGAGAGAGCGAGCGAGAGGGAGCGAGAGCGAGCGAGAGAGAGAGAGCGAGCGAGAGCGAGAGAGAGCGAGAGAGCGAGCGAGAGAGAGCGAGCGAGAGAGAGCGAGAGAGAGCGAGCGTGAGAGAGCGAGCGTGAGAGAGCGAGCGTGAGAGAGCGAGCGAGAGAGAGAGAGAGCGAGCGAGCGAGCGCGAGCGAGAGAGAGCGAGCGAGAGAGAGCGAGCGAGAGAGAGCGAGCGAGAGAGAGCGAGCGAGAGAGAGCGAGCGAGCGAGCGAGCTAGAGAGAGCGAGCGAGAGAGAGCGAGCGAGAGAGCAAGAGAGAGCGAGCGAGAGAGAGCGAGCGAGAGACAGCGAGCGAGAGACAGCGAGAGAGAGCAAGAGAAAGCGAGAGAGCGAGAGCGACAGACAGAGAGCGAGAGCGAGAGAGCGAGAGAGAGCGAGAGAGAGCGAGAGAGAGCGAGAGAGAGCGAGAGAGGGCGAGAGAGGGCGAGAGAGGGCGAGAGAGGGCGGGCGAGAGAGGGCGGGCGAGAGAGGGCGAGAGAGGGCGAGAGAGAGAGCGAGCGAGAGAGAGCCAGAGAGAGCGAGAGCGAGCGAGAGAGAGAGAGATAGAGAGAGAGGGGGGCAGTGTATATCTTTAAATTGGAGGCTCGGAGTGACTTCCAGTCCATGGCTTAAAGCTCATTTCCTGCCAGACATCCCACCCGAGATGCTCAATTTGACATAAGGCTCCCTTCACCATGCTAAGTAGCCGGCATACCCGCCAGCCAGCTGGTCAATGCTTGACTGACAACATGATCAAACCGCAGGCGCATGAGTGAGGAGACCACGCAGTTCCTTTCCTGTCTCCTTAATCCCACTGTTCAGCACAAATTTGGCCGACATTGTTTAATATGATCTAAATAGAAGCTTCACTGATTGCATCAGCCAGCTGAACTATGTGTAGCTAAGAATACAGACCAGCTAGGTGCCACATTAGTCAGTTACCTAATCTGAGCCAACCGCAGAACAGCCACAAATGGCCCATGGATTAAGGGAACAGAAATGTGACTGCTCTTGGAATACTCTCCAGTGCCTGGAAAGTACATGCTGTGTGCATCTGAATATGTCCGTGTTACAGCCTACAAGATTACGAGAGGCATCGACAGAGTGGATAGTCAGAAGCTTTTTCGCAGGGTGGAAGAGTCAATTACTAGGGGGCATAGGTTTAAGGTGCGAGGGGCAAGGTTTAAAGGAGATGTACGAGGCAGATTTTTTACACAGAGAGTAGTGGGTGCCTGGAACTCGTTGCCGGGGGAGGCAGTGGAAGCGGATACGGTCGTGACTTTTAAGGGGCGTCTTGACAAGTACATGAATAGGATGGGAATAGAGGGATATGGTCCCCGGAAGGGTAGGGGGTTTTAGTTAAGTCAGGCAGCATGGCTGGTGCAGGCTTGGAGGGCCTGTTCCTGTGCTGTAATTTTCTTTGTTCTTTGACTTCCAAATATCCTCTGGTGTTGAACACCCTGCCATTCTTTGTTCAATGCTCACAGGTCAACAAAATGACGACTTTGGTAAAGCATCAGGGTCCCAGAAATGGCCTGTCCGAAGGCACAAGGTCCTCGTAACGAGTGTAGGATAAAGGACTGTGCAGAGTAAAAGACTGGAAACTACGCTGTGGGATGAGGGCATCGCTGGCTAGGCCAGCATTTGTTGCCCCTTCCCAACTGCCTCGAGAAAGTGATGGTGAGTCACCTTCTTAAACCACTCCAGGCATGAGGTGTAGGTATATCCGGAGTGCTGTTAGACAGCACGTTCAAGGATTTTGACCCTGCGACAGTGAAAGTCAGGATGATGTGTGGCCTGGAGGAGGACTTGCAGGGTGGTGGTGCTCCCATGCAGATCTCTGGCTCTCGCTCGCTATCTCCCTTGTCCTCCTAGGTGGTGGAAGTCGCAGGCTTGGGAGGTGATGTTGAAGGAGCCTTGGTGAGTTGCTGCCGCGCATCAGTGATGGAAGGGGTGAATGCTTAAAGCTCATCTTATTTCCTCCCTGCTTGCTTTAGACCTTCTGCTATGCTACACCTTCCCCTAGCTGTAAGAGACAAGTTTTACTGAGGAGCTGAAAGAAATCAGCGTTAGTAGAGAAATGGTTTTGGGGGAATTGAAGATGGATCTCCAGGACCTGATAATCTTCATCCCAGAGTACTTAAGGAAGTGGCTATGGAAACAGTAGTTCCATTGGTGGTCATTTTCCAAAATTCTTCGGACTCTGGACTGGTTCCTACAGATTGGAAGGTAGCTAATGTAAACCCGCTTTTCAAAAAGGGAAGTAGAGAGAAAAATGGGGAACTATAGACCAGTGAGCCGAATGTCGGTATTAGGGAAGTTGCTCAAGTCCATTATCAAGGATTTCATAGTATAGCATTTGGAAAGGAGTGGTACAATAAGACAAAGTCAGCATGGATTTAAGAAAGGGAAATCATGCTTGATAGATTTAATGGAATTCTTTGAGGATGTAACTAGTAGAGTTGCCCGAGGAGAACCAGTGGAAATGGTTTATTTAGACTTTCAGAATGCTTTCGACAAGGTCTCACATAACAGACTATTATGTAAAGTTACATATTAATGATTTCGAAGTGGGAACAAAATGCATTACCTCCAAATTTGCAGATGATACAAAGTTGGTGGGAGGGTGAGCTGTGACGAGGATGCAGAGATGCTTCAGGGTGATTTGGACAGGCTGAGTGTGTGGGTATATGCATGGCAGATGCAGTATAACATGGGTAAATGTGAGGCTATCCACATTGGTAGCAATAGTAGGAAGACAGATTATTGCTTGAATGGGTGTAAATTGAGAGACATGGATTCTCAACGAGATCTTGGTGTCCTCGTGCAGTGTGCAGGTACAGCAGGCAGTAAAGGAGGCAAATGGTATGTTGGCATTCATAGCAAGAGGATTTGAGCATAGCATTGGGATGTTTTACTAAATTGTATAGGGCATTGGTGGGGCCACACCTGGAGTATTGTGTGCAGTTTTGGTGTCCTGATCTGAGGAAGGATGTCCTTGCTATAGAGGGAGTGCAGTGAAGGTTTACCAGGCTGATTCCTGGGATGGCAGGCCTGTCATATGAGGAGAGACTAAGTCGGTTAGGATTATATTCACTGGAGTTTAGACGAGCGAGAGGGGATCTCATAGAAACTTATCAAATTCTAACAGGGTTAGACAGGGTAGATTCAGAAAGAATGTTCCCGATGGTGGGGGGAGTCCAGAACTAGGGGTTATAGTTTGAGGATAAAGGGTAAACCTTTTAGAACTGAGGTGAGGAGAGATTTCTTCACCCAGAGGGTGGTGAATGTGTGGAATTCACCACCACAGAAAGTAGTTGAGGCTATAGCTGTTGGGGCTGCGGCTAAACTCCACGGCCTGTGGCTTGGCTCCTCCTGCTGCGAAATTCTTAACCCACAGACTGCAATCAGTAATCATCTCCTCCACAATCATCAACACCAGTGCCCCAGAGGGCGGTGTTCTCAGCCCCCTGCTATACTCCTTATATACCTTTGACCGCGGCAAATTCCCCCTCCAAATCGATTTTCAAATTTGCTGACGACACCACGGTAGTGGGTCGGATCTCAAACAATGTCAAGACAGAGTACAGGAATGAGAGAGAGAACCTGGTGAACTGGTGCGGCAACAATAATCTCTCCCTCAATGTCAACAAAACGAAGGAGATAGTCATCGACTTCAGGAAGCGTAGTGGAGAACATGCCCCTGTCTTCATCAATGGTGACGAAGTAGAAATGGTCGGAAGCTTCATGTTTTTAGGTGTCCAGATCACCAACAACCTGTCCTGGTCCTCCCATGCCGACACCATAGTTAAGAAAACTCACCAGCGCCTCTACTTTCTCAAGAGACTAAGGAATTTTGGCATGCTAGCTACGACTCTCACCAACTTTTACAGATGCACCATAGAAAGTATTCTTTCTGGTTGTATCACAGCTTGGTATGGCTCCTGCTCTGCCCAAGACCGCAAGAAACCACAAAGGGTTGTGAATGAAGCCCAATCCATCACACAAACCAGCCTCCCATCCATTGAATCCATCTACACTTCCCACTGCCTTGGAAAAGCAGCCAGCATAATTAAGGACCCCCACACACCCTGAAGATTCTTTCTTCCACCTTCTTCCGTCGGGAAAAAGGTACAAAAGTTTGAGGTCACGTACCAAATGACTCAAGAACAACCTCTTCCCTGCTGCCTTCAGACTTTTGAATGGACCTACCTCGCACTAAGTTGATCTTTCTCTGCACCCTAGCTATGACTGTAACACTACATTCGGCACTCTCTCCTTTCCTGGTCTATGAACGATGTGCTTTGTCTGTATAGCGCGCAAGAAACAGTATTTTTTTTACTATATACTAATACATGTGACAATAATAAATCAAATCGAATCAACAGATGACAGTCCTGCCTCTTCCTTTCCAGCAGTTGATCCACATCTTCACCCCCCCACCCCCCCAAAAGATGGTTCCTTATTTCGACCTTCCATCTGCCCAAAAGGACAGTCTCACAATTCTACCCCACCCCCTTCCCCCACCATCCTTCCTAAATCATCCACACAGCACCAAATGGTTTTCTTGCAACGCCTTTACTCACCCTTATCTTTGTTGTACGTCCCAACACAGGCTGGATTTGCAGTCGCGTCCCACAACCTAACAGTTCCATCTGCTGAACATGAAATGAGGCGGTTCTTCGGGATACTAAACGCAAGCCCCCAAACCGTGTCCGTGTGACCATTTAGTGTTCTGGACAGAATACTCTCATCTGTAAAAAGCAGAATGAATGGCTGATCGTTAATCGGATGTGATTCTCTCAGGACGACAGATGCAGATTTAGCTGGAACACAAAAGCGAAAGGAGGTCTTGTGGCACAGAAACAGCGCCTCTGCCTCTGAGCCAGAAGCTGCGGGTTCAAGTCCCACTCCAGGACTTGATGGCCAAGGAAGGTGGGCTGATAACATGGCCATACAGGTTGAATATCAATCTGCAAATCTTTCCATTGTACATTAGTGGCAGGCGGCAAGAGCAGGAGAGATTTCTGGTCAGCCGTGTGATGGAAAGAAATCAGAGCCTCTCCCATCACGATCCATAGTTAAAAGTAAAAAGTTTATTTATTAGTGTCACATGTAGGCTGACATTAACACGACAATAAAGTTACCGTGAAAATCCCCTGGTCGCCTGTTCGGGTACACTGAGGGAGAATTTAGCATGGCCAATGCACCTATCCAGCATATCTTTGGACTGTGGGAGGAAACCTACGCAGACATGGGGAGAACATGCAAACTCCACACAGACAGTGACCCAAGCCAGGAATTGAACCCGGGTCCCTGGTGCTCTGAGGCAGCAGTGCTAACCACTGTGTCGCCCCCAGTTCCAGCTTACAACACGCATGTAAAAGTGAATGTTGCCACAGCAACACGGACCCCTTGGGGGTTGGTTGGCTCAGTTGGTCGGATGACCAGTGTGGATCAAATTGGTGCCAACAACACGATGCTTGATTCCTGTTCCAACTAGGGTGGACTAATGACCGATCTCCTTACCCTACTCAATGTGGAGATCATGGCACTATGGGTCAGGCCTGGCTTTGAGCAGAGAACTCAAATATGTTAAACGTTAAGGAAAACTAAAACCCATGGAAGCACAATATCAATGTGCAAGAACTTCACCCATCCGGTTCACTAATGCCCTTGTGGGAAGGAAATCTGCTGTCCTTACCTGGTCTGGCCTACATGTGACTCTCGGCAATGTGGTTGACACTCTACTGCCCTCTGAACAAGGACAACTAGAGAAGGACAACAAATGCTGTCCAGCCAGCGATAGCCATGAATTAAAAAAAACTTAGATCCGAAGAATGAAAGTTAGCACATTTAGGAGAGATGGGTAAAAAGAAAAAAAAAACAGAAGAACAAACTAAAATAAATAACTGAAACTATAATACAATATTGCCATTCATAAATTATTCAAACATCACTCCATTACTGTTAAAATTAACTTCTATTTGCCAACCATTATTGTACAAAATCAGGAACCCTGGGTGATCGTATATGTACACTATATTAAATTCTGCTTAGTACATACCGTAAGTGTCGTATGGGTCAATGTTCAAACTTGGAATATTCCAGCAGCAAATTGTGCCATCAAGTCCTCCACTGAAGCACTGATCCCCTTTAGAACTAACTGCTAACGATAACACTGGGTCTCTGTAACATCAGGAGAAACAGAGATTTTAAAAAAAGAGCCATGCAGTGAAAATGATTGGACAATCAGGTATTAACAGAATCGCTGTAACATTAGCAATTCAGTGAAGGACAGTAATTGCTCTCTGTCGTAAAAGTGCTGACCTATTCTGGAGTACAGCCACATAGGCATAAGCAGTTTAAAGTAAAGTTTATTTATTAGTCATAAGTAGGCTTACATTAACACTGCAATGAAGTTACTGTGAAAATCCCCTAGTCACCACACTCCGGCGCCTGCTCGGGTACACCGAGGGAGAATTTAACACAGCCAATTCATCTAACCTGCACATCTTTGGACTGTGGGAGGAAACCGGAGCACCAGAGGAAACCCACACTGACGGGGAGAACGTGCAAGCTCCGCACAGACAGTGACCGAAGCCTGGAATCGAACCCAGTTCCCTGGCGCTGTGAGGCAGCTAACCACTGCGCCACCGTGCTGCCCTAAGCAGCTCTCTAACACAGGGGCTCTACTTCAACATCGAGGAGCAGAGAGACTGACTTTTGCACCATTTCAGCTGCCCCTGACGCAAAATCCAAATGAAATCTGGGTCCCACTCTGCAGATAGAGTAACTCTGACATCTAAACACCGCTCCTGATGATGTCCACTAGAAGTACTGAATTATCCAAGAATGTGAATTAATTCAAGTAACAGCATCTATATGAGGGAATTTAGAATGAATAGATAATTTGCCTTTTCTCTAAGATTGATGGGATAATTGACTGCCGCATACTCACACATGTCCCCTGAACGTATATATTGGTTCCACATCCAACGCCGTACTCCTGGAACAAAATAAAATTAAACACTTGTGAGTGGACATTTTTCCATCAAGTAACATCCCACCTGGATTTTTTTCTAAACAAATACTTTTGTCCATTTAACATTTCTAGTGACTTTTTATGCAATACGAATGCTCCAGTTTCCAATCTCCAACAGCCAACTGAAGTCAGGGGTCCAGAGGAGAACTATTTTCTGTCTGAATCCCAGAAGGTTTACTGACTGGTTGCTGAATGAGTTGTTTCAGATCCACGCGTCAGTAATTGGTGAAAGAAGACTGTGTATGGAACCAAAAGAGATGGGGGAGATACTAAATGTTTTTTTTGCATCCGTATTTACTGAGGAAACGGGCATGGAGTCTACGGAAATAGGGCAAACTGGTAGGGAGGCCATGGAACCTTTACAGATTAAAGGGGAGGAGGTGCTCGCTGTCTTGAGGCAAATCAGAGTGGATAAATCCCCAGGACCGGACAGGGTATTCCCACGGACCTTGAGGGAAGCTAGTGTTGAACTTGCAGGGGCCCTGGCAGACATATTTAAAATGTCAGTATTCACGGGGGAGGTGCCGGATGATTGGAGGGTGGCTCATGTTGTTCCGTTGTTTAAAAAAGGTTCCAAAAGAAATCCGGGAAATTATCGGCCAGTAAGTTTGACGTCGGTGGTGGGCAAGTTATTGGAAGGTGTGATAAGGGATAGGATCTACAAATATTTGGATAGACAGGGACTTATTAGGGAGAGTCAACATGGCTTTGTGCGTGGTAGGTCATGTTTGACCAATCTATTAGAGTTTTTCGAGGAGGTTACCAGGAAAGTGGATGAAGGGAAGGCGGTGGATGTTGTCTACCTGGATTTCAGCAAGGCCTTTGACAAGGTCCCTCATGGGAGGTTAGTTAGGAAGGTTCAGTCGCTGGGTATACATGGGGAGGTAGTAAATTGGATAAGACACTGGCTCAATGGAAGAAGCCAGAGAGTGGTTGTGGAGGATTGCTTCTCTGAGTGGAGGCCTGTGACTAGTGGTGTGCTGCAGGGATCGGTGTTGGGTCCATTGTTGTTTGTCATCTATATCAATGATCTGGATGATAATGTGGTAAATTGGATCAGCAAGTTTGCTGATGATACAAAGATTGCAGAGGGATTTGGACCAACTAGAAAAATGGGCTGGAAAATGGCAAATGGAATTTAACGCAGACAAGTGTGAGATATTGCACTTTGGAAGGACAAACCAAAGAAGAACGTACAGGGTAAATGGTAGGACTCTGAAGAGTGCAGTTGAACAGAGGGATCTGGGAATACAGGTACAGAATTCCCTAAAAGTGACGTCACAGGTGGATAGGGTCATAAAGAGTGCCTTTGGTACATTGGCCTTTATAAATCGGAGTATCGAGTATAAAAGTTGGAGTGTTATGGTAAGGTTATATAAGGCATTGGTGAGGCCGAATTTGGAGTATTGTGTACAGTTTTGGTCACCCAGTTACAGGAAGGATGTAAATAAGATTGAAAGAGTGCAGAGAAGGTTCACAAGGATGTTGCCGGGACTTGAGAAGCTGAGTTACAGAGAGAGATTGAATAGGTTGGGACTTTATTCCCTGGAGTGTAGAAGATTGAGGGGAGATTTGATAGAGGTGTATAAGATTTTGATGGGTATAGATAGAGTGAATGCAAGCAGGCTTTTTCCGCTGAGGCTAGGGAAGAAAAAAACCAGAGGGCATGGGTTAAGGGTGAAAGGAGAAAAGTTTAAAGGGAATATTAGGGGGGGCTTCTTCACGCAGAGAGTGGTGGGAGTGTGGAATGAGCTGCCGGATAAAGTGGTAAATGCGGGGTCACTTTTAACATTTAAGAAAAACTTGGACGGGTTCATGGATGAGAGGGGTGTGGAGGGATATGGTCCAAGTGCAGGTCAGTGGGACTAGGCAAAAAATGGTTCGGCACAGACAAGAAGGGCCAAAAGGCCTGTTTCTGAGCTGTAATTTTCTATGGTTCTAAGTACCAACCTCACATGTTAAGACAGTAACTTCAAAAACTGACTGTAAAATATGACCAAACAAAATGGAACTAGTGCTCAGCTCACTTGTCCCATTCCAACATTTGGCCATTCGTGCCGGCGGGATTTTCTGGTCCCGCTGTAGTGAACGGAGATTTGGCCGAGCGCCAAATTCCCCGCCCTCACTTGCAGCGACGGGGTGCGAACAGCTGGAAAGTTCAGGCCTACGATCTCCCACTAGTATTGAATGTATTCAAGAGGCGGCTGGATATAGCACTTGGGACGAATGGGATTAAAGGTTATGGGGAGAAAGCAGGATTAGGCTATTGAGTTGGATGATCAGCCATGGTCGTAATGAATGGCGGAGCAGGCTCGAAGGGCCAAATGGCCTCCTCCTGCTCCTATCTTCTATGTTTCTATGTTAACTGCCCCTTGAATGATTCTGGAATTTTATTGGTGAGGAATGTTACCACTGGGAATTGGAGAACTTTCCAACAGGTCCACCCAACACCAGTGATGTGCACTCTCAGATTAGATGCAGAGGAAAAACTCCTGCTCTGTCCCTGATGAGCTGCACCCTCATAAAAAACACCCCCACTGCAATAGTTAAGAACTATTTTCCATACCAGCCGCCGTTTCAGAACAAGATCATTCATTTAATGCAAATTAGCAATTTACAATGAACATAAATTTTGTGCAGTGGACCAAGGTTGGGTTTTGAAACTGACCACACTCATTTCAAAACAGGACCACTGCAGTGAGCAGTACTTGCGTCCCATCTGGGTATGTTTGAAACCTGGCCCCAAAAGGTGCAAGGCCAATGTGTAATCCACTGAAAAGGCCATCCCAACAGGATTGTATACAGACCAACAATATCATGAAATAGTTCACCCACAAGATCACTCTCTGTCCTAATCAGAAACAAATATCACTTCTAAAATAAAATATTTCACCGTGTGAAATAAAAATTTACTTTTTGGCAGGAACTGTTTTCTGCAGGTTCCACAGCTTCAGAGTACGATCTTCTGAGGCAGTCATGAGCACGGGCTCCACTGGGTGAAACGCCAATGCACGGATCCCATCAAAATGACTCCGCAACGTATACTTGGGATTCCACGTTTTCCTGAAGGCATCCTTACCATCAGAAAGCTGCAATAAGGAAGGCACATTCTGATGAAGGATCATCAAACTGAAGCATTAACTCTGCTTTTCTCTCCTGGATGTTGCCTGACCTGCCGAGTGATCCAGTATTTTCAGTTTTCATTTAAGACAAACGTCTAACTAGATTTGTATCCAAATCCCTCTCACCAGTAGTTGCAGCATTTCTGACTGCTGAACAACTCTCAGAGGATAAAGAGAACTTTGAAAATCATAGAATCATAGAAGCCCTACAGTACAGAAAGAGGCCATTCGGCCCATCGAGTCTGCACCGACCACAATCCCACCCAGGCCCTACCCCCATATCTCTACATATTTACCCACTAATCCCTCTAACCTACACATCTCAGGACACTAAGGGGCAATTTTTAGCATGGCCAATCAACCTAACCCGCACATCTTTGGACTGTGGGAGGAGGAAACCGCAGCACCCGGAGGAAACCCACGCAGACACGAGGAGAATGTGCAAGCTCCACACAGACAGTGACCCAAGCTGGGAAGCGAACCCAGGTCCCTGGAGCTGTGAAGCAGCAGTGCTAACCACTGTGCTACCGTGCCGCCCTAAAGAAGGTAACATTATGCTTCCATTGCAACACACCATTAGATTCCCGAGGTTGCAAATAGAACCATAGATACCACAGAATACCTATATGCAGAAGAGGCCATTCGGGCCATTGAGTCTGCACCAGCTCTCCAACAGGGCATCTTACCCAGGCCCAGCCCCACCCTATCCCTGTAACTCCACGCATTTACTCTGCTAACCTACACATCTTGGGACACTAAGCAGCAATTTAGCATGGCCAATCCACCTAACTTACATATCTTTGCACTGCGAGGAGAAACCGGAGCACCCGGAGGAAACCCCAAGCAGATACGGGGAGAACGTGCAGACTCCACACAGTCACCTAAGGCCAGAAATGAACCTGGGTCCCTGGCGCTGTGAGGCAGCAATGCTAATTACTGTGCCATGGTGCCACCCAAAACGTTTTAGCAAATATGAGTCACATTCTATGGTTTTATTTGGGGCATTGTAATCGACCCCCTCGGCCCTGGAGTTGGAGTGAAAAAGCCATGGTTCACACTTTGAATACCTGCCCACCAAGCATGGCTGAAAGGTGTGCGAAAAGGTTATAGTTCATCTGAGATGCTCTCCATAGTTAAAACAGTCTGCAAACTCTGTGTGGGCTGACCCTTGAAGAATAATCACTAGTTATTGGAGGGCTGGTGGCACCATTGGAACAGTGCACCAGCAAGAGCCAGTGCCTTCAGGAGGGGAGGGAATAAAAACACAGCTTTTTAAAAATAGCACAAAAAGGTGCTTAGCCTCTGGTTTTAACGCAATTAATGCTTCAAAGTTCAAGAGTCCTACAAGATGCAAACTTAAGCATGTGATTCTTTTCCATGAAAGGGAAATTCAGACGCACAGTTCTTACTAAATTGGGTTAGGGATTTTAGTCTTTGAAAAGTACTCACATCATTATCGTTAGTGACAGTCAGGTCTGCCAGCTCACCCAGGCTCATTTCTCCCTCGCCAGCACTTTCCACCCCTAATATAAACGGCTTATTGACGTGCGGGGAAAACGCTGCAATGGAAACACAGCATTAGCAGGACATTAAAAAGAGTTCAGCCATCAGTATACCAGGCACACACACAGTTATTGCTGCTCTTAGAACCAGAGAATCCCTAAAATGCAGAAGGAGGCTATTCGGCCCATCAAGTCTGCACTGACCCTCAAAAAGATCATCTTAGTCAACCCCAATCCCCCACCCTATCCCTATAACCCCATATATTTACCCTGACCCACACATCTTTGGACACTAAGGGGCAATTTAGCATGGCCAATCCACCCAACCTGCACATCTTTGGACACTAAGGGGCAATTTAGCATGGCCAATCCACCCAACCTGCACATCTTTGGACACTAAGGGGCAATTTAGCATGGCCAAACCACCTAACGTGCACACCTTTGGACACGAAGGGGCAATTTAGCATGGCCAATCCACCTAACCTGCACATCTTTGGACACTAAGGGGCAATTTAGCATGGCCAATTCACCTAACCTGCACATCTTTGGACTGTGGGAGGAAACCAGAGCACCTGGAGAAAACCCACGCAGACACGGGGAGAATGTGCAAACTCCACACTGTCACCCGAGGCCGGAATTGAACCCGGTGCTGTGAGGTAGCAGTGCTAACCACTATCCCACCATGCCACCCCACACCATTACATGTTGTCAGGGACACAAAATTCCTCACAGAGAAACGAGCCTGAATGTGTGAGGTAGTTTGAAACAGCATTACTGAAGACTGCCATCAACACTAGTGTTCATAGAATCTCTGCAGTGCAGGAGGCCCATCAAGCCTGCACCAACAATACCACCCAGGCCCTATCCCCATATCCCCACATATTTACCCTGCTAATCCCCCTGATTCTAAGGGGCAATTTAGCATGGCCTAACCCGCCATCTTTGGACTGTGGGAGGAAACCCACGGAGACAAGGGAAGAACGCGCAAACTCCACACAGACAGTCACCCGAGGCCGGAATCGAACCCGGTTCCCTGGCGCCGTGAGTCAGCAGCGCTAACCACTGTGCCACCTCACAGTGATAACAAGTATCAGAATTCAGTTGTATGACAACACTGCAGCTCCTTTGAGCAATTCTGCTCCACAGGTGGGGGTGGTAGGGTTGGTCCTGAGCTCCCCGAGATCGTCTTAGAATGCCTGTGGAGCATGCAGTAACATATACAAATATTGGCCAACCTTATCCTCAGTAATCAGCTGCGCGTCATCACATTTTCAACCAGCAATCTAGCTGAGATATGCTAACTCAGCGCAGCGTACATATTGACTAAGAACGTGCTGCCTGGATGGTTCACAACTGCATGCGTGCTCTCTAAACACAAATTGATTAAGCTAGGATAACAGATACTTCCTAGGAGTGTCAGCATGCCTCAGCCACATGCAAGATCCTGGCCATGGCTGTGGAGAATGAGACAAACATGAAGGATCCCATCCGAACAAAAAAAAACGTAAACCATGAAGTGCACAATATTGTAAAAGAAAACTTCACAAGAAACATGGGTGCAATCGCGAGATTGTATCTCAGGAATCAGCTAATTGTTATGAAACCGCTGTGACGCCATCTGATGTTCATAGAATCCCTACAATGCAGAAGGAGGCCATTTAGCCCATCGAGCTTGCACTGACAACAATCCCACCCTATCCCCGTAACCCCACATATTTACCCTGCTAATCCCCCTGACACTAAAGGGCAATTGAGCATGGCCAATCCACCTAACCCGCACATCTTTGCACTGTGGGGAGGAAACCGGAGCGAACCCGCGCAGGCACAGAGAGAATGTGCAAACTCTGCACAGTCGCCCAAGCCGGGAATCGAACCTCTCAGTCACCCAAGCCGGGAATCGAACCTGGATCCCTGGCGCTGCGAGGCAGCAGTGCTAACCACTGTGCCACCGCGCCGCCCCGTCTTCAGTTACTTCTGGGGATTGGGTGGGGCATTTCTTTGCAGATGAAGGGAAGCTGGTACCTTCGTTTGCCTCAGGCTGACCAATCATCCCGGACGGAATGGAAGGCAAACCGTCGATGTCTGTAAAATTAGTCAACGCCTCTTGAAGCTTAGAGCGATGATTTCCTAGAAATGCAATCATGGATAAGACATTACACAATCAGCAGGAAGTGTCATTCACATTATTGTAGACAGCTCGACAACCTCTGTGATCACAGCAAGTCAAACTTGACCTTTTGGTCACGGGTGGTTTGAGATCAGCGAATGCAGAGCAGACAATTTATAAGTTTATTTATTTAATAGTGTCACAAGCAGGCTTACATTCACACTGCAATGAAGCTACTGTGAAAATCCCCTCATCGCCACACTCCGGCGCTTGTTCGGGTACACCGAGGGAGAATTTAGCACCTAACCAGCACATCTTTGGACTGTGGGAGGAAACCAGAGCACCCGGAGGAAACCCATGCAAACACAGGGAGAACGTGCAAACTCCACACCGACAGTGACCCAAGCCAGGAATCGAACCCGGGTCCCTGTGAGACAGCAGTGCTAACCACCCGGAACCTTCTGAGCTTGTGCGGTTCAGTTCCACATCAATGAGTGAATTCACTGACCGAGCTACTTCTTTTAAAAAGCAAATCATTCTTGGGAAGTGTGTGTCACTGGCTGGGCCAGCTTTTATTGCCCATCCCTAATTGCCCTCGAGAAGGTGGTGGTGAGCCACTTTCTAGAACCGCTGCAGTCCGCGTGGTGTAGGTACACCCACAGTGCTGTTAGGAATTCCAGGATTTGGACCCAGCGACAGTGAAGGAACGGTGATATATTTCCAGGTCGGTATGGGTGACTTGGAGGTGCACTTCTAGGTGACATTGTCCCCATATGTCTGCTACCCTTGTCCTTCTAGATGATCCATGGTTGTGGGTTTGGCAGGTAGTCGAAGGAGGCTTTTAACTGCATTGGGACAAATGGAAATCCCGGAATCAAATGTCTGCTTTATACTGTTTGCTTTCATTGTCTTTTGTTCTTCCTTCCCCCTTTCACTTACTCAAAGCTTATTACATTTCTATTTCCTTCAGTTCGAGAGAATGGTCCTGAACTTGAAACGTTGGCGGAATTTTCTGGCAGGTCCCACTGGCAGGTTCTCTCGGTCCCCTCGACAGCAAACCCCACCAACAGCAGCAAGGCCAAGAGATCTTGCCACTGAACAATGGGGGCTGCCTCCACTGCCATGAAACACACCGCAGGGGACGTGGAAAATCCCGCCTGTTAACTCAGTTTCTCTCTCCACAGATGCTGCCAGACCTGCTGAATATATTCAGCATTTTCTGTTCTTATTTCAGGTTTCCAGCATTTTGTTTTTGTTTTTATGGCAGAACACTCACGTAGCAAATTTCAATACGCTCCATTATTGGCATCTTTCTTTACCTAGTTCTTTGCCGTCCCCCAAGCTTCTGGAGTCTTCAGCCCTTTCCTCTTCCTCCCCCGTCTCCAGGAAGTGAAATTCACTCAGAGCATCCACTGTCTCGCAGTCCATGGTGGGATCAGCAGCTGTCATCTCTGTGCCTATCTGTAATGACACACATTTCATAAATAAAGGTCAGTTTGTAAGTCCCACTGGAAATCAAACTAACGTGTTGAATTGTCAGAGCACCAATTAAATGCCAAAATGACCATTGTGGTCAGTGTACCAACCAAACAGATTTTTAGTAGACCGTGATCTGTGATGTTGACCACCAAAATTCAAATGGTTATTGGATAAACATATGGATGATATTGGAATAGAGTAGACTAGAGGGGCTTTAGATTGGTTTCACTGGTCGGCGCAACATCGAGGGCCGAAGGACCTGTACTGCGCTGTAATGTTCCATGTTCTAAAATCAAAATTTTGGTTGCCAGTTAGGAAGGAGCATAGGAGATACAGGTCAGTGGACTGGAAAATAATTTGCAGTCCATCCACCCAGTTTGAAAAATAAACACAACATCGCTCATACCCTCCAACTCACACTTGACTTTTTCCCTACCTGCACTGTCTCCCCGCACCTTCATAACTTTTAAAGTTTTATTTATTAGTCACAAGTCGGCTTACATTAACACTGCAATGAAGTTACTGTGAAAATCTCCTAGTCGCCACATCTAACGTCTGTTCAGGTACACGGAGGGAGAATTTAACATGGCCAATGCACCTAACCAGCACATCTTTCAAACTATGGGTGGAAACCAGAGCACCCAGAGGAAACCCACGCAGACACGGGGAGAACGTGCAAACTCCACACAGTGACCCAAGCCGGGAATCGAACCCAGGTCTCTGGCGCTGTGAGGCAGCAGTGCTAACCACCGTGCCACCGCGTATCATCGTTTTTCCAATCTAGCTCATTGCCAATCGCCGTAGCATTTTCGAGTCAAAATAGATCTTGGTTTCTGATTTCCCTTTCCAGGAATGAAAAGGATCAATCTCAGCCTCTGCTCCAGTGAGCCCTGAGCTAATATTAAACATGGTCAGCATCTGGAAGCCAGTGAGCAGACTGGGAAGTCTGGGTTCTCATGACTTCCCGTCCATAGAAATCCTGGGGTTCCGCCCGCGCTCGGTTTCAGAATTAAATTCTCAAGTTGGATCCTGCGAAGCTCCTCTGGGCGAGGCGAACATCACCATTGTTCGGTGGCAAGATCTCTTGGCCTTGCTGCTGTTGGTGGGATTTGCTGTCGAGGGGACCGAGAGAACCTGCCAGTGGGAACTGCCAGAAAATTCCGACAACGTTTCAAGTTCTGCCATGTAGACTGGGAAACAGGGAGAAGCTGAATAAAACCCTAGAATCTTTAAAGTTTATTTAATAGTGTCACAAGTAAAGCTTACATTAACACTGCAATGAAGTTACTGTGAAAATCCCCTAGCCGCCACACTCCTCCGTCTGCTCGGGTACACTGAGGGAGAATTTAGCACGGCCAATGCACCCTAACCAGCACGTCTTTCGGACTGTGGGGGGGGGGGGGGAAACCGGAGCATCCGGGGGAAACCCACGCAGACACAGGAAGAATATGCAAACTCCACACCGACAGTGACCCAAGTTGGGAATCAAATCCTGGACCCTGGCGCTGTGAGGCAATAACACCATAAGACATAGGAGCAGAATTAGGCCACTCGGCCCATCGAGAAAATAAACGCTGCTACTTTTAAACCTGCTCGCAGCTTAAAAGAAAGCACATAACTTCCTCACTTTCAGCATATAGTCTGAACAATCAAATAGCATAATGACAATTTTCATACACCTCACATCCAGGGGATCTTCGCCTCGCTCAGAGAGGAGCTTCGCAGGATCCAACTTGAGAATTTAATTCAGAACCGAGCATGGGCGGAACCCCAGGATGTCTATAGACGGGCAGTCATGAGAACCTTAAAGGTGAGAAGGCCAAAAGCACCAACGGTTACCCTTTGTTTCTTGCTTAGTCTCTGTGTGACAGAGAGTTCCGAAGGAACGCTATCCAATTCGTCATCATCCTCATCACTATCATCGTCCACATTCTGAAGGAAAGGCATCTTCTCCAGTACCGATTTACGTAGTCCATCTCGCGTCTCGCTGCCTGCATTTCTGTAAAGGAAAAGCACCACCAAACCAGGTTGACACAAAAATTAGCAATTAGAAAGGGAATCATCCACTTTCTAGCCCAGAAATAGAGGCTAATTGTGGCATAAGAATGTATATAAGAAATAGGTGGAGTAGGTCATTAGGCCCCTTGAGCCTGTTCCATCATTCAATAAGATCATGGCTGATCTGATTGTGGCCTTAACCCCACATTCCTGCCTGCCCCCATGACTTGCGACTCCCTTTTCAATAAGAAAATCTGACTAACACAGTCTTGAATATATTCAAATAACCCAGCCCATACTACTTGGAGTGGAAGGGAAGTCCAAAGACTAATGAGAGTGCAGAATGTAGTGTTACAGTCTTAGCTAGGGTGGAGAGAAAGATCAACTTAATGCGAGGTAGGTCCATTCAAAAGTCTGACAGCAGCAGGGAAGAAGCTGTTCTTGAGTCGACTGGTACGTGACCACAGACTTTTGTATCTTTTTCCCGACGGAAGAAGGTGGAAGAGAGAACATCCGGGGTGCGTGGGGGTCCTTGATTATGCTGGCTGCTTTCCTGAGGCAGCGGGAAATGTAGACAGAGTCAATGGATGGGAGGCTGGTTTGCTTGATGGATTGGGCTACTTTAACAACCGTTTGTCGTTTCTTGCGGTCTTGGACAGAGCAGGAGCCATACCAAGCTGTGATACAAACAGAAATAATGCTTTCTATGGTACAGCAGTAAAAGTTGGAGAGAGTCGTAGCCGACATGCCGAATTTCCTTAGTCTTCTGAGAACGTGCAGGCGTTGGTGGACTTTTTAACTATAGTGTTGGCATGGGGGGACCAGGACAGGTTGTTGGTGATCTGGACACCTAAAAACTTGAAGCTCTCGACCCTTTCTACTTGTAGATAGGAAAGGGGGTTCAGCATTACTCTCTCGAGTCCCCTGTCCCCCTCCAGTCTGACATTCTTACTTTTGGATGGGGAAGTCTTGCTACAAGTGTACAGGGCAGTGGTGAAACCACACCTAGAGTGTTGTGTGCAGTTTTGGTCTCCTTACCCAGGGAGAAATATACTTGCAGTGGAGGCAGTTCACAGAAAGTTGACTAGGCTGATTCTTGAGGTGGAGGAGTTGTCTTAAGTGGAAAGATTGAACAGATTGGCTTAAACGCATTTGAGTTTAGAGAAATGAGCGATGATTGTATTGAAACATAGAAAAACTACAGCACAGAACAGGCCCTTCGGCCCCACAAGTTGTGCCGAACATATCCCTACCTTTTAGGCCTACCTATAACCCTCCATCTTATTAAGTCCCATGTACTCATCCAGGAGTCTCTTAAAAGACCCTATTGAGTTCGCCTCCACCACCACTGATGGCAGCCGATTCCACTCGCCCACCACCCTCTGTGTGAAAAACTTCCCCCTAACATCTCCCCTGTACCTACCCCCCAGCACCTTAAACCTGTGTCCTCTCGTAGCAGCCATTTCCACCCTGGGAAAAAGCCTCAGAGTCCACCCGATCTATGCCTCTCAACATCTTATACACCTCTATTAGGTCTCCTCTCATCCTACGTCTCTCCAAGCAGAAAAGACCGAGCTCCCTCAGCCTATCCTCATAAGGCATGCCACTCAATCCAAGCAACACCCTTGTAAATCTCTTCTGCACCCTTTCAATCTTTTTCACATCCTTCCTGTAATGAAACATGCAAGATTCCAAGGGGGCTTGACAGGCTGGATGCTAAGAGGATGTATCTCCTTATTGGGAGATCTAGAATTAGGCAGCACAGTTTAAAAATAAGGGGTCTCCCATTTAACTCAGACCATGGAATTATAGAATTTCCTACAGTGCAGAAGGAGGCCATTCAGCCCATCAAGTCTGCACCAACCACAATCCCACCCAGGCCCTATCCCCGTAACCCCACGTATTTACCCTGCGAGTCCCCCGACACTAAGTTTCCTCTTGCAGTCCAAAGATGTGCGGCTTAGGTGGATTGGCCAGGCTAAATTGCCCCTTAGTGTCCCATGATGTGTAGGTTATGGGGCATTAACAGGACAAATGCGTGAGGTTACGGGGATGGGGTTTGGGATGCTCCTTTGGAAAGTTGGTGGACACTCAATTGGCCGAATGGTCTGCTTCTGCAGTGTAGGGATTCTCTGATGTGGTTTAATTGCCTTTCCTCAACTTAAGACCCTTTTTATGGTCTGTTTTCCTCTCTTCAAACAGCCCAAGTTAAAGAGTTTTCCTCATTCTTGTCGACTGAAGCTCAGGGGCATTGGAAAATGACCAAGATTTTATTCCAAATGTCGAGAATGTTTGGGATCATCACATTCCAGTAAAATATAGGAGGTGGGATTGATGGGAGTCAAATTTGCAGCTTTAAAAAAAAAGCTTATTTATTAGTCACAAGTAAGGCTTACATTTACACTGCAATGAAGTTACTGTGTAAATTCCCCTAGTCGCCACACTCCGGCACCT
Source organism: Mustelus asterias (assembly GCF_964213995.1). Lineage (NCBI taxonomy): Eukaryota > Metazoa > Chordata > Chondrichthyes > Carcharhiniformes > Triakidae > Mustelus > Mustelus asterias. The sequence continues at coordinate 55,283,417 of NC_135824.1, read as the reverse complement.
TTTTGGGTAAATGCACCCTAACCAGCACGTCTTTCGGACTGTGGGAGGAAACTGGAGCACCCGGGAGGAAACCCACGCAGACACAGGGAGAACGTGCAAACTCCACACAGACAGTGACCCCGAGGCCGGAATTGAATCCAGGTCTCTGGCGCTGTGAAGCAGCAGTGCTAACCACTGTGCCATTTTCCACTGCGTTTCACTGCATCTTCATGTTTTCACCATTCCGAAACTGCTCTACAATTGAAGCAAGTTTATCTGACATCACCAAGCTTAAAATAATTTCATAAACATTGAACTGAAAGGGAAATTTAATGTAGGGCATCACTCGTCTCTGAAACTCAGCAGCCACCTGATTTTCAAACACTGCAATACAAACAGCTTCAGGAGCTGCTTTCCTTTTTGCTTTCCAATTTTCAGCCAGGTTCATTAACAGCTCCATCCTCTGGTATCTCAGTTAAATGGCCATTCTTTGTACAGGCGAGTGTTTTCAGGCAATTTGATCCTGACCTGACCAGCTGCCTACGCACACGCTTTCATCAGCGGTCACCATGTAATGATCACAGAAAAGAAATCAGAATTCCTACAGTGCAGAAGGAGGCCATTCAGCCCATCGAGCCCGCACTGACAACAATTACACCCAGGTCCTATCCCCATAACCCCACGTATTTACCCTACAAAGCCCCCTGATACAAGGGGCAATTTCCCATGGCCAATTCATCTAACCCGCACATCTTTGGACACTAAGGGGCAATTTGCCATGGATAATCCACCAACCCTGCACATCTTTGGACTGTGGGAGGAAACTGCAGCATCCGGAGGAAACCCACGCAGACACGGGGAGGACGTGCAGACTCCACGCAGACAGCGACCTGAGGCCGGAATTGAAACTGGGTCCCTGGCACTGTGAGGCAGCGGTGCTAACCACTGTGCTGCTGTGCCGCCCAGGAGCAAAAATCATGGCTGATTTTCCTCCTCTCAAGCCCATGAGCTCTGAGGTGAATTCCAGCACCCACTCTTGCTTGCATAACTGATTGTCAGTGTAACTGGGATTGTCAGACTTGTTTAGCACACCAGACTGTGCTTTGGCCACTGGAACAGATTTTTATGCTCGATTGTATTGACTTTTCTTTGCAGTGCTGAAAATAACAGTAGCTGTTAAAAAAGGAAAAAATCTGCTTTTGGCACCGTGGCTACCACCTTACAGAACAGACGTATTAGCCATCTGTTTCAAACCACAAGAATCCTTCCTTCTGTACTGCATATTATCCTGTTAAGTCACATCTCGCAGCACAACTTCTGGTAATGTGTATTGAACTGAACCTTCCCCAAAAAGGCTGTTAAATGTTTGTCGTGGCCCAGTAATTAATTATAACATCAGAAACCAGAAGGTTAATCAACCAAATGTAGAGTAGTGCCGAAGGTTAACAGATGAAGGGCCACTAACCTTAAGGGGCCCAAGTGCGAGTAATAATGTCCCTCCAGCCTAATTCACAATCAAATGCATTTTTCTTCCTTGTTTTTAACTACCTCTTCCCATTTCCTCCCTGTGCAAAACACATTCCATGAAGCTTATTTTGCTCTCAAATTCCTGCCAGGAGGTGCACAAAAGAAGTCTGAGGTGATTGCCAAGAATTTTGCTTTCTCCTCTGTGCAACTGCACTAACCATCACGATCAAAGGTGGGAATTGCATTAATCAGCTAGTGTCCTGTCATAGGCATATCCAGCCTTTTGTCTTCGATGGTGAATCCTAACAGATAGGAGAAGGTCTGTAGCTAGGAACTGGCAGTACTTGTACAAAAGTGAGCCTGATTCAGGTACTTGCCTCTTAATCTGTTCCTCTATCTGTTTGACTAAAGGAGAGTCTCCTCCGTTCAGGATCTGTCCCAAGCTGTTGGACTCTGCCGCTCCGTTGTGCTCTGGGCTGGAATGGCCCAACATGGATCGGACCCGCTTTGTTCGTACATCCAAGATCGTGTCTGTATAGCCCACCTCCTGCAAATATCTAAAAGCACAGCACACAGCAGAATTAGACGCATATAATTACAGAAAAGAATGCAGCAACTTCGTAGCGGCTTTCACGTATCTTAATCCATCTTTTAGAGAATAATAACATTCTTGTGCCTCTGTAATATTGTTAACACAGTAAACATTATAAGGTGCTTCATTGATGAGAAATGGAAACAAAGTATTAGAGGAGCTCATGAAAAGCATAGTTGAAGAGTCCAATTATATGAATCCTGAAAGTAATGAGGCACCAAACCAGAAGGATTTAGGAAAGTTTTGATGGAGATGTCAAAGGGTGGCACGGTGGCACAGTGGTTAACACTGCTGCCTCTGGGCGCCGGGGACCCGGGTTCAATTCCCGGCTTGGGTCACTGTCTGTGTGGAGTCTGCACGTTCTCCCCGTATCTGCGTGGGTTTGCTCCGGGTGCTCCGGTTTCCTCCCATAGTCCAAAGATGTGTGGGTTAGGTGGATTGGCCGTGTTAAATTGTCCCTTAGTGTCAGGGGGACTAGCTAGGGTAAATGCATATGGGGATAGGTCCTGGGTGAGATTGTGGTTGGTACAGACTCGATGGGCCGAATGGCCTCCTTCTGCACTGTAGGGATTCCATTTCTATGAAAAGCGACTTAAGGATGGGGGCTCCAGAGGAGGATCGATGGCGTTACTTCTCCGAGGCCAGAATCAAACAACTGGAATGGGATGAGTTATTGAAGTTATCAATGCTTTGGAGCACTGAGTAAAGGTCACAACACTACCTTGTATCCAAAACAGTCCTAAAACATCTTTATTCTCCATCTCATAATAAATGATGCATCAAATTTCACCAGAAATATCAGCTCTCAAGTCTGAAATGAATGTTGTCTTGGGAATGAATGTTTAGTTCAGAATACGTGCATAGCTGATGAGTTTTTTGCAGTTATCATTAACTCCAGTTAATATCGATCTGTGATATGCTTGGATTTGATGTGTCACATTTCATTGTTCTTGAAACATACCACCCATACCACCTTCCTTTCCTCGCCAAAGCAACCTGACATGTCACCTTTGACTATAGTGCCCATCTTTCCAGAACTCTGGGGGTAATTCTCCCAGCGCTGGTTGTGTTGCACAGTGGGCTGGGAGACTCAAGCGGAGGCTGTTTCGCAGGCTCCCCGCTGGGCGCCACGGGCAGCTGGAATTCCGGCGCCGTTAGCTCCATGCCAGAAATCGGCGCGGAGCTGCACAAATTATTTAAATCGCCATTTCAAAATGTAATTAGCGGGCCTGGGACTAAAATCTCCGGCCCGCTAACCAAAGAACCGATGCCCAGAAGGCATCTTGGCATTGCCCATTGGGGGAGGGCCTAATGGGGGCGGGCAATCGGTAGGGGTTGGGAGGGTGTGTGTCCCGCTGCCGCTCGGCAATAGGGGTCAGTGGGGGAGTAAGCGGGGGCCAGCAATTGGGACTGGCCAACTGGGAGGGGGCGGGGAGGGGTTTGGTGCTGCAGGGTTGAGGGGTGTGTGTACCATCACCTAAACCACCTACTTCCACCACCGTCATATTTAAACAATGTCAATAGGGGAGGCGATTGGCCTAGTGGTATTATTGCTAGACTATTAATCCAGCAACTCAGCTAATGTTCTGGAGACCCGGGTTCAAATCCCGCCACGGCAACTGGTGGAATTTGAATTCAATAAAAAATATCTGGAATTAAGAATCTACTGATGAACATGAAACCATCGTCGATTGTCGGAAAAAACCCATCTGGTTCACCAATGTCCCTTTAGGGAAGGAAATCTGCCATCCTTACCTGGTCTGGCCTACATGTGACCCCAGAGCCACAGCAATGTGGTTGACTCTCAACTGCCCTTGGGCAACTAGGGATGGGCAATAAATGCTGGCCCAGCCAGCGATGCCCACGTCCCACGAATGAGTAATGAAAAAAACTAGGGGTAAATGTGACAAGGGACCTAGAATGGTGGTGCAAAGTGATACTGCAAAGTGCTCAGAGACAACATTCAATGCATCGCTAAGCCTGTTAACAACATGTTTGCATGGGGGTGTTACACTATGCACCACGGATGAGTTTATGTATTCATATATGTGCATGCATATATACATAGTATATTATATATAGTTTGTCGAGTTAAAAATGTTTCAAGAAAATCAAGGACTTGATTGCCGACACTTAGCATGTAAATTACAAGATGATCATTGTCATGCATGTAGTTTATATGCTGAAAAGCCAATGATGCATGATAAATGTACAGATACATTTGTCCAAGGTAAAACAGCAGACGATTGTAGACAAGTTTAATATTGTTGCCTTTGGGTTGTGCAGTGTGGCGCAACGTAAATAGGCTCCACTGCAGATACACGAATGATTCCAACATGTAGGGACAGGTAGAGAGACTCTGCAGCAAATACTCAATACCAGGTGTTTGCAAGTCCTTTATCTATGTGGGTCACACATAGCACAGAGACGTGGGAGGCCCAATACAGTTTAGATTCAGGTTCCCATTAAAACGCACATATCTCAAAGCACTGGTACAAAGCAGATCGTGATGGTTCAGTTTGGGACATGTCCATCACTGAGGCAACGACGTGAAGAACAGCCCTTTCCCAACCTCGAGGGCATGGAGTTCATTCAGGTCTAACCAGCCAACGAGTGTAAAGAAAACAGAGTCATTTAGGCTTTGTGAGCTGGGCAGGCCGCTTTCAGCCCCATGGGCCTCAATTTGGGACTGCAGATAATAGTGAGGTGTACTTACTGTCTCAGCAGCTGCCGCCCTTCTTTCCAGGATAATGGACTATTCTGTTCTATGGTTGATGTATCAGGGCCATTATTTATAACTGAAAAGAGAAAATATAGTGTTGATTTATAGCTGCACGATCATACATCCCAAAATAGTCTTGGATTACAAATTATGAAATATCGGATTAAACTCTTGTTTAAACCTGTTAAATACATTCTTGGCAACTTAGATTGCTAACCTTAACATTCCATTTTGTTTGGGATCATATCACGAGAAAGCGAAGGTATAATTAAAGAGCGGGTTTTTGAAAGGAGAAAGGAGTGGCAAAGAGAGAGAGCTCGACAAAAAGTTTCAGATACTCGTTCAGTAACTGCTTGCAAGTCTATTGCTCGTGGGGCGGCACGGTGGCACAGTGGGTTAGCACTGCTACCTCACAGCGCCAGGGACCCGGGTTCGATTCTCGGCTTGGGTCACTGTCCATGTGGAGTTTGTACTTTCTGCCTGTGTCTGCGTGGGTTTCCTCCGGGTGCTCCGGTTTCCTCCCACAGTCTGAAAGATGTGCAGGTTAGGTGCATTGGCCGTGCTAAATTCTCCCTCAGTGTAGCCGAACAGGCACCAGAGTGTGGCGACTAGGGGATTTTCACAGTAACTTCATTGCAGTGTTAATGTAAGCCTACTTGTGACTAATAAATAAACTTCAAAGTTGTGGGGTAATATTTAAACCTACAAGGAATCAAGGGTGCAGCAACATAAGCTTACAATATTCAATGGAAATAAAAGGATCGTGCTACTCCACCATCAATTTGTTGTGACTATTACACCACACTGCAGCCAACCAGTCTATTCTAGGTGTAAATATACATTAAAAGGATTTATAAAAAGGATCCAAGTGATATTTATTCTGTGACAACAACTAATATTTCTCATGTTGTGAAAGCAACTATCTTTATTTGTTCCCAAGATGTGGGTATAACTTGCCATTGACTGAACACCCCTAGTGTTCTTCTTGGAGGTCCACCTTTGTGAACCAGTGCTCCCACACTGGTGTTAAGTAGGGAATTCCAGGATACTGACGTAGTGAACACAAAGCAATGCTGATACATGTTCAAGTTAGAATCATAGAATCCCGACAGTGCAGGAGACCATTTGACCCATCGAGTCAGCACCAACTCTCCGACATGTTTGAGAACTCAGAGACGACAGCAATTTCAGGTCACTGCTACTTTCGTCCTTCTCAGTGGTAGAAATCAAGGTGAAGAAGGTGCAATGACCGTAGTCAGTTGATGGTGTTGAGCTTCTCAAGTGTTGTGACTGCAAGTGAATAGCAAGTATCCTATCATTTCTGTCTTGGAAGTGGTGACAAGGCTTTGAAGGAGCAGGAGGCAGGCAACTAATTGGCCAGATGCTCTGCTGATATGGCAATTCCTGTTGAGCATTTGGCCAATGGTGATCCTCAAGATATTAATGGTGGGGTCTGCGCAGTGGTGGTGTTATGAAAGGTTAAGAGGCCAGTGACTGAGATTTCTATTGTTCAAGATGGTCATTACCTGCCATTGATGCACCCAATATTCACAGTGCATTAGTGCTGGTCATGCTGTAGAGTGGCATGGGCAGATCTATTATCAGAGGAATTGTGACTAGAATTAACACTGAGCATATTGAGGGCAGGGTTCAGTGAAGGCCAGTGACCAAAGACGTTTCTCTAAGAAACTCCTGCAGCAATGTTCTGCGATTGTGCTGAATGGCAATCATCATCTTTGTACCAGGTATGACTCTAGCTATTGAAATGCATTCCTTTTGATTCCCATCACCGAATAAGCTCAGTTTTGCCTGGGCACCTGGGTGCCATATTCAACTAAACACTGCCTTTGATGTAGCAGGTAGCTGATCTGCCATTTTAATCTTCCGCCCACGTCCAAATTAAGGCTCTGGAGCCGAGTGATTCTGGTTGATCCAAACTGACCATGTTTGTGGTGAGTAGTTGTCACTTGAATACTGGAATCGCTTTACTAATGATTAGGAGGAGGCCAGTGCGTTGGGGGGTTATATCTTTGCCATTTTTTGCGGACAGGACATAATTGCAATTTTCCAGTATTATATCTATACTGGACCCTTCGTATGTTCTATCCAAGTGTTAAATAGCAACCGGACGCATTGCTTTGAAAATCTGCAGTACCTCCAGTAGGCAAGTCTAGAACTACGCAAGGAGCAGTTTCAAATTTCAATGTGTTTACTTTATGGTCTGGAAATCCAAGTAGTTACTCCACCCAATTCTACTTCACACCAAATCATGTTGGAATTTCACATCAATTGCGCTTACGAGAGAATTCAACCTATACAGGTCCAGGCTTATCTCTATTCTTGCAGCTGCTTCGTTAAGTGCCGACAACAACACTTACTATCATGTGCCACATAGTGCAGATGTCTCACATTGAATTCCTAGTCTGATCGAGGTTAACTGATCCCCATCCAGCAAGGTAGATGGGGTTAGAACGTAACAGCGCAGTACAGGCCCTTCGGCCCTCGATGTTGCGCCGACCAGTGAAACCAATCTAAAACCCATCTAACCTACACTATTCCAATATCATCCATATGTTTATCCAATGACCATTTAAATGCCCTTAATGTTGGCGAGTCCACTACTGCTGCAGGCAGGGCATTCCACGCCCTTACCACTCTCTGAGTGGGCCCCAAGTTTATGGAGGCCTGAAAAAAAAGACTAGATAAAGATCAGCCAGCCAAACTGGAAAGTGATGTGTGTGCAGAATATGTGGCGATAGGATTGCAGGCAGCTACGGTACCCTCCATAGCCAAATAACCTACCAACAGTTACTGCCAGAGAGTACATCGGTGTGATGGCAAATATAGAAAAATGAGAATAATCACTGCGATTCCTGCATGTGTTTAATACTGGTACAAACTTAGATCTGCTATCTGTTCCTTCCCTATTACAAACCGGATCACTCAGATTTTAATATGAAACTTTGACGTAGTAGATGCATAAAGACAAGGGCGTGAGCTCTTATAGTATAGGTCATCTGAATTGATTAAAGTAATAAACTATGGACATCCTTCTTGACTTGGATTGTGCCTGACAAGGGCACTTCAAGTTGCATACCATCACAATTAAACAGTATAAGTTATGGGTCTGTTGCTGGTGGTCATGGAATCTATTTGGGTTAAAGAATTAAGAGCATTGGAGAGATTTATGTATGGTTGTATTCCTATTAGTAACACGATGCCAAATGAGCCTAGAGAAGTCACTGTACAAGTGTGGTTTTAATTTGGGCAATGATTTATCATAGGTTGACAATTCATGGCAAATAGTGATCAATATATACAATAGTAAAGTGATCAATCCAGGATCATTTAAGAACAACTGGGTATGGGAATAAAGAGTTGATCGGGTTTCTCTGGATAGAATCATACAATCCTTACAAAGTAGAGGGAGGCCATTCAGTCTGCACCAACTTTCCAACAGTGCATCCCACCCAGGCCCTATCCCCATTTACCCATGTATTTGCCCCGCTAACTCCCCTAACCTACACATCTTGGGACACTAAGGAGCAAGTTAGCATGGCCAATCCACCTAACCCGCACATCTTTGGACTGTGAGAGGTAACCAGAGCACACAGAAGAGACCCACGTAGTCATGGGGAGAACGCGGAAACTCCGCACAGGCTGGAATCGAACCCGGGTCCCTGGTGCTGTGAGGCAGCCATGTTAACCACTCTGCCGCCATGCCACCCAGTTGGATAGCTAAACTAAGTTGAGCCAAATGGTCTTCCTCACCTTTAGCAAATCCCACCAATTTCTACCCTTACAACAGTTGACCCAAGTTTTTACAGAAAATGTCAAAAGGAGTATTCTGTCAGAGGGGGTAAAGCTGTTGGATTTTGCCAAGTGGTCGCTGTTCCCTCAGGGGCCATTCTGAACACTGACTTAATGAAATGCATTTTAAAAGGGCCAGGAGAGGAACACACCTCAAGAGTGCAAGTGGCAATGCAATCAGCACAATAAGAAGGAAGAGTGAGTGCGGCACCAGGCTCGAGTGTCTGCAGACATTTTTCTATGTTAAAGCTGCTATATAAACCGTCACAACTGGAACTGAGTTGAGCAGACAGGTGTGGCGGGAACAGATTGACGTGGAGAGTGTGGCAGGAAGGGAAAGATAAATGCAGGTATGGGAAAGCACCATGACCATCTCACTTACCCATACTGTACACCTGCAAGTTACTTTCAATTGAAGGTATGAATTAGTCTCAGGCAAAATGTGTCTTATTTCTCAACATACCTGAATCAGGCGCGTCTGTCTTTGAGTCACCTTGAACTGGTTCTGTTCCATACTTCAGTTTGTGATATTTTGTCCTAGAAAAAAAGTGAAATGAAAAAATGTGCTAATGTAAAATTAACAAGTGATAGTTACATGAATAGAGCACCTAACTTGGGAAAAGGAAAATGCAAAATATGTATAATTGAAATTTGGACATGTTCATCTTCCTGACATAGCCTGGGGATTGATTCCCACAAATCCCAATGCTTCCAGCAATTAAGCCCATGCTAAATTTAAAGGGCATTTTTAATTTCCCTTCCTTTTACAGCAAGTTGCTTTTAACACATCTTCAGCAAAGGTGGTTTTACAAGATTAAAGAGGGACTTTCACTATCATCAGCAGCCCTTAAGTACCTCTTATTCTTTACATGAGTGGTGGCAGGGTTATTACTATGGAAAGCAGCACAGCAGAGACCAATCTTATGGCCACTAAACATCATCTCATGCGCCCCTGTAAGGGAAAGGGGTTCCAATTAATCGGAAACAGGAACTCTGGTTGGCATATTTTTACAAGAAAACTAAGAAACCTTGGTGAAAGGTCAAGACCCTTACTGGCAAAAAGAGTTTGCCATTGGTTGTTCAAAACAGGTTCCCTTCTCTCTCTCCATCAAATTTAGTTATACACATTCATAGAATCATAGAGGTTTACAGCATGGAAACAGGCCCTTTGACCCAATTTGTCCATGCCACCCAGTTTTTAAATCACTATGCTAGTCCCAATTGCCCACGTTTGGCCCATATCCTTCTGTACCCATCTTACCCATGTAACTGTCTTAATGCTTTTTAAAAGACAAAATTGTACCCGCCTCTACTACCACCAAAATAGGCTGCTGGAGATTGCAATTTGTGAAATCAGTTACAGCTACTATTTACACATTGGGAGCTGCGCATCAGGTTGGAACTTTTGCTCTCTCCTGATTTGTTACTTCACAATCTGATTTTCATCCTTCATACACACCCCCTCCCCAACCCCATGCTGGTCACTGCATGCTGATTCACTATATATGACACACATTCACTAGATACAGATCCTACCTTATTAGACCATAAGACATAGGAGCAGAATTAGGCCACTCGGCCCATTGAGTCTGCTCCACCATTCAATCATGGCTGATTTTTTTTCTCATCTCCATTCTCCTGCCTTTTCCCCATAACCCCTGATCCCCTTATTAATCAAGAACCTATCTATCTCTGTCTTAAAGACACTCAATGACCTGGCCTCCACAGCCTTCTGCAGCAAAGAGTTCCACAGATTCACCACTCTCTGCCTGAAGAAATTCCTCCTCATCTCTGTTTTAAAGGATCGTCCCTTTAGCCTGAGGTTGTGCCCTCTGGTTCTAGTTTTTCCTACTAGTGGAAACATCCTCTCCACATCCACTCTATCCAGGCCTCGCAGTATCCTGCAAGTTTCAATAAGATCCCCCCTCATCCTTCTAAACTCCAACGAGCACAGACCCAGAGTCCTCAGCCGTTCCTCATACAATAAGCTCTTCATTCCATGGATCATTCTTGTGAACCTCCTCTGGGTCCTTTCCAAAGCCAGCACATCCTTCCTTAGATATGGGGCCCAAAACTGCTCACAATATTCCAAATGGGGTCTGACCAGAGTCTTATACAGCCTCAGAAGTACATCCCTGCTCTTGTATTCTAGCCCTCTCGACATGAATGCTAACATTGCATTTGCCTTCCTAACTGCCGACTGAACCTGCACATTAACCTGAAGAGAATCTTGAACAATGATCCCAAGTCCCTTTGTGTTCCAGATTTCCTAAGCATTTTCCCATTTAGAAAATAGTCTATGCCTCCATTCCTCCTTCCAAAGTGCATAACCTCAGACTTTTCCACATTGTATTCCATCTGCCACTTCTTTGCCCACTCTCCTCATCTGTCCAAGCCCTTCTGCAGCCCCCCTGCTTCCTCAATACTACCTGTCCCTCTACATATCTTTGTATCAGCTGCAAACTTAGCAACAGTGCCTTCAGTTCCTTCTTCTAAATCGCTAATGCAGATTGTGAAAAGTTGTGGTCCCAGCACCGACCCCTGAGGCACACCACTAGGCACCGGCTGCCATCCTGAAAAAGACCCCTTCATCCCCACTCTCTGCCTTCTGCCAATCAGCCAATCCTCTATCCATGCCAGGATCTTACCCATAACACCATGGGGACTTAACTTATTTAACACTCTCCTATGCGGCACCTTGAAAGGCCTTCTGGAAATCTAAGTAAATCACGTCCACTGATTCTCCTTTATCTAACTTCCTTGTTACATCCTCAAAGAACTCTAATAGATTTGTCAGACATGACCTCCTCTTGACAAAGCCATGCTGACTCAATCCTACTTTATCATGCACTTCCAAGTACTCTGTGATCTCATCTTTAATAATGGACTCTAAAATCTTGCCAATGACTGAAGCCAGGCTAACCGGCCTATAATTTCCTGTCTGCTGCCTCCCTCCCTTCCTAAACAGCGGCACTACATTAGCTACTTTCCAGTCCTCTGGGACCCTCCCTGCCTCCAGTGATCATTTTTATTGATCTGAACCCATTAGGACTGAGCTTTTGAAATGTTATTTCAAAGCCAACTTTTTTTTTTCTGTAATTCTCATTATCCCAAAGTAGCTTTCGATGCAAATTTTAAAGCAAGACAAACCATGCTTTCTCATCTCAGGTAGCTACACAGTATTCTTGGGGAGGACCCAGAGTCTGCAAGGCTTACCTTTCTTGCTTTAAGGCGTATTCCAGCATCTTAATTCTCCGGACCAGATCCTTCTTGAGATTCTCCTGACCTTTCCTCTCTCCTTGGAGAAAGGCGACACGTGCCTTTAAATGATCAAAGCAGATACCAATCAGTAAAACAGTTCAAGAGCTTGCTGCGTTTAAATTTCTGCTGTGGAACAGGCGGACGTATTGCACTATTTGGAAGAGGAGCAGGAGTTATCCCTGGAGTCCTGGCCAACATTTATCCCTCAAATAAAATTATTCTTTGGTCATTGTCATATTGCTGTTTGTGGGAGCTTGCTGTGAACAAATTGGCTCCCTCTTTTACAACAGTGACTTCATAAGTACTTCACGAGATTCAAAGTGAAGAACTTTGTGATGTCCCGAGGTGTTAGAATGTAACTGGTGACAACTTTGTATTGGATGTAATGTGACCAATGGTAACAAGCTGACCCAGTAAACCATGCAACCAATTACAGAATGATGTGATAGTTAGCTGACCAGCTGACTCACGCTGGGAATTGTGGAGAGCTTGGAGTGGCCCAGGGCAAGGCCCAAGTTTGGAGTAATGAAGTTTCTTTATTAAACCCTTTCTTCGATTTGTAAGTTGTAGTAAGTTTTTGTTATATTTTCATTGTATGCATTTGAAGAGTTCCTTTTGAAGAAACATGAGATTCTGAAAGTTGCAACATCAATTCAAATCTTTTCTTTAATCCAATGCGTTGTCAATCCTGGTTGGGGACACACTAGAGGAAAAGCAGTGGATGAGCGATTGAAAAACAACAAAGATGTTGGAAATTTGAAATTAAAAACAGAAAGTGCTGTAAATACACAGCAAATTTGTCAAAATATGTCAAGTGGAAAGACAGAGGAGGCACTTCCTTACAAACAACTAAAGAATGGTGCCGGCGTTAGACTTGCATTAGGATGCCTGCCCACTTTTAAGAGAGGGACAGGTAGTATTGAGGAAACAAGGGAGGCTGCAGAAGGACTTGGACAGGTTAGGAGAGTGGGCAAAGAAGTGGCAGATGGAATACAATGTGGAAAAATGTGAGGTTATGCACTTTGGAAGGAGGAATGGAGACAGACTATTTTCTAAATGGGGAAATGCTTAGGAATTCAGAAAACAAAGGGACTTGGGATCATTGTTCAAGATTTTCTTAAGGTTAATGTGCAGGTTCAATCAGCAGTTAGGAAGGCAAATGCAATGTTAGTATTTACGTCAAGGAGAGGGGAAAGGTCAGGAGAATCTCGAGAAGGATCTGGTCCGGAGAATTAAGATGCTGGAATACGCCTTAAAGCAAGAAAGGTAAGCAGGGATGTACTTCAGCGGCTGTATAAGGCTCTGGTCAGACCCCATTTGGGGAATTGTGAGCAGTTTTGGGCCCCATATCCAAGGAAGGACGTGCTGGCTTTGGAAAGAGTCCAGAAGAGGTTCACAAGAATGATCCATGGTATGAAGAGTTTGTAGTATGAGGAAAGGTTGAAGGCTCTGTACTCGTTGGAGTTTAGAAGGATGAGGGGGGAGCTTATTGAAACTTACAGGATGCTGCGAGGCCTGGTTAGAGTGGACGTGGAGAGGATGTTTCCACTAGTAGGAAAAACTAGAACCAGAGGGCACAACCTCAGGCTAAAGGGACGATTCTTTAAAACAGATAGGAGGAATTTCTTCAGGCAGAGAGTGGTGAATCTGTGGAACTCTTTGCCGTAGAAGGCTGTGGAGGCCAGGTCATTGAGTGTCTTTAAGACAGAGATAGATAGGTTCTTGATTAATAAGGGGATCAGGGGTTATGGGGAAAAGGCAGAAGAATGCGGATGAGAAAAAAAAAATCAGCCGAGTGGCCTAATTCTGCTCCTATGTCTTATGGTCTGAACAGTACATGCCAAGACAAGTTCCAGTGAAGGACAGCAAAGTATATAAAAACAAAATCCTGTAGATGCTGGAAATCTGAAATAAAACCAGAAAACACTGGACATACTCAGCAGGTCTGGCAGTATCTGTGGAGAAACAGAGTTAATGTTTCAGGTATGTGACCTTTCATCAGAACTGGAAAAAGTGAACAATGTAATAGCTTTTGAATAAGTGAAGTGGAGAAGACTAAAAGAAAACGTCAGGGTGGCGGGAAGGAGGGAAATGCAATTTTGTTGAAATCAAAAGGTAGTGATATAGCTAAGTATCCCAAATGGTAAGTAGAGGGAGAAAATGTGCATGGGAGATCTGCACAAGGCCAACCAGTGGTTGGTGAGGGGGCCATCGCTCTGAACACGTGGAGTTTTCCACTTTGGTTATACCTCTTTCTGGTAAAAGGAAGAATGAGCTTAGAATCATAGAATTCCTACAGTGCAGAAGGAGTCCTTTCACCCCATTGAGTCTGGAATGTTGAGCTGGAGTGGCGGCTGGGGACACAGTAGAGCGTCCGCGAGGGGGGGGGGGAGTATCAGGGATAGCACAGAGAGAGGTGGTCACACCGCAGGCTCAGACTCCAGAGGCAGGAAGGGAATGGGTGACCACCAGGCAGAGCAAGAGAGCTAGGCAAGCAGTGCAGGAATCTCCTGTGGCCATTCACCTGCAGAACAGGTATACCATTCTGGATACTGTTGAGGGGAATGGCCTCTCAGGGGAAAATAGTAACAGCCAAACGATTGCACCACAGTTGTTTCTGCTGCAGAGGGGAGGAGTAAAAGGTGTGGCAATGCAATAGTTACAGGGGATTCAATTATAAGGGGAATAGATAGGAGTGGCTGCAAACGAGACTTCAGGATGGCATGTTGCCTCCCTGGTGCTAGGGTCATGGAGCGGCTTCAGGACATTCTGAAGGGGGAGGGCAAACAGCCAGTGGTCATAGTACATGTTGGTACAAATGACAAAGGTAAAAAAAGAATAAGGTCCTAAAAGCAGAATAATAGGACCTCAAAAGGTAGTGATCTCAGAATTACTACCTGTGCCACATGCTAGTCAGAGTAGAAACAGCAGGATACATAGGATGAATACATGGCTGAAAAGATGGTGAGAGGGAGAGGGTTTCAGATTCCTAGGGCAACCGTTGTAAGGATTCAGAGCAAGGGGAATTAAGAACAAAAGGAAAAGAGAGTAAGGATAATAAGGAAAGTGATAGACAGAGAAATCAAGGGCCAGAGTCAGGTAAGGACCAAGTAAAAAAATAAACATGCTAGAAGTACCCATCTTAAGCTTTTGTATCTGAATGCTCAGAGCATTCAAAGCAAAATGGATGAACTAGTTGCACAGATAGATGTAAAGGGTTACGATATAGTTGGCATGACGGAGATGTGGCTCCAAGGTAAGCAAGGATGGGAACTAAACATTGAGGACAATTCAGTGTTTAGGAAGGACAGAAAAGAAAAGGTGGAATTGCATTGTTGATTAACGATGATATTGAGGAAAATTTTTAGCAAAGACGACGTGGAATCTGTATGGATCGAGTAACTAAACAAGGGGCAAAAAACATTGGTGAGAGCGGTTTATGGATCACCAAACTGTAGGAAAAGCAGTAGACAGGAAATCAGAGATGCAGGTGTTGAAGGAACATTGTGATTGTTTGACTTTAATCTGCATATAGATTGGGTAAGTCAATTTAGTCACAGAACAATAGAGGAGGAATTTCTGGAGTGCATATGGGATGGTTTTCTGGAGCAATATTACTAGAATCCATTATTAAGGATTTCATAACTCAGCAGTTAGAAAGCAGTGGTATAATCAGACAAAGTAAGCATGGATTTATAAAGGGGAAATCTATTGGAATTCTTTGAGCATGTAACTAGTAGAGTTGCCCGAAGAGAACCAGTGGAAGTGGTGTATTTAGACTTTCAAGACTTTCGACAAAATCTCACGTAACAGACTACTATGTAAAGTTAAAGTGCATGGGATGTCTTGAAACAAAGTTGGGTGGGAGGGTGAGCTGTGAGGAGGATACAGAGATATCTCAGCATGCTTTGGACAGACTATGTGTGTGGACAACTGCATGGCAGAGGCAGCACTGTAGATAAATATGAGGTTATCCACTCTGATAGCAATAATAGGAAGACAGATTATTACTTGAATGGGTGTAAATTGAGAGGAGTGGACACTCAACAGGTGGAGTAGGTGGTGAAGAAGGCATATGGTATGCTTGCCTTTATAGGACGGGGTATAGAGTATAAAAGCTGGAGTCTGATGATGCAGCTGTATAGAACGCTGGTTAGGCCACATTTGGAGTACTGCGTCCAGTTCTGGTCGCCGCACTACCAGAAGGACGTGGAGGCGTTAGAGAGAGTGCAGAGAAGGTTTACCAGGATGTTGCCTGGTATGGAGGGTCTTAGCTATGAGGAGAGATTGGGTAGACTGGGGTTGTTCTCCTTGGAAAGACAGAGAATGAGGGGAGATCTAATAGAGGTGTACAAGATTATGAAGGGTATAGATAGGGTGAACAGTGGGAAGCTTTTTCCCAGGTCGGAGGTGACGATCACGAGGGGTCACGGGCTCAAGCTGAGAGGGGCGAAGTATAACTCAGATATCAGAGGGACGTTTTTTACACAGAGGGTGGTGGGGGCCTGGAATGCGCTGCCAAGTAGGGTGGTGGAGGCAGGCACGCTGACATCGTTTAAGACTTACCTGGATAGTCACATGAGCAGCCTGGGAATGGAGGGATACAAACGATTGGTCTAGTTGGACCAAGGAGCGGCACAGGCTTGGAGGGCCGAAGGGCCTGTTTCCTGTGCTGTACTGTTCTTTGTTCAACGTGACCTTGGAGTCCTCGTGCATTAGTTGCTGAAAGTAAACACGCAGGTACAGCAGGCAGTAAAGGCGGCAAATAGTGTGTTGGCCTTCATAGCGAGAGGATTTGAGTATAGGGATAGGGATGTTTTGCTGCAATTGTACAGGGCATTGGTGAGGCCACATCTGGAGTATTGTGTGCAGTTTTGGTCTCCTTATCGGAGGAAGGATGTCCTTGCTCTAGAGGGAGCACAGCGAAGGTTTACCAGGCTGATGCCTGGGATGGCAAGTCTGTCATATGAGGAGAGACTAAGCCAGTTAGAATTATATTCACTGGAGATTAGAAGAGTGAGAGTGGATCTCATAGAAACTTATAAAATTCTAACAGGATTAGACAGGGTAGATTCAGAAAGAATGTTCCCGATGGTGGGGGGAGTCCAGAACTAGGGGTCATAGTTTGAGGACAAGGTGAGGAGAAATTTCTTCACCCAGAGGGTGGAGAAAGTGTGGAATTCACCACAGAATGTAGTTGAGGCCAAAACGTTATGTGATTTCAAGAAATTAGATATAGCTCTTAGGGCTAAAGGGATCAAGGGATATGGGAGGGAAGGGGGGGAAAATCAGGATATTGAATTCAATGATCAGCCATGATCAAAATGAATAACGGAGCAGGCTCGAAGGGCCAAATGGCCTACTCCTGCTTCTAGTTTCTATGAGTCTACACCGACTCTCCGAAAGAGCATCTTACCCAGGCCCACCACCCCTCTGCCCTATCCCCATGCATTTACCATGGCTGATTCAACTAACCTACACACCTTTGGACTGAGGGGGGAAATTGGAGCACCTGGAGGAAACCCATGCAGACACGGGGAGGACGTACAAACTCCACACAGACAGTGACCCAAGGCCGGACTTGAACCCAGGTGCCTGGTGCTGTGAGGTGGCAGTGCTAAACACAGTGCCACCATGCCACATTTATCTAGCTTTTCATGACCTCCGGTTCCAAAGCAATGCGCAGACAATGAAGTGCTTTTGAAGTATAATCCCTGTTGTAGCAAACGTGGCAGCCAAGGTGCGCACAGCAAGCTCCCACACACAGCAATGTCACAATGGCTAAATAATCTGATTTACTGATGTTGGTTGAGGGATAAATATCAGCCAGGACATCAAAGAGAACTCCCCTGCTGTTCTTTAAAATAGTACCGAAGGATTTTTATGTCCATCTGAAAGTGAAGACATTGCCTCTGTTTAACATCTCTAACATTGCAATGTTCCCTCAGTATCATCCAGGAGTGCTGATTCATGAAGCGATAATGCAAGGCACTGCTGGCAACTGGGAAAATTCTGGCAGCAAGGAATCTTTGAACAATGGTTTAGCACCAGCGCCATAAAACCTTTCTTGCAATGTAAAAGAAGGCACTACACAAACTGAGACCTACGATGTTACAGAACGCTTTTGTAAAATAAAACCTGTGAAGAAACTTAACACATCACAAAGTACTTGGTGCCCCAAGTTACTCCAGGAGTAAAGAAAATACTTTTGTGTAGCTATGTTGGTAACATGGCTGCCATTCTGCACCAGCACCATACCACAAATAGCAAGGAGGTGAATGACTAGTTGATTTGTATTATTTGGTAACGTGCCTGAGGACATTGACCAGGGCATCAGCTGAACCCCCTGCTCTTCCACATAGTGGCACAGTGGTTAGCACTGCTGCCTCACAGCGCCAGGGACCCAGGTTCGATTCCCGGCTTGGGTCACTGTCTGTGCGGAGATTGTACGTTCTCCCCGTGTCTGCGTGGGTTTCCACCAGGTGCTCCGGTTTCCTCCCACAGTCCAAAAGACGTGCTGGTTAGGTGCATTGGCCGTGCTAAATTCGCCCTCAGTGTACCCGAACAGACGCCAGAGTGTGTAACTTCATTACAGTGTGAATGTGAGCCTACTTGTGACTAATAAATAAAGTTTAACTTTAACTTTATATTAATCCTGAATGCACGGTGGCACAGTGGTTAGCACTGCTGCCTCACAGCATCAGGGACCCGGGTTCGATTCCGAGTCTCGGGTCACTGTCTGTGTGGAGTTTGCATGTTCGCCCCGAGTCTGCGTGGGTTTCCTCCGGGAGCTCCAGTTTCCTCCCACAGTCCAAAAGACATGCTGGTTAGGGTGCATTGACCTGAACAGGCGCCGGACTGTGGCCACTAGGGGAATTTCACAGTAACTTCATTGCAGTGTCAATGTAAGCCTTACTTGTGACTAATAAATAAACTTTAACTTTAAAAACAGGCAGCTTTAACAGTTTATCTGAAGGATGAGCTTGTCAAATCATGCAGCATATCCGCATTACAACAGAGATTGTGAACTTGAGTCTTGGAGTAAGGGTCCAACAATAATCAGACACGAATGTGTACTATTTGAGGAACATAAAAATAACTGGAACCGAATAACCGGGGGTGGGGGAGGAGGAGGAATCAGGATATTGAATTCAATGATCAGCCATGATCAAAATGGGTGATGTAGCAGGTTTGAAAGGGCGAATGGCCTACTCCTGCTTCTAGTTTCTAGGATTGTTTAAAATTATGACCAAGTAACAGTCCGGCAGCAATTTGAAAGCATTTTTCAACAAATAAAAGGTACATTATCCCTTCATTCATACCAGGGTTTTCTTCAATAACATGAAATTTTACTTGCTGATGTTATTTTTATTGATGGATGCCTCTTGTTATTTAGGCCCTGAGATAATGCCCTGGGAAACTCCTGCTGTCAGTCACTGACTGCATCTTACATTGGCCTTGGATCAATCTCAGTGAAGTGCAACAAGGGATGTGCTAAATTATTTCCACTTGAGCTGTGGAAAGTACTGACAATATAATTAACTGCAAAGATCTTGACCTCCCAAATTTGGCTGCTGTACAGAACAAGCATTTTGAGTTTCATAACAACACTATAGAGTCAAGTGCTGGGATATTGTACAGAGTAGGTTTTCACTTACATTAATGTACATTGGCTTAAGAGCATTTTTGTCTAAAATGCATTTTTGTCTAAAATGCATGAAATAAACCAATGATAACATGGTACAACAGTGGTTAAAATTGTATTATTCAAGTAAGATGCAGTCTAGGCAATCTAAAGCACTACAGGGTTTGTTATAATGGTGCCATACCACTGGTGCAATTTATAGTGACCGAATTCCCACAAACCCAAATCATTGCTCAGTTTGAAGTTATTTTTTCTCTCCCTTGTTTCCTGAAAACATTAACTTTTTCAAGGATATGATTTAATATAGCAGCAGATCTCCAATACTACACAGTCCTACGTTTCATTGAGAAACCTAAGCTTTGACCCAAGTGAGCTCCAACCTCCCAATCTAAAAGATTTAAGCACGTAAGCTAGGCCAACAACACCCCATTATAGTACTGCAAGAAGTACCACCTATTTATTTTATTGTTGAATTGAAGTCCTGGCTGCCCTTTCAGATGGCCATTGAAGATCCAATAGCAATGCAGAAGAACAAGAGGGGAGTTTTTCCCTGGTATTAAAGTAAATGTCTATTTGTCACAAGGCTTACATTAACACTGCAGTGAAGTTACTGCAAAATTCCCCCCAGTCGCCACACTCCGGCACCTGTTCAGGTCAATGTACCTAACCAGCACGTCTTTCAGACTGTGGGAAGAAACCGGAGCGCCCGGAGGAAGCCCACGCAGATACGGGGAGAACATGCAAACTCCACTCTGTACAATATCCCAAGCTGGGAATCGAACCCAGGTCCCTGGCGCTGTGAGGCAGCCGTGCTAACCACTTGACCAACATTTATTCCCCAACTACTCCCCCAATAAGAAATAGGTTGTTAATTCACTGTTGTTTGTGGGACTTTGCATTGGATGAAGACAACCTGAAAGGAGATAGCTAAATGCAATTTATTTGATTGTACAGAGTACCACGACCGAGTCCAATAAACTCTTATTGTGTGTTCAAACTCTCAACAGACAGAATTTTTTTTGTATTCATTTGTGGGACATGGGCGTTGCTGGCTGGCTAGCATTTATTGCCAATCCCTAGTTGCCCTTGAAGGGCAGTTGCTGAGTCACATGTAGAACAGACAAAGCATGGCAGATTTCCTTCCCTGAAAGAACCATCTGGGTTTTTCCGATAATTGACAATGGTTTAATCGTCATCAGTAGATTCTTAATTCCAATTTTTTTTTGCTTGAATTCAAATTCCACCAACTGCTGTGGCGGGATTCGAACCCAGGTCCCCAGAACATTAGCTGGGCTCCTGGATTAATAGTCCAGTGATAATACCGCTAGGCCATCGTCTTCCCTTAGGCCAATACAGATACAATCAGCCATCCCAGTGGCCAATACAGATACAATCAGCCATCCCAGCACACACTGAGAATAAGACTTGGAAACCTTCTTGACTATCTGGCTTAGCTGCATGTTGTCTCTCTCAAGTGAGCCAATGGGACAGCTTCTAAAAGGGTTTATTTTACACTTACTGTCCCTTGGCACAAAGCTGGCATGACAGAAGCACGCTCACAAAACGGTACCTTCACAGAATTACCCCAGTGACTGTTACTCTAATACAATGGTGCTATTAACAACCATCTGTCATGTAAAAGGTACAAAACTCTGTAGCATATGCCAAGTCCCTTCTAATTTACAAGATGGACCACTGGCATCCATTATTGCTGGCTACAATCCACAATGTCTGGGATCATTAGCTTAAACCAGTCCAGACCTTTGAACAGGAACAATGGCAGACAGTGGCAGTAAAACGTGCAAATCACCAACAAGGCTTGTTTATTTCAGAATTATGTTATTTCATATGGTGCTTCGGGAGTGTCCAATAAAGCCAAAGCTTGCTTATACATCAGAGAGATTAATTTTGCCAAAGCTTTAGATGATGTTACTTGGCTGCTCCCCCAGCCCAGAATAGGAAGGTCTGAACAAGGGAAAAGTTATATAAAGTATGAATTTTTAAAAATGCTAACTCCCCTGATAGCTTATTGGAGGAATGAACTGCCTTCGCTCCAGCATTGGTAGCAGCTGTCAGACCCTTCATCCTGTTCACTGGAACTCCTTCTGCCGATTCATCTCCCTAGCTGCTTATAAAAACCGCCACACACCCTTTTCCTCAAATCAGGTCATTTTCATTATCCCTACCCTGGCTCTATTTTTCCCTTCTCCTTCCTGCTCGGCCTCCACAGTAAATCCTTTTATAGAACATAGAACATTACAGCGCAGAACAGGCCCTTCGGCCCACGATGTTGCACCGACCAGATAAAAAAAAAAACTGTGACCCTCCAACCTAAACCAATTTCTTTTCGTCCATGAACCTATCTACGGATCTCTTAAACGCCCCCAAACTAGGCGCATTTACTACTGATGCTGGCAGGGCATTCCAATCCCTCACCACCCTCTGGGTAAAGAACCTACCCCTGACATCGGTTCTATAACTACCCCCCCTCAATTTAAAGCCATGCCCCCTCGTGCTGGATTTCTCCATCAGAGGAAAAAGGCTATCACTATCCACCCTATCTAAACCTCTAATCATCTTATATGTTTCAATAAGATCCCCTCTTAGCCGCCGCCTTTCCAGCGAAAACAATCCCAAATCCCTCAGCCTCTCCTCATAGGATCTCCCCTCCATACCAGGCAACATCCTGGTAAACCTCCTCTGCACCCTCTCCAAAGCCTCCACATCCTTCCTGTAATGTGGGGACCAGAACTGCACACAGTACTCCAAGTGCGGCCGCACCAGAGTTGTGTACAGTTGCAACATAACGCTACGACTCCTAAATTCAATCCCCCTACCAATAAACGCCAAGACACCATATGCCTTCTTAACAACCTTATCTACTTGATTCCCAACTTTCAGGGATCTATGCACACATACACCTAGATCCCTCTGCTCCTCCACACTATTCAAAGTCCTCCCGTTAGCCCTATACTCAACACATCTGTTATTCCTACCAAAGTGAATTACCTCACACTTCTCCGCATTAAACTCCATCCGCCACCTCTCGGCCCAACTTTGCAACCTGTCTAAGTCTTCCTGCAAACTACGACACCCTTCCTCACTGTCTACCACACCACCGACTTTGGTGTCATCAGCAAATTTGCTAATCCACACAACTATACCCTCATCCAGATCATTAATAAATATTACAAACAGCAGTGGCCCCAAAACAGATCCCTGAGGTACACCACTTGTAACCGCACTCCATGATGAATATTTACTATCAACCACCACCCTCTGTTTCCTATCCGCTAGCCAATTCCTGATCCAATTTCCTAGATCACCCCCAATCCCATACATCTGCATTTTCTGCAGAAGCCTACCATGGTGAACCTTATCAAACGCCTTACTAAAATCCATATATACCACGTCCACTGCCTTGCCCCCATCCACCTCCTTGGTCACTTTCTCAAAAAACTCAATAAGGTTAGTAAGGCACGACCTACCTGCCACAAAACCATGCTGACTATCACCTATCACTTGGACTTGATGGTTTGAGTTATAAAGAGAGGCTGGATAGACTGGGACTTTTCTCCCTGGAGCTTAGAAGGCTTAGGAGTGATCTTATAGAGGCCTATAAAATAATGAGGGGCATAGATCAGCTAAGATAGTCAACATCTTTTTCCAAAAGTAGGGAGTCTAAAACTAGAGGGCATAGGTTAAAGGTGAGAGGGGAGAGATACAAAAGGATCCAGAGGGGCAATTTTTTCACACAGAGGGTGGCGAGTGTCTGGAACAAGGTGCCAGATTATAGTAGTGGAGGTGGGTACAATTTTGTCTTTTACAAAGCGTTTAGACAGTTACATGGGTAAGATGGGTATAGAGGGATATGGGCCAAATGTGGACAATTGAGGCTAGCTACAAAAAGGGGTGGCATGGACAAGTTGAGCCAAAGGGCCTGTTCCCACGCTGTAAACCTCTATGACTCTATAACCGCTGTGGAAATGCAGATACCTGGAAATGAAATGCAAGATCCAGAATAAAAATTAAAAAACAAATTGCTGGATGTCTGGGACTCAACATGGACGGTGCAGTAGATCAGGCACTGGCTGCCCCCCCTTTAGACCCAAGTTTGGATCCTGCCCAGATTGATGAGATGAAGATCATCTTCTTCTTCTAAGTAGCCATTGATCATTATATACAATACATTCCAATCCAGTCCCCAGCGAAGGTGCACTCCACAGCCAAAAATATCCTCGAGACAAATTTAACTCACAGGATGGTTTATGTTGAAATTGTGCATGTAACAGCAGCACCTCTTCCCAGTAACGAGTGCCTCAACGGTTAACTGGCTGAAACGCTATTATAAGTTTTCTAGTGTTCTATTCCCCCTTACGAATACCTCTTGCCTTGATGAGAATAAAACAAACAAGGAAGACGTTTTGTAGACATGCACATAGCAATAAATAATTTTGAATTTACATGTACACAGCTCATTGCTGAATTCAATATTTTTTTAAATCAGAAACACACTGCTGTTCAGAGCTCCCACCAGATGGGGAGGCAGTGGTGTAGTGGTATTGTTGCTGGACTAGTAATCTAGAGACCCAGGGCAAGATCTGAGGACCTGGGTTTAAATCCAACCACAGCAGATGGTGAAATTTAAGTTCATGGAGAATCATAGAATCCTACACTGCAGAAGGAGTCTGCACCGAGCACAATCCCACCCAGGTCCTATCCCCATAACCCCATGCATTTACCCTAGCTAGTCCCCCTGACACTAAGAGGCAATTTAGCATGGCCAATCCACCTAAGCCGCACATCTTTGGACCGTGGGAGGAAACTGGAGCACCCGGAGGAAACCCACGCAAACACGGGGAGAACATGCAAACTCCACACAGACAGTGACCCAATCAAACCCAGGTCCCTGGCACGTGAGGCAGCGGTGCTAATCACAGTGCCACCCTAAATTCAATAAAGAAATCTGGAATTAAAAGTCTAATGATGACCATGAAACCATTGTTGATTGTGGCAAAAACCCATCTGGTTCATTGATGTCCTTTAGGGAAGAAAATCTGTCTTCCTTACCCAGTTGGGCCGACATGTGACTCCATAGAACATAGAACAGTACAGCACAGAACAGGCCCTTCGGCCCACGATGTTGTGCCGAGCTTTATCTGAAACCAAGATCAAGCTATCCCACTCTCTATCATCCTGGTGTGCTCCATGTGCCTATCCAATAACCGCTTAAATGTTCCTAAAGTGTCTGACTCCACTATCACTGCAGGCAGTCCATTCCACACCCCAACCACTCTGAGTAAAGAACCTACCTCGGACATCCTTCCTATATCTCCCACCATGAACCCTATAGTTATGCCCCCTTGTAATAGCTCCATCCACCCAAGGAAATAGTCTTTGAACGTTCACTCTATCTATCCCCTTCATCATTTTATAAACCTCTATTAAGTCTCCCCTCAGCCTCCTCCGCTCCAGAGAGAACAGCCCTGGCTCCCTCAACCTTTCCTCATAAGACCTACCCTCCAAACCAGGCAGTATCCTGGTAAATCTCCTTTGCACTCTTTCCAGTGCTTCCACATCCTTCTTATAGTGAGGTGACCAGAACTGCACACAATATTCCAAATGTGGTCTCACCAAGTTCCTGTACAGTTGCAGCATAACCCCACGGCTCTTAAACTCCAACCCCCTGTTAATAAAAGCTAACACATTATAGGCCTTCTTCACAGCTCTCTATCCACTTGAGTGGCAACCTTCAGAGATCTGTGGATATGGACCCCAAGATCTCTCTGTTCCTCCACAGTCTTCAGAACCCTACCTTTGACCCTGTAATCCACATTTAAATTTGTCCTACCAAAATGAATCACCTCACATTTATCAGGGTTAAACTCCATCTGCCATTTTTCAGCCCAGCTTTGCATCCTATCTACGTCTCTTTGCAGTCTACAACAGCCCTCCACCTCATCCACTACTCCACCAATCTTGGTGTCATCAGCAAATTTACTGATCCACCCTTCAGCCCCCTCCTCTGGGTCATTAATAAAGATCACAAATAGCAGAGGACCAAGCACTGATCCCTGTGGCACTCCGCTAGCAACCTGCCTCCAGTCCGAAAATTTTCCATCCACCACTACCCTCTGTCTTCGATCAGATAGCCAGTTACCTATCCAAATCGGCCAACTTTCCCTCTATCCCACACCTCCTTACTTTCATCATAAGCCGACCATGGGGGACCTTATCAAACGCCTTACTAAAATCCATGTATATGACATCAACTGCCCTACCTTCATCAACACACTTAGTTACCTCCTCAAAAAATTCAATCAAATTTGTGAGGCACGACTTATGAGGCAGACCCACAATAATGTGGTTGATTCTCAACTGTCCCCTGAAATGGAGGGCAGTTATGGATAAATGCTGGCCCATCCAGCAATGCTCAGATCCCATTAATGCATAAGAGAGGCATACATTTCTGCTTGCGCTAAACAGAAAATGAGCCATTTACAGGAGCCAAGTATTTTGAGATTTTTCTTACTGAAGTGAGGGATGCTTTTTCTAGTCAGCTCTTCCCACCTCACTAAAGTCTTTTGCTGAGCACTGTAGCAGGAAAACAAAAAGGAGAAATCACAGCAAAGCCAATAACTAGCTGACTGAGTGCTATGGAGCAACATTATTATTCGATCGCTGGGTTTGTTTTACTACACCCGCAGATGGGCTGTGTGGCTGTATACAATGATGCCACTAACCACAACACGCACTGATTTGTATCAGGCCGAGTCAGCCGTTTGCTCTGAAAGTGTTCAGTTGCACTTTGAGCTTGGGACAGTGGAGTTGAAGATGTCATCCAAGGATTCCACTGCTATCTCCATCCAGTGCTTCCAACCAGAAAATGTGAATTTTGGGCATGGACAGACTCGGGATCAACTTCTCCTAGGATGATGCGGACAGCTATTTGAGTGACTGAGGAAATTGGTAGAGAAGAAACACAGCTAGTGCTTGGGATTCCACTTCATTAAAATAGTCAACTCTTAAACTGGAGGGTCAAGTAGAAAATTATAAATAACCAAATATGTTTCATATAGGCATCATTCACATTTGATTCCCACCAACCTTCCTCTCCCCATTCGTCTTTTTTCTAATCTGTAAGCTTAGACAGAATGTTGGTAGGATACGCACTGATGAAATTTGTGCCTAAGCATGGCTTCACTGAATATACTCACACAGGTACTGAAGAGGAGACAGGATAGTCATCAGGAACAAGAAATCTCACCAATCTTCTGTGACCCAGAAATGCTGAATCCAATTGTAACTGCCTTGGCTGAGATCATCTGACTGCAGGCCAAAGGCAGAACCTGGCAACTTCCTAATTTGCATGTCTGAACATTGGAAGGCAACTCACCCACCTCTTTTCCCACAAGTACAAGTATTCTTCATTAGCTAATGGGAACTTCTACTTAGCAGAGAAAACACAATTTACAGCATGTTTCTGTCTCTGGTTGTCTGAGTGTTCGGCCTGTTTAGCTTACCTTTTGGTTTAACCAAGGTCATGCTGAATTAAAATTTAAATCTTTCAGACCATCCATCCACCCTATTAACTTCGCGAATTAGTGGTACATAGGGAATTCCACGACAATTTAATTAATTTCATGAGACAGATGGGTAGAATTGACAAAGGAAGATGTTGTTAAAAGAATATTTAGTATCTTTCTCTCCGTCCTTGAGTCGATTATCATTACAGCTGGCAAAGACCAGGTCCCTGCAAAAGCTATTTTGAATCTGCCTACACCAGCCCCCTGCTCCACCCAAAGTTGAACCATAAAGATCAGGATGTGGCCAGATTCAAACCACAGTCTGTGCCATGTTAGGCACCATAGCCTTCGACAAATTGACATTCCTTGCCAGCCTCACCAGACGGCGCAGTTGTAATGAAAGAAACAATTGACCCGCGGCAGTAATTTTACAGATTGAACTAAAAAGAAAAACTATACATTTGAAAGCTGCTTGGATAATTCTGTTGATTCTCATTGCATTTACTTGAGCCGTATAAACTGGAAGACTCCTAATTGCTGATCTGTGCCAAGTTAATTGTAGCAGAGATACTAAAAGTAACTTATGTGCTTCTGTCCTCTTCCCCGTTCCTACTTTACAACAGTGACTGCACTTCCCAAAGTATTTTGTTGGTTTCAACTGCTTTGGGATATCCTGAGATTAAGAAAGGTCATATAGAAATACAAGTCCTTCTTTAAATTATCGACCAGCAAAAATGGCCTCTGCTCTCAGATAAAGAAAGGCCATTGATCACTGTACTGAGTGAGGGGTGACCAAAGTTCATGCAACCATTTCCCAGCAGGTCTTAGTACTTCCATGTGAAGAGGAGAGAATAGTTGGCAAAAGATGCAAAAGGGAATCTATCTAAACCATAGAATCCCTACAGTGAAGAAACTTCTGGGATTCTTGGTATTGGAAAAGTTGTACTTTTGGGAATATTTTCTTAAAAAGCAACTCAAGTGTAACAGGTAAACCCGAGTGACACATAATCCCAGAATCTGAACTTCTTGAGCTCATAACTGGAAACCAAGCTGTCAAATACTTAAAACTACTAGGCTAAGCACTGTTCATATGTTTCAATATTCAAATGTCAAGGAATTACTGCCACCAAGTCCCTGACCATCAACACTCCATTGATCAGAAACTATATTGCGCCAGCCAGATAATGATTTGACTACCAGAGGGCATAGGCTGGCTATTCTGAGACAAGTGGCTAACATTCTGACTTCCAAAAGCATCTCTACCAACTACAAGTCAAGACTGAGGTGAAATACTCTCCACTTGCTTGTATATGTGTATCGCTAAAAGCACTGAAGAAACTCTAGGACAGAGCACCCACTTGATCAGCACCTCATCCACTAACTTAAATACCCACTCCTCCTATCACTGGTGTAGTTTGAGGTATGGACTGTCCACGTGATTTGCTGCCAAAGCAATTTGCCAAAGATTCTCAGGAGTGCCTCCTTCTACCACCTGCAAGGGCACAGGTGGCAGATGCATAAAATACCCTCACCTCCTAAAATCACACACCATCATGACTTGGGCATATAATCATCATTCCTTAATTTGTCACTGGGTCAAAGTCCAGGAACTCCCTATGTAACAACATTGTGACAACACGTTTACCACACACGGATGCAACAGTACAAGAACCATCACCACCATCGGGGTAGCATGGTGGCACAGTGGTTAGCACTGCTGCCTCACAGCGCCAGGGACCTCTTTCTTCTGGCCTCGGATCACTGTCTGTGTGGAGTTTGCATGTTCTCCCCATGTCTGCGTGGGTTTCCTCCAGGTGCTCCGGTTTCTTCCCAGTCTGAAGATGTGCAGGTTAGGTTGATTGGCCATGCTAAATTGCCCCTTAGTGTCAGGGGACTAGCTAGGGTAAATCCGTGGGGTTACGGGGATAAGGCCTGAGTGGGATTGTCGAAACAGGCTTGATGGACCAGGGATTCTACGTTTGGATTTTCAAGCTACCATGGGGTAGGAGAAGAGGGAATGATCGGTCACTGACCTACTGGTCAAGCCTTTGTTTGCATTGCTGCTTAACAATTGAGTTGAAAGCATTTGGTATTATCCCAGGGTGTCTGTCTCGGATTATTTCCCCTCTTCATTTCTCCCTCACCCTCATCCCTTTCCACCTTAATGCCTCCAGTTTGCCACATCTAAAAATAATTCCATGTAGTTATTGGAACTCTTTAAGGAGCCCAAATAAAGATCCATGAATGGATTGGTGGAAAGAGGTGCAAATTTTCTGAGCCCCCATATTTAGGAACTCTGGCAAAAGTTGGACTTGGGGCACAGCATCCGCATCTACCGCAGTGTATTATTTTTTATATTAATATACTAGTCAAGGCTGGCATTTATTTTCTATCCATGGTTTGCGTGAAGATCATAGATTTATAGAATCCCTACAGTGCAGAAAGAGGCCATTCGGCCCATCAAACCTGCACCGACAACTATCCCACCAGGAAGCAAAGGAGAACATGCCCCTGTCTACATCAATGGGGACGAGAGCTTCAAGTTTTTAGGTGTCCAGATCACCAACAACCTGTCCTGGTCCCCCAATGCCGAAACTATAGTTAAGAAAGCCCACCAACCCCTCTACTTTCTCAGAGGACTAAGGAAACTTGGCATGTCAGCTACGAGTCTCACCAACATTTACAGATGCACCGTAGAAAGCATTCTTTCTGCCTGTATCACAGCTTGGTATGGCTCCTGCTCTGCCCAAGACCGCAAGGAACAGCCGTGAATGTAGCCCAATCCATCACGCAAACCATCCTCCCATCCACTGACTCTATCTACATTTCCCGCTGCCTTGGCAAAGCAGCCAGCATAATTAAGGACCCCACGCACCCCGGACATTCTCTCTTCCACCTTCTACCGTCGGGAAAAAGATACAAGAGTTTGAGGTCACGTACCAACTGACTCAAGAACAGCTTCTTCCCTGCTGCTGTCAGACTTTTGAATGGACCTACCTTGCATTAAGTTGATCTTTCTCTACACCCTAGCTACGACTGTAACACTACATTCTGCACTCTCTCCTTTCCTTCTCTATGAACGGTATGTTTTGTCTATATAGCGCGCAAGAAACAATACTTTTCACTGTATGGGAATGCATGTAACAATAATAAATCAAATCAAAGTCATGCAAGGCCAGAATTGAATCCAAGTCCCTGGCACTCTGAGGCAGCAGTGCTAACCACTGTGCCACCATGACGGCACACACAACCAATTCTTATTTCTTCAGTCAATGTATGATTATTTAGTAAATATATTGTTTTTACTTCATGCTCAGCATTCGGAGAAATTGCACGCCTTTCCAATGATCAATTTTTAAGAGGATGCGGATCTTTATTTGGGAGTTCCATCAGCCACATGGAGCTACTGTCAGGTGCGCAGCACGGTGGCACAGGGGTTAGCACTGCTGCCTCACAGCGCTAGGGACCCGGGTTCGATTCCGGTCTTGTGTGACTTGTCTGTGTGGAGTTTGCACGTTTTCCCCGTGTCTGCATGGGTTTCCTCCGGTTTCCTCGCACAGTCCAAAGAGGTGGGTGGATTAGCTGTGGTATATGTGTGTGGTTACGGGGATAGGGCCGAAGGGAGGGCCTAGGTGGAATACTCTTTTAGAAAGTCCATGCAGACTCAATGGGCCAAATGGAGTCTTTCTGCACTGGTATGCCTGCAGAGAGAGAATAGAGCCAACGTTTCGAGTCTAAGTGACCTTTTGTCAGTGCCGGACCCTTCTGACAAAGGGTCATCTCGATTCAAAATATTGGCTCTATTCTCTCTCCACAGATGCTGTCAGACCTGATGAGACTTTCCAGCATTTTCTGAGGTGATTTTGAGTTGCAGCACTGTCATGAGCTCTTGGTTTGCATTGATCTGTGCGAGTTGGAGGGCTGCCAGAATCCCTCCAGCTACATTTCATTGAGCTCACCAGGAAAGGTGGATTGAGTTTCAACACTTTCACTGTACAAAAACAGGAGGGAAAAAAAGATGTCAACTGCTAAAATCACTTGGCATTTTGCATTTGTTAAATTGTGTTCAGCTTCAAACCATGTTAGCATTTCCTAAGGGTAATGCACCTTTTAGGTTACTGTTACCTGGCTTTAAAAAAGTGGCCTCGAACATACAGATGAAAGGTCAGGCCAGAACATGCGTAAATATAAGGCTAGGGTTTCTAGGGTTTCTATATGTGTGTGGTTACGGGGATAGGGCTGAAGGGAGGGCCTAGGTGGAATACTCTTTTGGAAAGTCCATGCAGACTCAATGGGCCAAATGGAGTCTTTCTGCACTGGTATGCCTTACTGTACGAAGGATCCGCTACTTTTCCCACACCGACCTCAATTTGATACAATACTTTTGCGTACATAATTTTTAGTTCTAAACTGAACCGATCTAAAATTCCCAACAATTTATAAATCTGATTTACATGAAGGTGACGCCAATTGTTTAAAAAAAATGTAATTGATTGCTCCAGATTCAGGAATCTGTCCTAGTTTATAACTGGCTCTGGGGTCTATAGGAACAAGCGTCACCGTACAGACTAGAGGACGATTAAAGAATGGCTGCAGATCACATTTCAACAGCTACAATGCAGCAGGGAACAAAGGACAACCTTAAGCATAAATATCAAGTCAGATTTATACTGGGGGAAAAAAGAAATCCATCAAGAAAAATACTGTTATAACAGGACTAGCCTTATATTTACGCATGTTCTGGCCTGACCTTTCATCTGTATGTTCGAGGCCACTTTTTTAAAGCCAGGTAACAGTAACCTAAAAGGTGCATTACCCTTAGGAAATGCTAACATGGTTTGAAGCTGAACACAATTTAACAAATGCAAAATGCCAAGTGATTTTAGCAGTTGACATCTTTTTTTCCCTCCTGTTTTTGTACAGTGAAAGTGTTGAAACTCAATCCACCTTTCCTGGTGAGCTCAATGAAATGTAGCTGGAGGGATTCTGGCAGCCCTCCAACTCGCACAGATCAATGCAAACCAAGAGCTCATGACAGTGCTGCAACTCAAAATCACCTCAGAAAATGCTGGAAAGTCTCATCAGGTCTGACAGCATCTGTGGAGAGAGAATAGAGCCAATATTTTGAATCGAGATGACCCTTCGTCAGAAGGGTCCGGCACTGACAAAAGGTCACTTAGACTCGAAACGTTGGCTCTATTCTCTCTCTGCAGATGCTGTCAGCCCTGATGAGATTTTCCAGCACGCATGTTCTGTTTTTGTTTCAGATTCCAGCATCCGCAGTACTTTTGCTTTTCTCAAAAATCATCTCAGCTTGCTGATTCCATGTCGGCCCAGGCATGCATGCATCTATCTCTTGAGGGAGTGACAGAAGACCACCAGTGAGTTTTAAGATCACTGCAACTCCTGTTAAAACCAGCCCAAATTCTCAGAAGACAGCACTGGTGGGAGGAACCTTTTGACATTTGGAGAGGCAATTCCAACCAGCCAATTTTACAAACAAGGTCAGACTCGATGCATGGGCAGCACTGATTGCAAATAATCATTAAAGTGTCAATAATTCCAATATTTCTGAGCAGGGGTGGGTTTTTTTTTGTTTTGGGGGGCTAATGACATGACACACTCCGCCATCTTTAAATCCAAGATGGCGGCGCACCACCGACCCTCCCGCAACAATAGAAGGTAACATTTTTTTAAAGGCTTATTTCCTCTCACGATGCGCGTTTTCGTCCTTGCTTTTCCTCAGATATCGACGGCTTTCGACGTCGAGGATCGACCGGGGTGGAGAAAACGGGAATTCGGTTCTGATTATTTTTTTTAAACACCCGCCCCCCCCCCGACCGGCTGTGGTCTCTCTCTCTCACTCACTTGCAGCTCGGCTTTTTCCGCTTCCCATCGCGCCTTTTCCATCTCGAAGCGGCTCCACTCGTGCTGGATGAAGTGCAAAATGCCCGGCACCGTGTAAGAGTCCGGCTCGTGAGGGTTTTCTGAGGTGATTTTCTCCGGGCTCGGCGAGGAGGGGGCCGCCGGGCTCGGGCCGCCGAGCGCCGAAGCCATGGCGGCTGGCTGCTGTTGCTGCTGCTGCCCTTCCATCTCTCGGCCGCCTTCGTCCTCGTCTCGCCCCCCCTGCCAGATAGTGAGCGCCCCGTCCGCTTGAATGGGCGGCGCATGCGCTCTACCCTCGACGGAGGGCAGACTTCCTGCCAAATAGTGTCCCCCACCACAACATCCTACACCCCCCTCCTAGTCAAGAGTTATTCATTGAGAAGAAAGGATCTGAGTGGTGGTGGTGTGTGTTATGAGGGAAGCATCTCTTTATTGTGCAAATCAAATAAACTGAAAGCAAAATACTGAGGATGCTGGAATCTGAAACTAAAGCAGAAAATCTCAGCAGGTCTGACAGCATCTGCGGGGAGAGAATGTTTTAAAATTTATTCATTCGTGGTCAGAAGTAGGCTTATCTAAGCATGATTTGGAGATGCCGGCGTTGGATTGGCGTAAGACAGTGGTTCCCAAACTTTTTTCACTGGGCCGCACTTTCGGAATAAAAATTTGCTCGTGCCACGCCGAATTTTTTATTGATAAGAAATACACAAAAAAAACCAACTCCGAGCAGTGCTTGATTCATAACATAGAACACAACTACTTTGTAAAATAAGGGCGGCACGGTAGCACAGTGGTTAGCACTGCTGCTTCACAGCTCCAGGGACCTGGGTTCGAATCCCGGCTCGGGTCGCTGTCTGTGTGGAGTTCTCCCCGTGTCTGCGTGGGTTTCCTCCGGGTGCTCCAGTTTCCTTCCAAAGATGTGTGGGCTAGGTTGATTGGCCATTCTAAATTGCCCCTTAGTGTCCCGGGATGCATAGGTTAGAGGGGTTGGTGGGTAAATATGTAGGGATATGTGGATAGGGCCTGGGTGAGATTGTGGTTGGTGCAGACTTGATGGGCTGAATGGCCTCTTTCTACACTGTAGGATTCTATGATAATATGATCATGGGACATTGTCCTCAGCATCACTTGATGCTCTTGCTCTCACTTTGGAAAAATATCTATCCATGTTTAAATGTTTCTTTGATTGTCCTTGAATCTTCCCGCCACACTTGCCATCCTCTCTCGCCGCACCCTTTGGGAACCACTGGTGTAAGAAGTCTCACAACACCAGGTTTATTTGGTAGCACGAGCTTTTGGGGGAGCAGCGCTCCGAAAGCTCGTACCACCAAATAAACCTGTGGGACTTTAACTTGATTAACACAGCAGTGAAGTTACTGTGAAAATCCCCCAAGTCGCCACGCCTGTTCGGGTACACCGAGGGAGAATTTAACGTGCCCAATGCACCAAACCAGCACGTCTTTCGGACTGTGGGAGGAAACCGGAGCCCCCCAAGTGCTATATTTAATTTATTCTTGAAATCACACAACGTTTTGGCCTCAACTACTTCCTGTGGTAGTGAATTCCAAACAGTCACCACCCTCGGGTTGAAGAAATTTCTCCTCGTCTGTCCTTTACCCCTTATCCTTAAACTATGACCCCTCCCTAGTTCTGGACTCCCCCACCATCAGGAACATTCTGACTCTATGTTATTGAATTCTGTTAGAATTTTAAGTTTCTATGAGATCTCCTCTTCTGAACTCCAACGAACATAATCCTAACCAACTTAGTCTCTCCTCATATGACAGTCCTGCCATCCCAAGAATCAGCCTGGTAAACATTCGTTGCATTCCCTCTATCGCAAGAACACCTTTCCTCAGATAAGGACACCAAAACTGCAAATAGTACTCAAGTCCTCACCAATGCCCTAACATCTCTATTCCGAGACTCAAATCTTCTCGCTATGAAGGCCAACATACCATTTTCCTCCTTTAATGCCTGCTGTACCTGCATGCTTACTTTCAGCAACTGATACATGAGGACACCAAGGTCCTCGTGCATGAGAGGACATGCTCTTGTTTACATCAATGGGGACGAAGTAGAAATGGTCGAGAGCTTCAAGTTTCTAGGTGTCCAGATCACAACAACCTGTCCTGGTCCCTCCATGTCAACACTATAGATAAGAAAGCCCACCAACTCCTCTACTTTCTCAGAAGACTAAGGAAATTACGTCTCTCACCAACTTTTACAGATGTACCATGAAAATAATCCTTTCTGGTTATATCACAGCATGGTATGGCTCCTGCTTTGTCCAAGACCGCAAAAACTACAAAGGGCTGTGAACGATCACTCAGATCAGCCTCCCATCCATTGACTCTGTCTACGCTTCCCGCTGCCTCAGAAAAGCAGCCAGCATAATTAAAGATCCCATGCACCCCAGACATACTCTCTTCCACCTTGATCCGTTGGGTAAAAGATATAAAATTCTGAAGCTTAAGAACAGCTTCTACCCTGCAGCCAGACTTTTAATGGACCCACCTCACATTAAGTTGATATTTTGATCTTTTTCTACACCCGAGCTGTGCATGTAACACTAGATTCTGCACTCTCTCCTTCTCTATGAAAATCTAAATAAACCATATCCACCTGTTCTCCCTGATCAACTCTACTAGTTATATCCTCAAAGAATTCCAATAGATTTGTCCAGCAGGATTTTCCTTTTGTAAATCCATGCTGACTTTGTCTGATTATACCATGCCTTCCAAATGCTGTGTGTTATGAAATCCTCGATAATGGACTCGTGCAACTTCCTGACTACCGATGTTCAGCTCACTGGTCTAAAGTTCCCTATTTTCTCTCGACCTCCATTTTAGAATAGAGGCCACACATTAGATATCCTCCAATCTGTAGGAACCATTCCAGAGTCCAAAGTATTTTGGAAAATGACCACCAATGGATATACTATTTCTAGGGACATTTCCTTAATTACTCTGGGGTGAAGATTATCAGGCCCAGGAGATTTATCTGTCTTCAAAACCATTAATTGCCCCAAAACCATTTCTCTACTAATACTGAGTTCCTTCAGCTCCTAAATGTTTCTCAGAACTCATGGTACATTGTTCATGTCTTCCTTTATGAAGACAGAAGCAAAGTACAAATGTAGTTCCTCAGCCACTTTGTTCCTCGATATGAATTCTCCCCTTTCTGACTGTAAGGGGCCCACATTAATTTTTGTCAATCTTTTTCTCTTTACATATCTTTTACAGTCAGTTTTTATGTTGCCTGTTAGCTCACTTTCATACCCTGTTTTCCCTTTCTTAATCAATCCCTTGGTCCGCCTTTGCTGAATTTTAAACTGATCCCAATCCTCAGGTCTATTGATTTTTTTTGCCAATTTGTATACTTCTTCTTTGAATCGAATACAATCTCTAATTTCCCTTGTAAGCCCTTGTTTGGCCACAGTTTGCTTTACACTCTTGCGCTAAAGAGGAATAAACCATTTCTGGAGTTCACCTATTCATTTCTTGAATGCCTGCCATTGCCTGTCCACTGTCCATCGTAGCCAACTATCATGCCATCATAGTTACCTTTATTGAGATTCTGGACCCTGGTCTCAGAATCAACTACCTCACTATCAACCTTGATAAAGAATTCTATCATATTATGGTCCCACATCCCCAAGGGTTCTCTCACACTCAATTGCCAACTAATCCTCTCTCATTGCACAATACCCAGTCCAAGGTGGCTTGTTCCCTTGTTGGTCCCTCAACGTACTTGCCAAGAAAACCATCCTGTATACAAAGAACAAAGAACAGTACCGCACAGGAAACAGGCCCTTCGGCCCTCCAAGCCTGTGCCGCTCCTTGGTCCAACTAGACCAATCGTTTGTATCCCTCCATTCCCAGGCTGCTCATATGACTATCTAGGTAAGTCTTAAATGATGTCAGCGTGCCTGCCTCCACCACCCTACTTGGCAGCGCATTCCAGGCCCCCACCACCCTCTGTGTAAAAAACATCCCTCTCTAATATCTGAGTTATACTTCGCCCCTCTCACCTTGAGCCCGTGACCCCTCGTGAACGTCACTTCTGATCTGGGAAAAAGCTTCCCACCGTTCACCCTATCTATCCCCTTCATAATCTTGTACACCTCTATTAGATCTCCCCTCATTCTCCGTCTTTCCAGGGAGAACAACCCCAGTTTACCCAATCTCTCCTCATAGCTAAGACCCTCCATACCAGGCAACATCCTGGTAAACCTTCTCTGCACTCTCTCTAACGCCTCCACGTCCTTCTGGTAGTGCGATGACCAGAACTGGACGCAGTACTCCAAATGTGGCCGAACCAGCGTTTTATACAGCTGCATCATCAGACTCCAGCTTTTATACTCTATACCCCGTCCTATAAAGGCAAGCATACCATATGCCTTCTTCACCACCTTCTCCACCTGTGTTGCCACCTTCAAGGATTTGTGGACTTGCACACCTAGGTCCCTCTGTGTTTCTATACTCTTGATGGCTCTGCCATTTATTGTATAACTCCTCCCCACATTATTTCTTCCAAAATGCATCACTTCGCATTTATCCGGATTAAATTCCATCTGCCACCTCTCCGCCCAATTTTCCAGCCTATCTATATCCTGCTGTATTGCCCGACAATGCTCATCGCTATCCGCAAGTCTACACTCCAGAAATTCCTCCTCTTGTTCAGTGACTAATTTGACTCACCCAATCTGTATGCAGATTAAAGTCACCCATAATCACAGATGTTCCTTTATCACATGCATCTGTGATTTCCTGCCTATTGCAATTCCCAGCATTAACACGATAGTTTGGTGGTATATCCTCCTCAAATGTTTTTTGCTCCTTGGTGTTGTTGCTTATCTCGACCAATACAGATTCCACATTGTCTGTGCTAATATCTTTCTTCAGTATTGTATCAATATCTTCTTCAATCAACAATGCAGCTTTGCCACCTATTCCTTTCTGTCTGTCCTTCCTAAACACTGAATAGCCCTAAACGTCTTGTTCCCAGCCTTGGTCACCTTGGAGCTTTGTCTCCGCAATCCTAACTATATCATACGCCTTTGCATCTATCTGCACAGCTAATTCATCCATTTTATTTCGAATGCTCCGAGTGTTCAGATACAAAACCTTGAAGCTATGAAAGAGGGGCAGAAGTAGGCCATTTGGCCCTTCAAGCCTGCTGTGTCACTCAACATGATTGTGGCTGATGCAGTGTGGGTGTGATAACACCAGGAATGGATCTCTCAGGGCAAAAGTTTAGTCTACAGGCAATGGTCTGACTTGTATGGCTATTGTCACAATTTAAGTTGTTGCCCGTGTTCCACTTGTGTAGCAAGTGGCCCAGCTTCTCTGAACTGTTCTCACGCAGTTGAGGATTCTCCAAATTTTCCATGGAAACTTGAAACCTGCTCCTAAGTCCTGTGTTCCTATGTTTCCACCACTTGGATCGGTCAAGAGCTTCAAGTTTTTAGGTGTCAAGAATATAAGAATTGGAACAGGAGTAGCCATCTGGCCCCTCAAGCCTGCTCCGCCATTCAATAATGGCTGATCTTTTCATGGACTCAGCTCCACTTACCCGCCCCCTCACCATAACCCTTAATTCCTTTACTGTTCAAAAATTTATCAATTCTTGCCTTAAAAACATTCAATGAGGTAGCCTCAACTGCTTCACTGGGCAGAGAATTCCACAGATTCACAACCCTTTGGGTGAAGAAGTTCCTCCTCAACTCAGTCCCCTTATTTTGAGTCCATGCCCCCAGATCACCAACAACCTGTCCTGGACCCCCCATACCGACACTATTGTTAAGAAAGCCCACCAATGCCTCTACTTTCTCAGAAACCTAAGGAAATTTGGCATGTCAGCTACGACTCTCACCAACTTTTACAGATGCACCATAGAAAGTATTCTTTCTGGTTGTATCACAGCTCGGTATGGCTCCTGCTCTAACCAAGACTGCAAGAAACTATAAAAGGTCGTGAATGTAGCCCAGTCCATCACGCAAACCAGCCTCCCATCCATTGACTCTGTCTACACTTCCTGCTGCCTCGGCAAAGCAGCCAGCATAATCAAGGACCCCACGCACCCCAAATACTCTCTCTTCCACCTTCTTCCGTCAGGAAACAAGGTACAAAAGTCTGAGGTCACGTACCAATGGACTCAAGAACAGCTTCTTCCCTGCTGCTGTCAGGGAATGGACCTACCTCGCATTAAGTTGACCTTTCTCTACACCCTAGCTATGGCTGTAACACTACATTCTGCACCCTCTCCTTTCCTTCTCTATGAACGGTATGCTCTGTATAGCGCGCAAGAAACAGTACTTTTCTCTATGCTAATACATGTGACAATAAATCAAATCAAATCAATAGGCTGTTGTTGATAATATTTGTAGTCAGTCAGGAGGTACGCGATCGGAAGGTCGGAATATCAAATCAGTAGAGACTCAGGGATTTTAAAGGAGTTGGCCAATGTGAAATTATTCATTTTGACAGGAAGCATAAAAAAGAATCATATTATCGAAATGGTGAGAGATCGCAGAGCTCTAAGATTCAGGGAGATCCGGGTGCCCTGGTGCATGAATCACAAAAGGCTAATATGTAGGTACAACAAGTAATTAGGAAAGCTAATGTGGTGCAGAGGAGGTTTATGAGGATGTTGCCGGGATTAAGTGGTATGCCTTATGAGGATAGGTTGAGAGAGGCGAAGGGTGAGCGATGACCTGATAGAGGTGTATAAGATGTTGAGAGGTATTGATAGAGTGGATTCTCAGAGGCTTTTACCCAGGGCTGAAATGGTTGTCGCGAGAGGCCACAGGTTTAGGGTGCTGGGGAGTAGGTATAGAGGAGATGTTAGGGGTAAGTTTTTCACTCAGAGGGTGGTGGGTGCGTGGAATCGGCTGCTGGCAGTGGTGCTGGAAGCGGATTCGATTGAGTCTTTTAAGAGACTTTTGGAAAAGTTCATGGGGGTTAGTAAGATAGAGGGTCATAGATGAGCCTAGAAGGTAAGGAAATTGTTCGGCGCAACTTGTGGGCCGAAGGGCCTGTTTGTGCTGTAGCTTTTCTATGTTCTATGTTCTAATAGAATGTTATTGTTTATTGTGAGGGGAGTTGATCACAAAAGCAGGGAGGTTATGCCTCAGTTGTACAGGGCATTGGTGAGACCACATCCGGAGTATTGTGTACAGAATTAGTCTCCTTATTTAAAATAAATGAGTTAGAGAGGTTTACTAAACTAATACCAGGAATGGACAGGTTGTTCTATGAGGGTAGGTTGGACAGGCCTAGCTTGTATCTGCTGAAGTATAGAAGATTAAGGAGTGATTTGATTGAAACCTCTAAGATCCGGAGGGGTCCTGACAGGTTGGATGTGGAGAGGATGTTTCCACTTGTGGGAGAATCTAGAACTAGGGGTCCCTGGTTAGAAATAAGGGCTCACTCATTTAAGACAGATGAGGAGAGTTTTTTTTCTCTTGGAGGATTATGAGTCATATAGTCATAAAGGTTTATAGTATGGAAACAGGCCCTTCAGCCCAACTTGTCATGCTGCCCAGTTTTTAACCACTAGGCTAGTCCCAATTGCCCGCATTTGGCCCATATCCCTCTATACCAATCTTAGCCATGTAACTGCCTAAATGCGTTTTAAAAGACAAAATTGTACCCACCTCTACTGCTACCTCTGGCAGCTCAATCCAGACACTCACCACCTTCTCTGTGAAAAAAGTGTCCCTCTGGACCCTTTTGTATCTCTCCTCTCTCACCTTAGACCCATGCCCTCGAGTTTTAGACTATCCAGCCTCTCCTTATAACTCAAACCATCAAATCCCGGTAGCATCCTAGTAAATATTTTCTGCACTGTTTCTAGTTTAATAATATCCTTTCAATGACAGGGTGACCAGAACCGTACACTGTATTCCAAGTGTGGCCCTACTAATGTCTTGTACAACTTCAACAAGACGTCTCAACTCCTGTATTCAATGTTCTGACCAATGAGTCTTTGGAACGGTCTTTCCCAAAAGTGGAAGCAGAGTCTTTGAATATTTATAAAGGCAGAATTAGCTAGAATCTTCATTAACAAGGGACTAAAACACCATCAGGGATAGGAGGGAATGTGGATGGAGGTTACAATCAGATCAGTCACGCTCATTGAATGGTGGAGCAGACTTGAAGCCTGAGTAGCCTACATCTGCTCCAAATTCATAAGTATATTTTGTATTAGGTCTGGTGTCAATGGGAGCACTTTGTTAGCTGTCCATCGCTGGTCTTCTTTGAGGAGGATAGTTTCCCCCGTGGACATAAGGACATAGGTTGGCTCAGGAACTCATTCGAGCTGTGTTGGTCCAAGTGCTGTAGAAATAATCTTCGTAACTTCCCTGAGTTGGATATCTGCCATGTTTGTGTGGTGACTGCTGAGCCAGATTGGGCAGAAGTACTTTGCTGTTGGGTAGACCAGGCCAAAATGAAGCGTAGTGCATTGGCTCCACTGGCCCAGGTAGTACCTGCTATGAGATTCACACTTGTCTTAACCTTGGCTCCAGTGTTCTGGAGATGTTGCCACTTGGTCAATGTACAGTTAAGAGTGATGCCAAGATACTTTTGGCATTGGATCTGGGCTAGTGGTCGGCCACAGAACTGAACATGAAGTTCTTCCCTGACCTTAAAGTGGAAGGTT
Source organism: Mustelus asterias (assembly GCF_964213995.1). Classification (NCBI taxonomy): domain Eukaryota; kingdom Metazoa; phylum Chordata; class Chondrichthyes; order Carcharhiniformes; family Triakidae; genus Mustelus; species Mustelus asterias. Next base: position 55,241,862 of record NC_135824.1, on the reverse strand, counting down.
GAAACCATAGTCTTGGCAATGTGTGGTCAAAGTCTCCATTTTCTGAAGCGGGCTTCCATAGAACATTGATCTTCGGTGAGCGTTTTTTCAATGTCCTGGAGTTCTTTAGCCTGAAAAGCTAGGGCAACTTCAATAATGACCATAAATTCTTTTTTTGTGATGTTGACTGAGGGATAAATATTGGCCAGGACACCAGGGACAACTCCCCTGTTCTTCTTTGAAATAGTACCATCCAATCTTTTGCATCCACCCAAGCAGGCAGGTGGATGGGTAACCCACATATCGCGGTTTTATGATGGATGAGGAGTCATCTCTGGCGTCGCAACTAATATTCATCCTGTCACCAACTTCAGTAAAACAGATTGCCTGGTGGATGGAATGGTGGTTAGCGCTGCTGCCTCACGGCACCAGGGACCCGGGTTCAGTTCCGGCCTCTGGTGACTATCTGTGTGGAGCTTGCACATTCTTCCCGTATCTGCGTGGGTTTCCTCCGGGTGCTCCGGTTTCCTCCCACAGTCCAAAGATGTGTGGTTTAGGTTGACTGGCCAGGTTAAATTGCCCCTTAGCATCCAAAGATGTGCAGGTTAGGTGGATTGGCCATGATAAATTGCCCCTTAGTGTCCAAAGATGTGCAGGTTAGGTGGATTGGCCATGCTAAATTGCCCCTTAGTGTCCAAAGATGTGCAGGTTAGGTGGATTGGCCATGCTAAATTGCCCCTTAGTGTCCAAAGATGTGCAGGTTAGGTGGATTGGCCATGCTAAATTGCCCCTTAGTGTCCAAAGATGTGCAGGTTAGGTGGATTGGCCATACTAAATTGTCCCTTAGTGTCCAAAGATGTGCAGGTTAGGTGGATTGGCCATGCTAAATTGCCCCTTAGTGTCCAAAGATGTGCAGGTTAGGTGGATTGGCCATGCTAAATTGCCCCTTAGTGTCCAAAGATGTGCAGGTTAGGTGGATTGGCCATGCTAAATTGCCCCTTAGTGTCAGGGGGATTTGTGCAGGGTAAATACGTGGGGTTACGGGGATAGGGCCTGGGTGGGATTGTTGTCAGTACAGGCTCAATGGGCCGAATGGCCTCATTCTGCACCGTAGGGATTGTAAGATTCTATGAAATGCTGGCCTTGGTAGCAGTGGTCCCAGCTGGGAATGATTGCAAGGTTCGTGACACCGCAAACATCAATGAAAATCAACCCTGGTGTTTTCTGTTGTCTGATCTATCATTGAACAGCAAGTGAAATTATAGTTGAACATTTACAGGTAATGTTACATCAGTACCAAGATTAAGTATGTAGTTGTTTAAAAAAGAGATATTAAAGGATATTGGGGCAGGGAAAGGAGAATGGGATTCGGTCATGTGGAGAACCGATATAGTCTTGATAGATGTTTTGGTCTATTTCTGTGCTGAAATGTTATAAAAGTACGGTAAAGACACACTAGAAAAGATGTTAAGCGACCACAAGAGTGGACTTGCATTATTGAAGGTAATCTATATGAATCCATTGTCAATATGCTAAACGTAAGTTGTGGCAGACTTGGCTGCGTGTGGGTCATATGTTGTTACGCAACTCTTCCTGGTGGTCTGATCGTGTGATCCCTGGCTGCAGAGTGCCTGATCACAAGACACTTGCTGACAGGTTATAAGTGGTATTGTATTTATGTTCGAAAGGTCAGGCCCCTTGTAGTTTATTAATGTGCCTGTTGGTTGTGTGCTCCGCTCTAGAAGGCCTTTCCCGGAGGAGACAGAAAAAAAACCCCACACGGGCACAAAGCTCCCAGGCTGCTCATAACAGTGCCCAGGAAATCAATACCAATTCAATGTGATTCCCAGGCAAGTAGGACACAGTGGGTTAGCACTGCTGCCTCTAGGCACCAGAGACCCAGGTTCGATTCCTGGCTTGCGTCACTGTCTGTGTGGAGTTTGCACGTTCTTCCCGTGTCTGCGTGGGTTTCCTCCAGGTGCTCCGGTTTCCTCCCACAGTCTGAAAGATGTACTGGTTAGGTGAACTGGCCGTGCTAAATTCTCCCTCCCCAACAGGCGCCGGAGTGTGGCGACTAGGGGATTTTCACAGTAACTTCATTGCAGTGTGAATGTAAGCCTACTTGTGACTAATAAATAAAACTTTTAAGAGTTGGGAACCCCAGTTCTCCCCCATTGAAGGAATAACGATTGCAGAGAAAGAACCATGTATGGGGTGCCCTTCACAACTCTGGGACACCCCAAAACTCTTTACAACAGCACTTCAAAAAAAAACTTAATTGGCTGCCATGTAGGAAAGATGGCAGCCAATTCATGCACAGCAAGCTCCCACAACCAGCAAACATCTGTCGTGCAAACTCCACACAGTCACCCAAGGCTGGAATCGAATCCGGGTCCCTGTCGCTGTGAGGCAGCACTGCTAACCACTGTGCCACCGTGCCGCCCAAATTTATTGCTCATCCCTAAAGAAAAGGGGTGGGGGGGATCAGTTAGCTCGTTGGCTGAACGGCTGTTTTGTGATGCACAGCGATGCCAACAGCGCAGGTTCAATTCCTATACCAGCTGAGATTACTCAATCTTGAGGTGTGGTGATCTTCGGGTTAAGTCGCCACCAGTCAGCTCACCACCTCAAAGGGAAGAGCAGACTATGGTCATCTGGGGCTATGGTGACTCTTACTCTCTGGGGAAGAGAGTTCCAAAGATTCACGATCCTCAAACAAGGTTATGAGCCCCCTTCTTGAATACAATTCAGTGGCCCTCTAGGCTATATCAGAGGGCGGTTAAAAAAGAAAGACTCACAGTTATGTAGTGTCCTTCACGAGCAGGGTTTATTGAATAGTTTAGGCCTATAGGGCAGCACGGTAGCACAGTGGTTAGCACTGCTGCCTCACAGCACCAGGGACCTGGGTTCAATTCCCGGCTTGGGTCACTGTCTGTGTGGAGTGTGCACATTCTCCCCGTATCTGCATGGGTTTCCTCCGGGTGCTCCGGTTTCCTCCCACAGTCTGAAAGACATGTTGGTTAGGGCGCATTGACCGACAACTGATGGATGCAACATGACCACAATTATCAACAACTTGACCTCTAATTTGAGTGTGACGACTAGGGGAATTTCACCGTAACTTCATTGCAGTGTTAATGTCATCCTTACTTGTGACGAATAAATAAACTTTACTTTAACTTACTATACTCTCTGGAATTTAGAAGAATGAGGGGAGGTCAAATTGAGGTATACAAGATGATAAAAGGTGTGGATAAAGTAGACGTGGGGCAGATGCTTCCTCTTGTGGGGCATTCTAGGACGAGAGGTCATAGTCTTAGGATAAGGGGCAGCAAATTTAAAACAGAGTTGAGGAGAAACTACTTCTCCCAAAGGGTTGTGAATCTGTGGAATTCGCTCCCCCAAAGTGCAGTGGATGCTGGGACAGTGAGTAAATTTAAGGAGGAGTTAGACAGATTTTTAATTGGGAATGGGGTTGAAGGGTTATGGGGGAAAGGCAGGAAAATGGGGATGAGGAGCAAATCAGCCATGATCGAATGGCAGAGGAGACTCAATGGGCCGAATGGCCTAATTCTGCTCCTATATCTTATGGACTCATGAACACAGACAGCTCAAGGTGCTATATATTGTACTCTCAGTTGTGGGAAAAGCAGCAGCCAGCCTGGGCACAAACACCAGTGTGTTAATGACCAGATCATCTGTTTTCGTGAAATCACAGCAGAAAACGCTGGAAAAACCCAGCGGGTCTGGCAGCATCTGTGGAGCGAAAAACAGAGTTAATGTTACAAGTCCAAATATGATTCTTCTTGTGAACCCACATTGGACTCGAAATGTTAACCCTGTTTCTCTCTCCACAGGTGTTGCCAGACCTGCTAAGTTTTTCCAGCATTTTCCGTTTTTATTTCAGATCTCCGGCACCTGAAGTATTTTGCATTTATATCTGTTTTAGTGATGTTGATGTTGAAATAGTGCCATGGGATTCTTTACATCCACCAGAGCGAGAGGATAGTTTAATATCTTACCGCAGGGTTGGTACCTCCAGCAGTGCAGCACTGCCTCAGTAGTTCCTGGAGTGTCAGCTTTGACGTTTCCGCTCAGGTCAACTCTCCTGCTGGGGGTCTGGTGTCTCATATCAGCCAGAATAGAGCTGTTGCCTTTCTAAAAGGCCCCTTAATGAACCAGTTGGGGTTTTCTGGCAACTTGATAGCTTTGTGGTCACATTGAAACGTAGAAAATAGAAGCAGGAGGAGGCCACTCGGCCCTTCAAGCCTGCTCCGCCATTCATTTTGATCATGGCTGATCATCAAATTCAATATCCTGATCCTGTCTTCCTCCCTTTAGCCCCAAGAGCTAGATCTAATTTCTTCTTGAAATCACACAATGAATCACAGAACCCCTACAGTGCAGGAGGAGGCCATTTGGCCTATCAAGCCTGCACCGGCAACAATTGCACCCAGGCCGTATCCCCGTAACCCCACGCATTTACCCTAGCTAGTCCCCCCCGACACTAAGGGTTAATGTAGCACGGCCAATCAACCTAACCCGCACATCTTTGGAGCGTGGGAGGAAACCGGAGCACCCGGAGGAAACCCACGCAGAGAATGTGCAAACTCCACACTGACAATCACCCAACGCCGGAATCGATCCCTGGTCACTGACGCTGTGAGGCAGTAGTGCTAACCACTGTCCCACCCATTAACATCTGGCCTCAACTACCTTCTGTGATTGTGAATTCCACAGATTCACCACTCTCTGGATGAAGAAATTTCTCCTCACCTCAGTCCTAAAAGGTTTAGCCCTTATCCTCAAACTCTGACCCCTAGTTCTGGACTCCCCCCACCATTGGGAACATTTTTTCTGAATCTACCCTGTTCAATCCTGTTAGAATTTTATCAGTTTCTATGAGATCCCCTCTCACTCTTCTAAACTCCAATAAATACAACCCTAACCATTACTGATCCTAGAATCCTTCAGTGCAGAAGGAGGCCACTCGGTCCATCGAGTCTGTACCGACCACAATCCCACCCAGGCCTTATCCCCATAACCCCATGCATTTACCCTACCTAATCCCCCTGACATTAAGGAGCAATTTAGCATGGCCAATAAACCTAACCTGCACATTTTTGGTGTGATATTAGCTATTTTATTCCAGATTTTCATTTAATTATCTGAATTTAAATTCCCCGGCTGCTGTGGTGGAATTTGAACTCGGGCTGCTAGAACCATTAGTCCAGACCTTTGGATTACTAGTCCAGCAGTATAAACACTATGCTGCCATTCCCTTGTGAATATTAGGGATGGCACAGTGATTAGCACTGTTGCCTCACAGCACCAGGGTCCCTGGTTCGATTCCAGCCTCGGGTTATTATCTGTGTGGAGTTTGCACATTCTCCCCGTGTGGGCGTGGGTTTCCTCCGGGTGCTCCGGTTTCCTCCCACAGTCCAAAGATTGGCCATGCTAAATTGACCCTTAGTGCCCAAAGATGTGCTGGTCAGGTGAATTGGCCATGCTAAATTCTCCTGAACAGGCGCCAGAGTGTGACGACTAGGAGATTTTCACGGTAACTTCATTTCAGTGTGAATGTAAGCCTTACTCGGGGCTAATAAATAAACTTTACTTTAATATTGACTGAGACACGAGGAAGGATGCCCTCCCTCCTCTCAAAATGTGCCAAGGCCTTGTTTTAACATCTCACATGGAAACTGGAACCTCCAATTCTGCAACTCTTCCCTCAGGGCTGCATTCCGAGTGTCAGTCTAGATTATGTCTGAGTAGAATTCAAGCCCACAATCTTCTGCCCCAGAGGCAAGAATGCTATTCACTGAACCACACCTTGTATTAGATATAATTGGAACAATTTTACATTCAAGACCACGATCATTAAAGTTTATTTATGATTGTCACAAATAGGCTTACATGAGCACTGCAACGGAGTTAGTGAAAATCCCCTAGTCGCCATATTCCGGCGCCTGTATGGGTACACTGAGGGAGAACTTAGCATGGCCCATGTACCTAACCAGCACATCTTTCGGACTGTGGGAGGAAACCAGAGCACCCGGAGGAAACCCACGCAGACACGGGGAGAACGTGCAAACTCTACACAGACAGTGACCCAAGCCGGGAATCGAACCCGGGTCCCTGGCACTGTGAGGCAGCAGTGCTAACCACTGTACTGCCCACTAGTAACTAGTTGGTTTTCAAAAAAAAGGTTCCCTATCACAACCCATCGCAAAGTGGACATGACTAAGTTGTACTTTAACATTATTTGCTTGGACAGGAATGAAAGTGGCCAAAGATGGATTAACTCCAAATTGCCTTGTTGGTAATCCTGCCAGTCACAAAAGCATCTGGAACGCGGTGTAAAAGGAAATCAGTCATAAGGATCAGTAACGGTGAATCAAAGATTGCGAAAGGACTCTGGAAGAGGGTTGCCAACTATAGTCGAAGGTATTCCTGGAAGTTTCATAACATGAGCCTGTATCCATTGATACACCCCTATGCTCCCTCCATTGGGAACCAACATGTCCATCCTCACAGCAGCCTGCCCTCCCCTGGCCAATCGGAGAATTTGGCGCTCAGCCAAATCTCTGTTCACTGTGGGGGGACTGGGGAATCCCAGCTGTGGGCGAGGTCGGAAAATCCAACCTACTATCTTTACTTTTTTTATTTAACTACAGAAGGTGGGTCCTCCCCTTGGAATTTTTCTTTCTCGTTGGAATGTAATTATTCGGTCCAACTAGTTCTTCCTCATGCAAGTCTCCTCCCATTCCATCTGCCTCATCTCAGCCAAGAAATCTTTATATTCCAGCTTCTCTCATGTACCCTTCTAATTTTACATTGAAATCACTTTAAAGCTACTTGCCTCGACCTCCTGAAATATAGAGTTTGTGAGCGGCACGGTGGCACAGTGGTTAGCACTGCTGCCTCACAACGCCAGGGACCCGGGTTCGATTCCTGGCCTCGGGTCACTGTCTGTGTGGAGTTTGCACCTTCTCCCCGTGTCTGCGTGGGTTTCCTCCGGGTGCTCCGGTTTCCCCCTACAGTCCAAAGATGTGCTGGTTAGGTTGATTGGCCATGCTAAATTGCCCCTTGGTGTCATTGGGATTAGTGGGGTAAATACATGGGGTCATGGGGATAGGGACTAGGTGGGATTGTTGTCAGTGCAGCCTCGAGGGGCTGACTGGCCTCCTTCTGCACTGTCGGGATTTTATGATTCTATATTCAAACTACTCCAAGTGAAGAAATTTCTCCTTTTTTTCTTATTGGATTTGTTAGTAACTGCCTTGGATTTATTCCCCTGCCGCTGTTGGGGTTTGGGTTCTCCCACAAGTACTAAAGTTTATAAAGCTTATTTATGATTGTCAAAAGTAGGCTTACATTAACACTGCAATGAAGTTACTGTGAAAATCCCCTAACCACCACACTCCGATGCTTGTTCGGGTTCACGGAGGGAGAATTTAGCACGGCCAATGCACCCTATCTTTCAGACTGTGGGAGCAAATCGAACCTAACCTGTGAAATCTTTTGCAATAACTTTAATCTCTCTTAGCTGTGGTACCACCTTTTACAGTCAAATAGCTTTTCCAAACTCCAATACTTTTATAACTAACAAATCGGAGTGTTCAAAGAGGTTTTTTAAAAAAAAACAATAATTTTTTCCCCAGCGTTTTCCCACACCAGTGTCCTGGAGATTAATCATCGATTCCTGGAGACTCCAGGCCAATCCTGAAGGATTCGAAACCCTGCCCCTGCATGGAACACTCCAGCTTGCGTCCACAGACAGACCCCCAAGCTGGGAAGCTCATGTATGACAGCAGGAATCCAGTCTATTCATTAGCAGCCGACTATAGTGAAACAAGGTATTATTAATTAATTAAAGATAAGTCATATTTAATATTAATCTCTTTGACCACAAATGTGTGCAATTGAAATTGTAAATATGGTTACTGTAAATAGCGTCAGATGCCTTGTCTCGGATGCATTGTGGAGAGCACAGCCATATAATACAATTATAATATACTATTTAACTGTATAATTTCCAGAGGTTATCAGGTTACCTTAAGTGCCGGTTTTCAGCTATTGGGGAGAGGGTTCTTCAGCTGGACCTTAAGTGTCTCACGGGCGGCACAATGGTTAGCGCAGCTGCCTCACAGCGCCAGGGACCCAGGTTCAATTCTGGCCGTGGGTGACTGTGTGGAGTTTGCACATTCTCCCCATGTCTGCGTGGGTTTCCTCCGGGTGCTCCAGTTTCCTCCCACAAATGTGCAAGTTAGGTTGATTGGCCATGCTAAATTGCCCTTTAGTGTCCAAAGATGCGTAGATTAGATTGATTAGCCGTGCTAAATTGCCTTTTAGTGTCCGAAGATGTGCAGGTTCGGTGGATTGGCCATGCTAAATTGCCCCTTAGTGTCCAAAGATGTGCAGGTTCGGTGGATTGGCCGTGCTAAATTGCCCCTTAGTGTCCAAAGATGTGCAGGTTAGGTTGGTTGGCCATGCTAAATTGCCCCTTAGTGTCCAAAGATGTGCGGGTTAGGTTAAAAGCAAATTACTGCGGATGCTGGAATCTGAAACCAATTTTTGTCAAACAAAGCTTTGACAAAGGGATATCTGGACTCGAAACGTCAGCTCTTTTCTCTCCTTACAGATGCTGCCAGACCTGCTGAGATTTTCCAGTGTTTTCTCCTCTGCAGGTTAGGTTGATTGGCCACACTAAAAATTGCCCCTTAGCATCCCAAGATGTGTAGGTTAGGGGGATTAGTGGGGTAAATAAGTGGGGTTACGGGGATGGGGTCTGGGTGGGATGCTCTGTCGGAAAGTTGGTGTTGACCTGATGGGCCGAAAGGCCTGCTTCTGCAGGGTTTCTATGATTTTCTGATCACTCAGTGGTTTGTGGTCTCTACTCTTGGCTAACTGGGGCAGGACTTAGCAGCTGCCGATCCAGGCTGGTTAAAATGCAAAGAGCAAGGGAAGATGAACTACAGACAACATGGAGATTGGAGTTGTGGGGAGAAGGCTGGCCACCCAAGCTCAGCTGGAAGTAAGAGTCGAAAACCCGCCTCGTCTGGGTCACATTGAGGACACGGAGAGCTGGGCAACAGCCAAGTGGATGCATGTTATTTTGCAATGCTGTCTTTTGATTTGATTTGATTTATTATTGTCACATGTATTGGGATACAGTGAAAAGTATTGTTTATTGTGTGCTATACAGATAAAGCATACCGTTCATAGAGAAGGAAAGGAGAGAGTGCAGAATGTAGTGTTACAGTCATAGTTAGGGTGTAGAGAAAGATCAGCTTAATGCGAGGTAGGTCCATTCAAAAGTCTGACGGCAGCAGGGAAGAAGCTGTCCTTGAGTCGGTGGGTACGTGACCTCAGACTTTTGTATCTTTTTCCCCAACGGAAGAAGGTGGAAGAGAGAATGTCCGGGGTGCGTGGGGTCCTTGATTATGGAGGGGTAGTTGTTGCAGACGTGGAGCTCAGTGTGATGAGCTAAACCATGTGTGCAGGGATGAACAAGTGCTCTACAGGTTGGTCTGTGTGAGCTCTGCCAACCTTTGATCTCTCACTCACTTTGCAACTCATCAGATCAGATGCTGAAATATAAAAGCATTTGTCTATGTTCCTCATTTTTGAAAATAAGCAGAAGTTTGAAAATTTGCTGCTGTATTTCTTACATTACAACACTTCAGAAGTATTTAATGAAAATGGAAAACGCTTTAGGACTTCCTGTGGTCTTGAATGTACAAAATAAAAATGTCTCACATTTATATGGCACCTTTCATGATCTCAGGGCATTCCAAAGAGCTTCACAGCTAATGAAGTACATTTGTAGTGAAGTTCTGTTGTAGAAAATGCAACAGCCAGTTTGCACACGGCATGTTCACGTAAGCAGCACGGTGACGATGACCAGATCATCAGTTTTGGCGATGTAATTGAGAGATAAATATGGCTGGTGCATCAGGAGGTTGTCCCCTGCTCTGGGACAGAGCAAGAGTTTTAACAACACCAGGTTAAAGTCCAACAGGTTTATTTGGTAGCAAATACCATTAGCTTTCAGAGCGCTGCTCCTTCGTCAGATGGAGCCCCAGTCCAACGCCGGCATCTCCACATCGGGACAGAGCAGTCAGACCTTCGGTTTAATGCCACCCCCTCAGTACTGCACTGGAAGTGACAGCCTAGATTTATGAGCTCCAGTGGGACTAAACTAAAGAAAAAATCCTTCTGTCCTTCCTCGGCCCATATCCCTCTATTCCCTCCCTATTCATTTACCCATCAACATGCCTCTTAAATGTTGCTAATGTGCCCGCTTCCACCACCTCCTCTGGCAGCGCGTTCCAGACACCCACCACCCTCTGCGTGAAAAACTTCCCCTGAACAGGCGCCGGAGTGTGGTGACTAGGGAATTTTCACAGCAACTTCATTGCAGTGTTAATGTGAGCCTACTTGTGACACTAAGAAATAAACTCTTTAAAAAACAATTGTATCTAACTCCCGTGCTGTACCTGTCCTGGGGGTGTTTGATGGGGGACAGTGTAGAGGGAGCTTTACTCTGTATCTAACCCCGTGCTGTACCTGTCCTGGGAGTGTTTGATGGGGGACAGTGTAGAGGGAGCTTTACTCTGTATCTAACCCCGTGCTGTACCTGTCCTGGGAGTGTTTGATGGTGACAGTGTAGAGGGAGCTTTACTCTGTGTCTAACCCCGTGCTGTACCTGTCCTGGGAGTGTTTGATGGGGACAGTGTAGAGGGAGCTTTACTCTGTATCTAACCCCGTGCTGTACCTGTCCTGGGAGTGTTTGATGGTGACAGTGTAGAGGGAGCTTTACTCTGTATCTAACCCCGTGCTGTACCTGTCCTGGGAGTGTTTGATGGTGACAGTGTAGAGGGAGCTTTACTCTGTATCTAACCCCGTGCTGTACCTGTCCTGGGAGTGTTTGATGGGGGCAGTGTAGAGGGAGCTTTACTCTGTATCTAACCCCATGCTGTACCTGTCCTGGGAGTGTTTGATGGGGACAGCGTAGAGGGTAATTTTCTTTGTGTCTAACCCTGTGTTGTATCTGTCCTGGGAGTGTTTGATGGGGACAGTGTAGAGGGAGCTTTACTCAGTATCTAACCCCATGCTGTACCTGTCCTGGGAGTGTTTGATGGGGGACAGTGCAGAGGGTGATTTACTCTGCATCTAACCCCATGCTGTACCTGTCCTGGGAGTGTTTGATGGGGACAGTGTAGAGGGAGCTTTACTCTGTATAATAGACTGGAGAAGGAATTACAATTTTAAAGTTTATTTATTATTGTCACAAGTAGGCTTACATTAACACTGCAATGAAGTTACTGTGAAAATCCCCTACTCGCCACACTCCAGCGCCTGTTTGGGTACACTGAGGGAGAATTTAGCACGGCAATGCACCCTAACCAGCACATCTTTCAATTTGTGGGAGGAAACCGGAGCACCCGGAGGAAACCCATGCAGATGCAGGGGGAATGTGCAGACTCCACACAGATGGTGAACCAAGCCGAGAATCGAATCTGGGTCCCTGACACTGTGAGGCAGCAGATTTAACACCGTGTAGGACAGGTACAGCTGGGGGTTAGACAGAGAGTAAAGCTCCCTCTACACTGTCCCCCATCAAACACTCCCAGGACAGGTACGGCACGGGGTTAGATACAGAGTAAAGCTCCCTCTACACTGTCCCCCATCAAACACTCCCAGGACAGGTACGGCACGGGGTTAGATACAGAGTAAAGCTCCCTCTACACTGTCCCCCATCAAACACTCCCAGGACAGGTACAGCACGGGGTTAGATACAGAGTAAAGCTCCCTCTACACTGTCCCCCATCAAACACTCCCAGGACAGGTACAGCACGGGGTTAGATACAGAGTAAAGCTCCCTCTACACTGTCCCCCATCAAACACTTCCAGGACAGGTACAGCATGGGGTTAGATACAGAGTAAAGCTCCCTCTACACTGTCCCCCATCAAACACTTCCAGGACAGGTACAGCATGGGGTTAGATACAGAGTAAAGCTCCCTCTACACTGACCCCCATCAAACACTCCCAGGGCAGGTACAGCACGGGGTTAGATACAGAGTAAAGCTCCCTCTACACTGTCCCCATCAAACACTCCCCGGACAGGTACAGCACGGGGTGAGATACAGAGTAAAGCTCCCTCTACACTGTCCCCATCAAACACTCCCCGGACAGGTACAGCACGGGGTGAGATACAGAGTAAAGCTCCCTCTACACTGTCCCCATCAAACACTCCCCGGACAGGTACAGCACGGGGTGAGATACAGAGTAAAGCTCCCTCTACACTGTCCCATGAAACATTTCCAGGACAGGTAAAGCACAGGGTCAGATACAGTTTTTTTAGAGTTTATTTGTTAGTGTCACAAGTCAGGCTTATATTCTGCAATGAAGTTGCTGTGAAAATTCCCTAGTCACCACACTCCAGCGCCTGTTTGGGGGAAGTTTTTCACACAGAGAGCGGTGGGTGTCTGGAACCCGCTGCCAGAGGAGGTGGTGGAAGCGGGCACATTAGCAACATTTAAGAGGCTTCTGGATGGGTACATGAATAGGGAGGGAATAGAGGGATACGGGCCGAGTAAGGGCAGGAGGGATTTTCCTTTCGTTAGAGCATTATGATCAGCACAAGCTTGGAGGGCTGAAGGGCCTGTTCCTGAGCGGTTTCTTTTTCCTTTGTTCTCCATCGAGGGAGCATTTAGCACGGCCAAGTCACTTAACCAACACGTCTTTCGGACTGTGGGAGGAAACCAGAGCAACCGGAGAAAACACAGGCAGAAATGGAGAGAATGTGTAAATTCCACACAGACAGTGACCCAAGCCAGGAATCGAACCTGTGAGAACATAAGAACATAAGAAATAGGAGCAGGAGTAGGCCATCTAGCCCCTCGAGCCTGCCCCGCCATTCAATAAGATCATGGCTGATCTGACGTGGATCAGTACCACTTACCCGCCTGATCCCCATAACCCTTAATTCCCTTACCGATCAGGAATCCATCCATCCGCGCTTTAAACATGTTCAGCGAGGTAGCCTCCACCACCTCAGTGGGCAGAGAATTCCAGAGATTCACCACCCTCTGGGAGAAGAAGTTCCTCCTCAACTCTGTCTTAAACCGACCCCCCTTTATTTTGAGGCTGTGTCCTCTAGTTTTAACTTCCTTACTAAGTGGAAAGAATCTAGCCGCCTCCACCCTATCCAGCCCCCGCATTATCTTATAAGTCTCCATAAGATCCCCCCTCATCCTTCTAAACTCCAACGAGTACAAACCCAATCTCCTCAGCCTCTCCTCATAATCCAAACCCCTCATCTCCGGTATCAACCTGGTGAACCTTCTCTGCACTCCCTCCAATGCCAATATATCCTTCCTCATATAAGGGGACCAATACTGCACACAGTATTCCAGCTGCGGCCTCACCAATGCCCTGTACAGGTGCATCAAGACATCCCTGCTTTTATATTCTATCCCCCTCGCAATATAGGCAGCCATGCTAACCACTGTGCCACTCCTATTAGGACTGGTTTTAATTATTCTTTCTTCATTAGCTCATTGACGACTAACTAGTTTATAGAACTCCCTTACATCTGCCTCAGTAGTTCTCTTATTAGAAACATAGAACATAGAAACCCTACAGTGCAGAAGGAGGCCATTCGGCCCATCGAGTCTGCACCGACCACAATCCCACCCAGGCCCTACCCCCACATATTTACCCACTAATCCCTCTAACCTACACATCCCAGGACACTAATGGGCAATTTTAGCATGGCCAATCAACCTAACCTGCACATCTTTGGACTGTGGGAGGAAACCGGAGCACCCGGAGGAAACCCACGCAGACACGAGGAGAATGTGCAAACTCCACACAGACAGTGACCCGAGCCGGGAATCGAACCCGGGACTGTGGAGCTGTGAAGCAGCAGTGCTAACCACTGTGCTACCGTGCCGCCTCTAACCACTGTGCCTGTTTCCATTTATTACACTGTACCTGTTTCCATTTAGTAACTAATTTGGTTTAATTTCAGTCAATCCAGCATCTATGGCCATTTGGACATGCCTTATAATGGACAGAAGTCATCAGCAAAGCTTCACCACCTCTGGGACTGACAGTGTGAGGGATGCATCTGGACTAAAGGTGGAAGAAACCATTTCTTAATTTCAGGTAAATCTCTGTCTACGTTTTGTTTTTAAGGATGAGTAACCCAGCTTTAATCCTCGTTCTGCTGAATCAGCAAGACAACAATCTGGGTGCTGCAGCATCCCTGAACTAGAGGGCAGAGAATCAGCCAAGGTCATTGCGCCTGAACTCATTCTCGAAAGTGCGCACATCAGGTGAACTGTATCATGAATGCGCCTTCCATGGCCAACAAGTCCTAAAGTGGGATTTGAACCCAAAGCTTCTGGCTCAGAGGCCGACTATGCCACAACACGTCCTTGTAGATAGAAAGAGGCTATTAGACCACAAGACGTAGGGGCAGAAGCAGGCCATTCGGCCCATCACATCTGCTCTGCCATTCAATGAGATCATGCCTGATCTGATGTGATAATCCTCAACTCCACTTTCCCGCCTTATCCCCATAACCCTCGATTCCATAACTGATTTGAGGGACTGGAGAAAATAAGATTTCACTCAGAGAGTGGTGGGAATCTGGAACGCACTGCCTGGAAAGGTAGTGGAGGCTGGAAACCTTACAACCTTTAAAAAGTATTCGGGTGAGCACTTGAAATATCTTAACATTCAAGGATATGGGACAAGTGCAGGAAAATGGGATTCGTGCAACTTTAGTGGTGGTTACTGTTGGTGCAGACTTAATGGGCCAAAGGGCCTTTTCTGCACTGTACAACTCTATGACTATTTCTCTATGATTAAAAATCTGTCTACCTCAGGCTTGAACATACTTAACGACCCAGCCTCTACAGCCCTCTGTGGTAAAGAATTCCACAGATTCACTCCCCTCTGGGAGAAGAAATTCCTCCTCATCTCTGTCTTCAATGGGCGATCCCCTTACTCTGAGATTTTGCCCTCTGGTCCGAGATTCTCCCACAAGGGGAAACAACCTCTCAGCAGCTACCCTGTCAAGCCCCATATGTCTCAATAAGGTCGCCTCTCATTCTTCAAAATTCCAATGAATACAGGCCCCAACCTACTCACCGTCTCCTCATAAGGAAATCCCTCCATACCCGGGATCGACCTAGCGAACCTTCTCTGGACTGCCTCTAATGTCAGTATATCTCTCCTTAGATAAGGGGACCAAAACTGTTCGCAGTACTCCAGGTATGGTTTGACTAGTGCCTTTTATAGTTATGGACTCCTCTGTTTTTATACTACATTTCCTTTGCACTAAAGGCCAACTATCCATTTGCCTTCCCTATTACCTGCTGAACGTAGAATCCCTACAGTGCAGTAGGAGGCCTTTCAGCCCTCAGGCCTACACCGACAACAATCCCACCCAGAAAAGATTACAAAAATCAAAATGCATGTAGCCTGAGATAAAAACAGAACCTGCTGGAAATACTCAGCAGGTGAGGCAGCATCGGTGGAGAGAGTTTTTATTAAAATATTTGTCCAGCTATCTGCACTGCACCATCAGAAGTGCCATCTTTCAGGTGGGCGGCATGGTGGCACAGTGGTTAGCACCGTTGCCCCACAGCGCCAGGGACCCGAGTTCAATTCTGGCCTTAGATGACTGTGTGGAGTTTTCATGTTCTCCCTGGGTTTCCTCCGGGTGCTCCGGTTTTCTCCCACAGTCCAGAGATGTGCAGGTTAGGTGGGTTGACCATGCTAAATTGTCTCTTTAGTGTTCAAAGATGTGATGGTCAGTTGGATTAGCCATGCTAAATTGCCCTTTAGTGTCCAAAGATGTGCAGGTTAGATGGATTGGCCATGCTAAATTGCCCCTTAGTGTCCAAAGATGTGCAGGTTAGATGGATTAGCCATGCAGAATTGCCCCTTAGTGTCCAAAGATGTGCAGGTTAGATGGATTAGCCATGCTGAATTGCCCCTTAGTGTCCAAAGATGTGCAGGTTAGATGGATTAGCCATGCAGAATTGCCCCTTAGTGTCCAAAGATGTGCAGGTTAGATGGATTGGCCATGCTAAATTGCCCCTTAGTGTCCAAAGATGTGCAGGTTAGATGGATTAGCCATGCTGAATTGCCCCTTAGTGTCCAAAGATGTGCAGGTTAGATGGATTGGCCATGCTAAATTGCCCCTTAGTGTCCAAAGATGTGCAGGTTAGATGGATTAGCCATGCTGAATTGCCCCTTAGTATCCAAAGATGTGCAGGTTAGGTGGATTGGCCATGCTGAATTGCCCCTTAGTATCCAAAGATGTGCAGGTTAGGTGGATTGGCCATGCTAAATGCACGGGGATAGGGCTGGGGAGGAGGGGTGTAGTGGACTTGGGTGAGGTGCCCTTTCGGAGCCTTGGTGTAGACTCAATGGGCCGAAGGTTAGTGGGGTAAATGTGTGGGGTTACAGGGATAGGGCCTGGGTAGGATAAAAAGGTGGGTTGGTTCAGACTCGATGGGCCGAATGGCCTCCTTCTGCACTGTAAGGATTCCACAATTCCATGTTAATCCAGTCTGTCTCCTCAGGTGGCTGTAAAAGATCCCATGGCACAATGGAAAGCAGGGGAGTTCTCCCCATGTACTGGCCAATGTTTAAACCTTCAACCAACATCAGGGAACAGATGATTTAAGTTTGTGGGAACCTTGCTGTGCGCACATTGCTGCCCAATTTGACTACATTACAACAGTGACTACACTTCAAAGTAAAGTGTTTTGGACGGTCCTGAGATCTGAAAGACACTGTACAACTGCAAGCTCTTGCTTTATTCCTTTAATTGCAGCCAGGAAGGTACAGTCTGTGTCTGATTCCGATGTTAAATCAGCTGCCAGGAAATTCCGCTCTTCATTCAATTCATTGAAGTCTTGGAAACAGTAAGTGCCAACACCCTATGAGTTTGAACTGACTTGGCTGAACGTATTCTTTAAAGGATAAAGTGCTTTCAGTGCCAAAAACTTGCATGTAAAGCACCTGTGTGTTTTTATATTTTTAACACCCCAGTTGTTCTCGATCCAGCTGGTCACAATGGATGCTTCCATGCCAGACCACGTTTCCATACTTGAATTTTAGTTAGGATTGAGTGTGGGAGGTGTCAGTGCACTCTGCCAGCCTGGCCTGACCGGTTAATCCTACAGGTAATTTACATTTTGCTCGACCAACCTATGTTCATCAGAGAATCATAAAATCCCAACAGTGCAGAACAAGGCCATTCAGCCCATCGAGATTGCACCCAGAACAATCCCACCCAAGCCCTATCCCTATAACCCCACGTATTTTCCCTGCTAATCCCTCTGACACCAAGGGGCAATTTAGCATGGCCAATCCACCTAACCTGCACATCTTTGGACACTAAGGGGCAATTTAGCATGGCCAATCCACCTAACCTGCACATCTTTGGACACTAAGGAGCAATTTAGCATGGCCAATCCACCTAACTTGCACATCTTTGGACACAAAGGGACAATTTAGCCTGGCCAATCCACCTAACCTGTACATCTTTGGACACTAAGGGGTAATTTAGACTGGCCAATCCACCTAACCACATCTTTGGACACGAAGGGGCAATTTAGCATGGCCAATCCACCTAACCTGCACATCTTTGGACATACTCTCTTCCATCTTCTTCCGTCAGGAAAAAGATACAAAAGTCTGAGGTCATGTACCAACCGACTCAAGAACAGCATCTTCCCTGCTGCTGTCGGACTTTTGAATGGACCTACCTCGCATTAAGCTGACCTTTCTCTACACCCTAGCTATGACTGTAACACTACATTCTGCACTCTCTCCTTTCCTTCTCTATGAACGGCATGTTTTGTCTATATAGCGCGCAAGAAACAATACTTTTCACTCTATGTTAATACATGCGTCAATAATAAATCAAATCAAAATCAAATCATTCGTATTTAAACCCCTCCAATCAGATATCCACCCCTGCCACATACTGAAATCATTCCTATCCTATGTGGAGGGTGACAAAGGTAAACTTCCCTTTCTTGTCCTTCTGCCATCTTTGACACGATTAACTACACCATCCTCCTCCAACACCTCTTCTCCGTCATCCAGTCGAGCGAGGTTGCAGTTGCCTGATTCCATTCTTACCTATTCAGTCGCAGCCAGAGAATTATCTGCAATGGCTTCTCTCCTCGCTCCCACACTGCTTCCTCTGGTATCCTGGAATCTAACCTTAGTCCCACCTGCCATTTCTTAGTTACCTGATACCCCTCCGAAAACACAGCATCAGCTTCCACGTGTATGCTTAATGTCATCCAGCTTTACTTCACTACAAGCTACAAAGGGTCGTGAATGTAGCCCAATCCATCGCGCAAACCAGCCTCCCATCCATTGACTCTGTCTACACTTCCCGCTGCCTCGGAAAAGCAGCCAGCATAATTAAGGACCCCACGCATCCCGGACATTCTTTCTTCCTTCGGGAAAAAGATACAAAAGTCTGAGGTCACGTACCAACCGAGTTCTTCTCTGCTGCCATCAGACTTTTGAATGGACCTACCTCGCATTAAGTTGATCTTTCTCTACACCCTAGCTATGACTATAACACTACATTCTGCACTCTTTCCTTTCCTTCTCTATGAATGGTATGTTTTGGCTGTATAGCGCGCAAGAAACAATACTTTTCACTGTATGTTCATACATGTGGCAATAAATTAAATCAAAATCAAAACTTCATTTGACCCCCTTTACTGTTTCCAATTTGTCACACTGCTTATCTGACACTGGATGGGCACAAATTTCCTCCAACTCAATATTGGGAAGACCAAAGATATTGTCTTCAGTCTCCTCCCCGCAAACTCCACTGTGACTGTTTGCAAACTTGGTGTAAGTTTGACCTCAGGATGAACCTCCAACCACATAGCTGCACCATCACAAAGACCACTGATTTCCATCCCTGCAACATCACCTGACTATGCCCTTTCCTCAGTTCGTAGAATCCCTACAGTGCAGAAGGAGGCCATTCGGCCCATCGAGTCTGCACCGACAACAATCCCACCCAGGCCCCTATCCCTATAACCCAATGCTATTTACCCTAGCTAGTCCTCCTGACGCTAAGGGGAAATTTAGCAGGGCCAATCCCCCTATCCTGCACATCTTTGGACTGTGGGAGGAAACCGGAGCACCCGGAGGAAACCCACGCAGACGCCGGGGAGAGCGTGCAGACTCCACACAGACAGTGACCCCAAATCGGGAATCGAAACCGGGCCCCTGGCGCTGTGAGGCAGCAGTGCGAACCCACTGTGCCATCCTCATCTACTGCTGAAACCATCATTCGTGAACTTGATATCTCTATACTTGATCATTTCAATGCACTTCAAACTAACCATAGCTTTGAGATCATACACAACTTTGCTCCCTGTGTCCTAACTCCTGTTCACCCATCACCTCTGTGTTTATCTCCTGGTTAAACAACGTCTCAATTTTAAAATAACCAGTTGTCTCCCTCTAATGGAGAAAAATGTCTATGGGCCCTTGTAAACCATAGTCACATTACCTTACCTTACCTTACCATCAGGCCCAGACCTGCTCAGTCTTTCCTGATAGTTGTACCTTCTCAGGCCTGGTAGAATTTTTTTTTTTGCCTGTTCTCCAATGATTCCAAATTCATTTTGCAAGATGGGGATTAGAATTATGCACAGTACTCCAATTGTAGTTTAACCTAGGTTCTATACAGGTTTAACTCAGGGTGGCACAGTGGTTAGCACTGTTGCCTCACAGCGCCAGAGACCCAGGTTCGATTCCCAGCTTGGGTCACTGTCTGTGCAGAGTCTACACGTTCTCCCCCGTATCTGCGCGGGTTCCCTCCAGGTGCTCTGGTTTCCTCACGAAATCTGAAAGACGTGCTGGTTAGGTGCATTGGCCGTGCTAAATTCTCCCTCAGTGTACCCGAACAGGCGCCAGAGTGTGGCCACTAGGGGATTTTCCACAGTAACTTCATTGCAGTGTTAATGTAAGTCTACTTGTGACACAAATAAATAAATAAAAACTGCAGCCCCACTCAACTGGAAGATGGTAGAGAGGTGTTGGAGGAGGATGATGTAGTTAATCATGTCAAAGACAGCAGGCACATTGAGAAGGATAAGAAAGGGAAGTTTACCTTTGTCACACTCCACACATTATGTCACTTTGGGGTGGATATGTGATTGCAGGGATTCAAATATGAAGTTCCTTGTTTTCAGCTCCCTCTATGGCTTCGCCCCTCTCCATCTCTGTAATCTCCTCCAAACCTGCAAGCCCACAGGATATCCGCCCTTCTCTAATTCAACCCCCTTGAGCATCCGCGGTTTTCATCATTCTGCTATAGGTGGCTGTGCTTTCAGCTGCCTGGGTCCCAAGCTCTGGAATTCCCTCCCTAAACTCCTACCTGCCTTTCCTCCCTTAAGATGCTCTTCAAAGAGCTCTTGAGCAAGTTTTTTGGTCGTCTGCTAATGTGGCTCAGTGTCATACTTTGTCCCCTTGGGACATTTTACTACATTAAGGGCACTATATAAATGCAAGATGTTGTTGTTCAGTCATGATCTTATTGGATGGTTCAGTGCGTTCAAGTATAGCCTACTCCTTTTCCTATTTCTTACTTTCTTACATTCTCTGGTGTGGTATTCTAGAAGTGCAAAGTATTCCCTGCCTTCAGGAATACCAGTAAGAAGTCTCACAACACCAGGTTAAAGTCCTCAGTCTGGTATTCCTGATGTGGAGATGCCGGCGTTGGACTGGGGTGGGCACAATAAGAAGTCTCACAACACCAGGTTAAAGTCCAACAGGTTTATTTGGCAGCACGAGCTTTCGGAACAGGCTGCTCCTTCACCAGGTGAGTGGGAGTTGTGTTCACAAACAGGGCACATAGAGACACAAACTCAATTTACAAGATAATGGTTGGAATGCGAGTCTTTACAGGTAATCAAGTCTTAAAGGTACAGACAATGTGAGTGGAGAGAGGGTTAAGCACAGGTTAAGCTTGATTACCTGTAAAGACTCGCATGCCAACCATTATCTTGTAAATTGGGTCTGTGTCTGTATATGCCCTGTTTGTGAACAGAACTCCTCACTCACCTGAGGAAGGAGCGACACTCCGAAAGCTCGTGCTACCAAATAAACCTGTTGGACTTTAACCTGGTGATGTGAGACTTCATCTCACAGGGGTCATAGGTTCAAGGTGAAGGGGGGGAGGTTTAACACAGATATCAGAAGGACGTATTTCACACAGAGGGTCGTGGGGGCCTGGAATGTGTTGCCGGGCAAGGTGGTGGAGGCGGACACACTGGGAACGTTTAAGACTTATCTAGACAGCTATATGAACGGAGTGGGAATGGAGGGATACAAAAGAGTGGTCTAGTTTGGACCAGGGAGCGGCGCGGGCTAATTGTTCTTTGTTTCTCGTTTCAAGGCTTCATTCTATGATCATCTTGCTGGTGCCAGTACAGAGCGAGACTGCGGATAGTTGGGAACCTGTCTCGGGGGCAGGGAATTCAGATGGTGTTCGTAAAGCAGAAGTGGAAATGAATAGGGTTGGGAAGCATTTTCTGATCAGGGCCAGTGTGATCTCCTGGACTCGTTTCGATCGCCACAGGGGGTCGGAGAGGAATTTCCCAGATTTTTTTTTCCCCATATTGGCCCTGGGGTTTTCACTCTGGGTTTTCGCCTCTCCCTGGAGATCGCATGGTCTGGAATGGGGGGGTGGGGGTGAGTTAATAGGTTGTGATGAACAAAGCATCGTAGCTGTGAGGGACAGCTCGGTGGATAGGATATTAGGATGTAGATAGGCTGGAAAATTGGGCGGGGATCCTGGATTCAGGATTCAATCCTGGACCGGGGAGCGGCGCGGGCTTGGAGGGCCGAAGGGCCTGTTCCTGTGCTGTATTGTTCTTTGTTCTTTGTTCTTGTTGTTCTTATTGTGCCCCACCCCAGTCCAACGCCAGCATCTCCACATCAGGAGTACCAGACTGGGGAGATTCCATTCTGCAGGTGTTCACCAGTTGATGACTATTTTGCTTTCTGTGCTGCATAAATATATATTTTTTGTTTTTAGATCCATTGAAGACCTTTCATTTTCTGGTGAATTGATTGCAATTATTAGTTGTCCAAGAATCCGGATCCTGACTTGAGTGTTGCGATGTCAAGAGGCAAGAAGAGACTATTCAAAAAAAAGCTGCAGCCGGAGCTAGTTTAATTACCAACACGGCTGAATTTATTAAAAAGCACAATGCGAGTGAGCTTTTGCCAGATGCTGCTAACTGCTGCAATAATGGTGAATCTAGTCGTGCTTTATTACGTCTCCAGGACTCAGCAACAAATGCTGAGGCACAAAGACCCAGGGAAGGCTGCCTCCAGGAGGCTGGCGATTTCAAGACTCGCTGGCATCACCGTGCTGATACGAGAGTTCGAAGACTTTGAGAACTGGGTGGTCGGTGTGGTGCAGTCCTTCCTGAAGGAGCGGCCCGACCAGCCCATTGTGGTGGTGGCAGACAAACAGCCGTACCCGCCGTTGGGCCTGCCGGTTAAACAGAACGTGCAGGTGGTGCTGCTGAAGGCATCCCCGGATCAGCCATACTACGTCAGGAGACCCGAGTTCTACATCAACACCGAGTACACCCTCCTGGTGCCCGATGGGGTGCAGTTGGACTCAACCCAGCAGCTTGACCGCCTGCTGCGGGAATTTGAGGCGGGCAGGGGAAAGGTTCAAATGGTGGCAGCTCCCATTCAGGCCGAGGAAAAGTTTCAGTGCCTAAACTTGCGGGTTAGCCTCAAGGAGTGGAGCGCGGTCTACAGCCCTTCCTCAGCTCGGGTGTGCGATGCCGTTGACGGGGATGCCGTGGTCCTCCTGCGCACTGACGATTTGTTCAACCTCTCCCAACCCATGGAGAGGCCACTCATGACGTCCCTCTTCGTTCAGTCCACGTTGCGCGGCTGGAAAGTGAAGGTGGCAGAGAGCTTGGCGTTCTCCTCATACCACCGCTCTTTGTTCATGTCGGCCCACAACCGCTGGAAAGCTGACCTCAGCGCGAAGGCGAGGTTGGCCCAACTCTTCAAGGACTTTGGCTTGAAGCGCGTGGTGCAGGCCAGCGGGAAGGAGCAGTGGTACGGGTGCAACAAGGACACTCCTCGCTGTTTTGGCACAGTTCACGATGACACACCCGAGTACCTGTATCAGAACAAGTGGACTCCGCCTTGCTGCCTCAAAGCTTTACGCGAGACCACCAAGTATGTCATCAAGATCTTGGAGTCCTCAGGTGTCCGCTACTGGCTGGAGGGCGGAACACTTCTGGGAGCAGTCCGTCACCAGGACATCATCCCGTGGGACTACGACGTGGATCTCGGAATTTATCTGGACGATGTGGAGAATTGCGAGTTTCTGAGGAGCCTGGACTCTGGTTCGATTGTGGACGAGAACGGCTACGTGTGGGAAAAGGCGGTGGAAGGCGACTTCTACCGAGTTCAGTACAGCGAAAGCAACCACTTGCACGTTGACCTGTGGCCGTTCCATGCCAGAGACGGAATCATGACCAAAAACACTTGGATGGATCACAAGCAGGATGTGGAATTCCCAGAGCACTTTCTGAAGCCCCTGGTCCCCATGCAGTTTGCCGGGGTAACTGCCCTCGCGCCCAACAATCACAGGCGCTTCCTGGAATTGAAATTTGGAGAGGGAGTCATCGAAAACCCTGAATACCCAAACCCAGCCAAAAAAAAATTGGAGAAGATGGACTAAATCTGGAGGAGAGTAGACATCTTGGACTGGGTCATAGGGTCGGTCACTCAAACAGCTTCAGATGTGAGACTTTGTTGATGCTGCCTCAAAATGATATCCCAGGTGTTTGTTATTTAAGATTGGTTTCCTCCTCCCCAGTCTTTTCCTGAAGGCACTGGATCTCCCTGGGGGATAGTTCCGTGAATACGGAGGCGGGGGGCATTATCTGGCCCTTTGTGATTCACGGTCCAGGCAGCGATTGTTAGCAGGTTGCTGGTAGACAGAAGGCTTGCGGTCCTAATGTCGCCTGATATCCGCACTCGTGCCCTTGTCAACAGAAGGCGCTGTATCTCCGTCGCAGCTGGAACCCTGGCTAATCTCACGTCCACACAGGTCCAGCTGAACAGAGAGAGAGATCAGACCCAAGGCCTCCCGATCCTCTGTCCTGAACCCGAGCAGTATGTATATCCACAAAGCCAAATTTACAGTGGCTCTTTTAAAGATGCAAAATAAAACAGTGGCTTGGATAAACACATCTGGGGTGTAAAGAGGCAAATTTACACAGAGGGAACTAACATTTGAGCGGTTGGGGGTTTCAGAAATCTCAAGACTCCCCGCCTTACAGAATTATGAATCCAGTGGAGCTGAGAAAATAACTTGACCCGAGGTTATTATGTGCATGCAAAATATGAACTGTAAACATATACAGAGCATTGAAAGTTGCTGTGTGACTGACTTCTCAAGGCCTGAGCTCAAATGACCCAAGCCATGGCTAACTCACTGATGGACCTCCTGAAAAATGTGCTGTTAACGCCGTGTCAAAATACCACTGTCCATTAAATACAATTCCCAACCCAGGCTTCAGATATTCCCTTGATTTGTACACTCATCTAAGGTTTTTACAGCTTGGTCTCTCCAGCTCGTAGACCAGGATCCCAGACACAACTTCGAGCTCACCCAATACTCTTGACCCCCATCCTGTTGGTGCTGTCATCTTCATTAACTCTCTGGTTTATTAATGTCAAACTGGTCGGTCTTATACTGATGCTGCCATGGCCTCACCCTATTCAAACATACTGTGGGGCGGCACAGTGGTCGGCACTGCTGCCTTCCAGCGCCAGAGATCCAGGTTCAATTCCGGCCTTGGGTCACTTTCTGCGTGGAGTCTGCACGTTCTCCCCATGTCTGTATGGGTTTCCTCTGGCTGCTCCGGTTTCTTCCCACAGTCTAAAGATGTGCAGGTTAGGTGGATTGGCCATGCTAAATTGCCCCTTAGTGTCCAAAGATGTACAGGTTAAGTGGATTGGCCATGCTAAATTGCCCCTTAGTGTCCAAAGATGTATATGTTAGGTGGATTGGCCATGCTAAATTGCCCCTTCGTGTTCAAAGATGTGCAGGTTAGGTGGATTGGCCATGCTAAATTGCCTCTTAGTGTCCAAAGATGTCTAGGCAAGGTGGATTAACCATGGTAAAATGTGTGGGGTTACGGGAATAGAGCAGGGGAGGGGGCCTGGGTAAGATACTCTGTCAGAGTTGGTGCAGACCCGATGGGCTGAATGGCCTCTCCTGCACTTTAGGGATTCTATGAATCTCCTTGGCTCTGTGATGCCACTCTTGTCTCCTGAGTTCGAAGGTTGTGCGACACTAGCCACACTCCAGACACTCACATACACCAAAGCAGCTCTGAGGAAGAGTCAAACAGACCCAAAACATTGAGTCGGTTTCTTTCTCCACACCTGCTGAGTTTTGTTAACACAAATACATAGGCGATGCGATACTTGGGTGTAAAACTGAGGGAATACCGCACTGTTAGGGGTGCTGCCTTTGAGGTGAATAGACCCAAGGCCTGAACGTCCTCTCAAGTGGATACAAAAAAATCCCATGGCACTGTCCAAGAGATGGAGGAAGTTTCTTCAAGTGTCCTAACCTACATTCAGTGGATTATCTCGGCATTATTCCTTTGCCCTATGTAGGAGCTGGCAAGTCTCAAATTGGATATGACATTTCCGACATTACTAATATGACTATAATTCAAGAGTACTTCAGTGAAGCATTTTGGCGCGCCTTAAGGTGAAGGGGGATTAAAAAAAAATTCAAGTCTTTCTCGGAGTCCTGCATTCGGTGTCCCTGACCAGAAATGAGAATGCTAAGATACTGAGTCCAAGAACCTCAGCCATCCCAGTTGTGATGAGTTAACCCAGCACAGAATGCGGAGCTGGGCCCTTCCACCCGGGGCAGTGCAGTCATTTAACAGAACCCCTTTGTCCGATGGACCCACTAACCACAGTCAAATTCTTTGCCAAGGCAGCAGCACATACTAGACATCTAATGATACCGCTGCAGCTGTAAAACGCTCCGAACTAGACAGATTGCAAAGAGCTCAGCAATCCGCAGCAGTTTTGCCGATTGGCAGCTTTTTGTTCTTATCCAAGCTGGAAAACTGGCTTAGCAGAGTAAATATGTGGGGTTATGGGGATAAGGCCTGGGTGGGATTGTTGTTGGTGCAGATTCGATGGGCCAAATGGCCTCCTTTTGCACTGTAGGAATTCTATGATTTTCTCTCTCTCTCCCTCTCCCTCACCACAGTTTTTCCCCCCCTCACTCAGCCTGGCTCATGGCCACAGGTGCTAACTGCCAATCCGGCTGTGGCCTCACCAAAGTTCTACACAACTCCATCATGACCTCTCTGCTTTTGTAATCCATACCCCGATTGATAAAGGTGAGTGTGCCACATGCCTTTTTCACCACCCTATTAACCTGCCTTTCCGCCTTCAGAGATCTACGGACAAACACGCCAAGGTCCCTTTGTTCTTCGGAACTCCCCAGTGTCAGACCTTTCATAGTATACTTCCCTGTCAAATTACTCCTTCCAAAGTGCATCACCTCACACTTTTCAAAGTTGATTACACTCCTGCAAAGCAGATAGGGACACTTCACTAACTTGAAGAGGCTGCAAAAAAGTAAGTTTCCTGTTGTTCGATTTGGCTATTCCACTCAACTCTTCCAGTCAACCCACGTTGCTCCTCCCAAGTAGCAGGCATTGCGCTCCTCCACCACTGTCTGTGGTTAAAACAGTGTCGCAACAGTACATTCTGTCGAGCTGCTTCGTGTCAGCCATAGTTCTCTGGGTAGCAGTCTTGCCTCCGAATTAGAAGGCTGTGGGTCCAAGTCCTACTCCAGAGTCTCCAAGCTGATGCTGTCAGCGCAGGACAGAGAAAGTGCTGCATTGTCAGAGGTGCTCTCTTCCGGGTGAGACATTAAATCAAGGCCCTATCTGCCTTCTTAGCTGTATGTAAAAGATTCCAGGGCATTATTTGATTTGATTTATTATTGTCACATGCAGTGGTACACAGTGAGAAGTATTGTTTCTTGCCCTTCCACCCGGGGCAGTGCAGTCATTTAACAGAACCCCTTTGTCCGATGGACCCACTAGCCACAGTCAAATTCTTTGCCAAGGCAGCAGCACATACTAGACATCTAATGATACCGCTGCAGCTGTAAAACGCTCCGACCTAGACAGATTGCAAAGAGCTCAGCAATCCGCAGCAGTTTTGCCGATTGGCAGCTTTTTGTTCTTATCCAAGCTGGAAAACTTCCTGGCAGACGCCTCCGTGTTTGTTAAACCAACTCTGCGGTCCAACAATGTAACTGGCTCACACTTACAGGAAAGAATTGGAACTATCTCAACCATTTCCCTGTAAAGATGAAGTGGTGAAAGTTAACCCTTCACTGTCACTAGCAGGAAAATTCCATGATTGGCTTCTCTCACTCTCTCTGGGGTGGCACAGTGGGTTAGCACTGCTGCCTCACAGCGCCAGGGACCCGGGTTCAATTCCCGGCTTGGGTCACTGCGCGGAGTCTGCACGTTCTCCCCTGTGTCTGCTTGAGTTTCCTCTGCATGCTCCGGTTTCCCCCCACAGTCCGAAAGATGTGCGGGTTAGGTGGGTTGACCATGCTAAATTAACCCTTAGTGTCAGGGGGCTTAGCAGGGTAAATATGTGGGGTTATGGGGATAAGGCCTGGGTGGGATTGTTGTTGGTGCAGATTCGATGGGCCAAATGGCCTCCTTTTGCACTGTAGGAATTCTATGATTTTCTCTCTCTCCCTCACCACAGTTTTTCCCCCCCTCACTCAGCCTGGCTCATGGCCACAGGTGCTAACTGCCAATCATTACCTCACCCAAGCGGGATGCCTCACATCCTTTAAAAAGTAACTGGTGGCACGCCATAACATTCAGGGCTATGGGCCAAGTGCTGGCAAGTGGGATTAGGTGGGCAGGTCGGGGCATTTCATGCGTCGGTGCAGACTCGATGGGCCGAACGGCCTCTTCTGCATCTGTGATTCTGCTCTTAAAGCACTGCTAGACAAAGGAAGACTTGCATCACGCCTGACACGACCTCAGGACATTCCATAGTGCTTTACAGCCAATGAAGTACTTTTGAAGTGTAGTCTCGGTTGAGCATCAGCAACCTATATGTTTCCAGAGGGCATTGACCTCTTCACCCAACCTGCTCCTCACCCATTGACACACACACACACTTTCCAACATAGGGAGTGGGGGCAATGCTGTCTTGACTTTTCAAAGAACAATACAGACCAGGAACAGGCCCTTCGGCCCACCAAGCCTGCGCCGATTCCTAATCCTTACTTATTGCCCATACGTGGTTTCTATCTCTATGTTCACCTCCCGTTCTCATGTCTATCAAGATACGCGTTGAATGTTGCTAACGTGCCTGCTTCCGCCACCTCCACTGGCAGTGCATTCCAGGCACCCATCACCCTCTGCGTGAGAAACTTTCCCCGCATGCCTCTCCTAAACTTACCCCCTCTCACCTTGAACCTGTGCCCTCTTGTAGTTGACCTTACCGCACTGAGAAAAAGCCTCTGACTATCCACCCTATCTCTATTATAGACCTGTGACTATCCACCCTATCCCTATTATAGACCTCTGACTATCCACCCTATCCCTACTATAGACCTCTGACTATCCACCCTATCCCTATTATAGACCTCTGACTATCCACCCTATCCCTATTATAGACCTGTGACTATCCACCCTATCCCTATTATAGACCTCTGACTATCCACCCTATCTCTATTATAGACCTGTGACTATCCACCCTATCTCTATTATAGACCTCTGACTATCCACCCTATCCCTATTATAGACCTCTCACTATCCACCCTATCTCTATTATAGACCTCTGACTATCCACCCTATCCCTATTATAGACCTCTGACTATCCACCCTATCCCTATTATAGACCTCTGACTATCCACCCTATCTCTATTATAGACCTCTGACTATCCACCCTATCCCTATTATAGACCTCTGACTATCCACCCTATCTCTATTATAGACCTCTGACTATCCACCCTATCTCTATTGTAGACCTCTGACTATCCACCCTATCCCTATTATAGACCTCTGACTATCCACCCTATCTCTATTATAGACCTCTGACTATCCACCCTAAATCAATTGTAGACCTCTGTCCAACGCAAGCATTGAGGCTAACTATGATGTCCCAATCACCTCCCATCAGGTTTAGCTCAGATTTGGCCTCGAACCTTATGAACCGGCACAGTAGCACAGTGGTTAGCACCGCTGCTCCACAGCTCCAGGGACCTGGGTTCGATTCCCGGCTTGGGTCACTGTCTGTGTGGAGTTTGCATGTTCTCCTCGTGTCTGCGTGGGTTTCCTCCGGGTGCTCCGGTTTCCTCCCACAGTCCAAAGATGTGCGGGTTAGGTTGATTGGCCATGCTAAAATTGTCCCTTAGTGTCCTGAGATGTGTAGGTTAGAGGGATTAGTGGGTAAATATGTAGGGATATGGGGGTAGGGCCTGGGTGGGATTGTGGTCGGTGCAGACTCGATGGGCCAAATGACCTCTTTCTGCACTGTAGGGTTTCTATGGTTTCTATGATTTCTATGAACCTTAATGGATTTCCAGCGCTTCATCATAGGCCCTGGAATGTTCTGGAATTCCCTCCTCCATCTCTCCTCCTTGAAGCCTATCTTTTTGATCACCTGCCCTAATATCGCCAGATGTGTCTTGCTGCCAAATTTCAGAATCGCAGAATACCAAAGTGCAGAAGAGGCCCTTTGGCCCATCGAGTCTGCACCGACGCATGAAATACCCCGACCTGCCCACCTAATCCCACTTGCCAGCACGCGGCCCATCGCCTTGAATGTTATGGCATGTCAAGTGCTCATCCAGGTACTTTTTAAAGGATGTGAGGCATCCCGCCTCCACCACCCTCCCAGGCAGCGCATTCCAGACCGTCACCACCCTCTGGGTAAAAAAGCTTTTCCTCAAATCTCCCCTAAACCTCCCACCCCTCACTTTTAACTTATGTCCCCTCGTAACTGACCCTTCAACCAAGGGGAACAGCTGCTCCCTATCCACCCTGAGCATGCCCCTCATAATCTTGTACACCTCAATCAGGTCACCCCTCAGTCTTTGTTCATATGAAAACAACCCGAGCCTATCCAACTTCCGTGTTCCACCCCAGGCAGCATCCTGGTGAATCTCCTCTGCACCCCCTCCAGTGCGTTCATGTCCTTCCTATAATCTGGCGACCAGAACTGCACACAGTACTCTGGCTGTGGCCTCACCAAAGTTCTACACAACTCCATCATGACCTCTCTGCTTTTGTAATCCATAACCCGATTGATAAAGGCGAGTGTGCCACATGCCTTTTTCACCGCCCTATTAACCTGCCTTTCCGCCTTCAGAGATCTACGGACAAACACGCCAAGGTCCCTTTGTTCTTCGGAACTCCCCAGTGTCAGACCTTTCATAGTATACTTCCCTGTCAAATTACTCCTTCCAAAGTGCATCACCTCACACTTTTCAAAGTTGATTACACTCCTGCAAAGCAGATAGGGACACTTCACTAACTTGAAGAGGCTGCAAAAAAGTAAGTTTCCTGTTGTTCGATTTCGCTATTCCACTCAACTCTTCCAGTCAACCCACATTGCTCCTCCCAAGTAGCAGGCATTGCGCTCCTCCACCTCTGTCCGTGGTTAAAACAGTGTCGCAACAGTAGACAGGACATTCTGTCGAGCTGCTTCGTGTCAGCCATAGTTCTCTGGGTAGCAGTCTTGCCTCTGAATTAGAAGGCTGTGGGTCCAAGTCCTACTCCAGAGTCTCCAAGCTGATGCTGTCAGCGCAGGACAGAGAAAGTGCTGCATTGTCAGAGGTGCTCTCTTCCGGGTGAGACATTAAATCAAGGCCCTATCTGCCTTCTTAGCTGTATGTAAAAGATTCCAGGGCATTATTTGATTTGATTTATTATTGTCACATGCAGTGGTACACAGTGAGAAGTATTGTTTCTTGCGTGCTATGCAGACAAAGCACGCTTTGAAGACCAGAGGTATTATCTCCAGTGCCCTGGCTAATATTTATCCCTCAAACAACATTGCTAAATCACTACCTGGTCATTATTACCTTGCTGTTTGTGGGAGCCTTGCTTAATTTGCTGCATTTTTGAAATCCTTCATTGGCTGCAAGGCCAATGAACCAGTGAACGGTGCTGTATAAATGCAAGTCTTCCTTTCCCTTGCTCCAGCAGCACTTACCTACTGCACCGAGCATCGGAACAGCTCACAAATGTTTAGCATGAATCTGTTTGATCATATCAAGTTCTGAAACTTGCTTCCATTTCAATTAGACGTCGGATTTTCTCTGAGCAACCAGTTTATCACCAATGACCTGAACAGCTACCCTCATCATTAAAAGCAGTGCTGTGACAGTAATGGAAAGTATGTGACCAGGTTAGATATATTTAGCCAGTGAGTGGACTCAATTCCTCACATGGTGGCACAGTGGGTTAGCGCAGCTGCCTCACAGTGCCAGGGACCCTGGGTCTGATTCCCGGCTTGGGTCACTGTCCGTGTGGAGTTTACACGTTCTCCCCATGTCTGCAGGGGTTTCCTCCGGGTGCTCCGGTTTCCTCCCACAGTCCAAAAATGTGCAGGTTAGGTGCACTTGCCGTCCTAAATTCTCCCTCAATGTATCCGAACAGGCGCCGGAGTGTGGCGACTAGGGGATTTTAACAGTAATTTCATTGCAGTGTTAATGTAAGCCGACTTGTGACTAATAAATAAACTTAATATAGTGCAGTAGATGAACTTTTGGGAGATATTTGACAAAAAGCCACAAGGAGGCTTATTGGGAAGATTAAATTTGATTTGATTTATTATTGTCACATGTATTAACATACAGTGAAAAGTATTGTTTTTTGCGCGCTATACAGACAAAGCATACCATTCATAAAGAAGGAAAGGAGAGAGTGCAGAATGTTGTGTTATAGTCATAGTTAGGGTGTAGAGAAAGATCAACTTAATGCGAGGTAAGTTCACCAAAAGTCTGACAGCAGCAGGGAAGAAGCTGTTCTTGAGTCGACTGGTACGTGACCTCAGACTTTTGTACCTCTTTCCCAACGGAAGAAGGTGGAAGAGAGAATGTCCGGGATGCGTGTGGTCCTTAATTATGCTGGCTGCTTTGCCGAGGCAATGGGAAGTGCGGACACAGTCAATAGATGGGAGGCTGGTTTGCGTGATGGATTGGGCTACATTCACAACCTTTTGTAGTTCCTTGTGGTCTTGGGCAGAGCAGGAGCCATACCAAGCTGTGATACAACCAGAAAGAATGCTTTCTATGATGCATCTGTAAAAGTTGGTGAGAGTCGTAGCAGACATGCCAAATTTCCTTAATCTTCTGAGAAAGTAGAGGCATTGGTGGGTTTTCTTAACTATAGCGTCGGCATGGGGGGACCAAGACAGGTTGTTGGTGATCTGGACACCTAAAAGCTTGAAGCTCTTGACCCTTCCTACTTCGTCCCCGTTGATGTGGACAGGGACATGTTCTCCTTTACGCTTCCTGAATATATGCAATTCCCTTTACTCTCCTGTAGTATAAGTTATTGTGATCTTCTGAAATTTGGCATCCTTGTATTTGTCCTGATGAGTGAAAGATGAAAAACTTTGACAGCATGACTTTCTTTTCAGCAATATAGAATATAAAGGCAGAGAGATCAGGCTTGAACTGGTTAGACTTCAGCTAGAGTGCAGTGGACAATTCTGGACACAATGGGTGGGATTTTCCAGTCCTTGCCGGCAGGATCATCCAGTCCAACTAGTCAGGTTCCCGAAGACAGGTGAGCCACGCAAAATGTCTTTGACAGTGGCGGGACTGGAATATCCTGCCAATGGCCATAGGCAAGCTACCTCCACTGCTGGAAAACATGTCGGGGGGGTGGATTTGGGGTGGGTGGATGGGGTGTTGCGGAAAATCCTGTCCCACATTTCAGGAATAAAATGGATTGGAAAGGGTACAGAGGTGGTTATCAGGACATTACCAGAGATGATGGAGTTTGGTTATTAGGAGAGGTTGGAAAGATTATAACTATTCCTGGAACAGAGAAGGTTAAGAGGTGACCTAATAAAGGTTTTCCAGATGTTGCGATGTTTTGATTGAGTCAACAGGAAAAATGTAGTCACTCTTAGTTAACAACTGGAAGGCACAGATTCAAAATCGCAGCAGAAAGGTCTACTGGGACGATGAGAATTCTTTTCATTCAAAGAGTTGTCAGGACCTGGAATTTTGTTTTATTCTTTCATGGGATGTGGGCGACAGTGGTAGGATCAGGATTTATTGCCTATCCCTAATTGCCCTTGAACTGAATGGGTTTCAGCCATTTCAGGAGGCAGTTAAGAGTCAACCATGCACTGGAGTCACATGTAGGCCAGACCGGGTAAGGACGGCAGATTTCCTTCCTTAAAAGACATTAGTGAACCAGATGGGTTTTCCAACAATCGACAATGGTTTCATGGTCATCCGTAGATTCTTAATTCCAGATTTTTTTTATTGAATTCAAACTCCATCATCTGCTGTGGTGGGATTCGAACCCGGGTCCTCAGAACATTAGCTGAGTTTCTGGATTAATAGACTAGCGATGATACCTCCCCCAGTGGGGGTGTGGGGCTATGACGGGCGTATGCACAATGACGGGGCGGGGGGCAGAAGCTTATGCAGATGGGAGCTCTCCAAGGTGGGTGGTCGGCAGGAGAGAGCTCTGCAATAACAATTAAACCTACTGATGACCATGAAACAATTTGTTGATTGTCAAAAAAAACCATCTGGTTCACTAATGTCCTTCAGGGAAGGAAATCTGCCATCCTTACCTGGTCTGGCCTACACATGACTTCAAATTCACAGCAATGTGTTTGACTCTGAACTGCCCTTAGGCAACTAAGGATGGGCAATAAATATTGATGTGGAGATGCCGGCGTTGGACTGGGGTAAACACAGTAAGAAGTTTAACAACACCAGGTTAAAGTCCAATAAATATTGGCCAGCCAGCAATGTCCATGTCCCATGAATGTATACAGAAAAACTCAGGTCCCACCCCCTTGACACTGCCCCTGGCACTTTTATGGTGCTCAACCTGGCACTGTCAGGGTGCCAGGTGGGCACTGCCAGGATGGCACTGCCCGACGGGGGCATGGTCACTGCCCACAACCACCCAGTGACTTCAGTGGCCTCCGATTCACCCCCGGCATGGCCATGGCACCTGATCCTACGCTACTGCATAGCAGTAGTGATTCTCACTGGAATGACGTTTTGTTGGCAAGAGCGAAAAGTCCAGGGGGGGGGGGGGGGGTGGGGGGGCCAGAAGATGCCGTGCAGGAGCAGGTGAGTGGTTTTAACATAGATTAACTTTTACGTAAATAGGCTTTGCGCCCAGCCAACAAAACAGGGCCGGGAGATGGGTGCGAATCACTTTTTTATCTGACCCACTATCTTCCCAGCTGGCCACACTGATGGACCGGTGCAGTGAGCTAGTAAGATCGTGCCCAGAGATGTGGGACGAGGCAATCCTGCTCTTTCGAAGAGCCACTGCACGCACTGGCTGGAATGCTGTCTTCTGTGCAGTAAATTTCTCTGATTCTATGAATCTATTGATTTGTGAAAGAATAGCACACAGGGAAACGGTGGAGTGTGTTAAGCCTTTTTACGCAAGGGGCAGAATTTTCCCATCCTTCTCACCACGGCAATCGTAGCGGGCGGGAGATGTGTCACGCAAAGGTCAGTTGACCTCGGGCGGGTCTTGGGGCGAATGTGGCTGGGAAATCCCCGCCCAAGGTTTACCGTATGATTTTCTTCTCTGTGACTGTTCCTCTAGCCTGAACATCACCCAGTGTGTTCTGTATCGTATTCGGTCACTATTTTGCCACCGTGAGCTATAAATTTAGGATAGTCACCAACACCCATCCGCAAACATTCATTCCCTCCACCACCGACACACAGTGGCAGCAGTGTGCACCATCTCCAAAATGCACTGCAGCAACTCACTGCTTCGACAGCACCTTCCAAACCTGCTACCATCTAGTAGGACAAGGGCAGCAGGCAAATTGGAAAACTACCATCTGCAAGTTTCCCTCCAGGCCACTCACCATCCTGACTTGGAAATCTATTGCCGTTCCTTCACTGTCACTGGGTCAAAATCCTGGAACTCCCTCCCTAACAGCACTGTGGATGCACCTACACCACAGGGACTGCAGCGGGTTCAAGATGGCTGCTCACCACCACCTTCTCAAGGGCAATTAGGAATGGGCAATGAATACTGGCTGAGCCTCCCACATTCGATGAACCATAGAAAATTACAGCTCAGAAACAGGCCTTTTGGCCCTTCTTGTCTGTGCCGAACCATTTTTTTGCCTAGTCTCACTGACCTGCACTTGGACCATATCCCTCCACACCCCTCTCATCCATGTACCCGTCCAAGTTTTTCTTAAATGTTAAAAGTGTTTACCACTTTATCCGGCAGCTCATTCCACACTCCCACCACTCTCTGCGTGAAGAAGCCCCCCCTAATATTTGATGATGATTTGAATAATTTTTAAAAAGCATATCCAATAGGTAACTCAAGAGATACTACGTTGTCCAGAGACTGGTGACAACGTGAGAACTGCCTGGTGAGAACCTTGCACACTGACTAGATGCATTTACGGAGAAACTTGATAGATAAATGGGGATGAATAGAAAATAATACCAAAGGATGAAATAAAGTGGTTGGGAGGGGGCTCATGTGAAACATAAATTATTTCATCCAATCCCTACAGTGCAACAGGAGGCCATTCGGCCCATCGAATCTGCACCAACTCTCTGACAGAGCATCCCACCCAGGCCCTATCCCCATAACCCCACATATTTACCTCAATACTCCCCTTAACCTACACATCTTGGGACACTACGGGGCAATTTAGCACAGCCAATCCACCTAACCTGCACATCTTTGGAGTGTAGGAGGAAACCGGGGTACCCGGAGGAAACCCACGCAGACACGAGGACAACATGCAAACTCCACACAGACAATCACCCAAGGCTGGAATTGAACCCAGGTCCCTGGCGCTGTGAGGCAGCAGTGCTAACCACCATGCCA
Source organism: Mustelus asterias (assembly GCF_964213995.1). Lineage (NCBI taxonomy): Eukaryota > Metazoa > Chordata > Chondrichthyes > Carcharhiniformes > Triakidae > Mustelus > Mustelus asterias. Next base: position 55,205,655 of record NC_135824.1, on the reverse strand, counting down.
CCCCATGAATGGCCTGTTTATGCGCTGTAAATTCTACATAACCCTATGTAATTGGTATTTCCAAGCACTTAACAAAAGGACCACTGTCTCAATAAGGGAAAATCCACATACTTTTAGTCACCAATAACACTGTACCTTTTAATGACTGAGTGGAATGTCATTGGTACTTCCACCGTGATAGCAGTACGAATCGATGGGTGAGGGGAAGTGAGGTGCTTGCTGGGCCCCAGGCTCTTGTACATCATGTAGGCCTCAGGTCAAGGGGGGGAATTGACCCAACATTGTTGGCGATTATGTTGGATGGGATTGGCACCTCTATGGATGGATTGATTTGATTTATTATTGTCACATGTATTAGCATAGAGTGAAACGTATTGTTTCTTGTGCGCTATACAGACAAAGCATACCGTTCACAGAGAAGGAAAGGAGAGAGTGCAGAATGTAGCGTTACAGTCATAGCTAGGGTGTAGAGAAAGATCAACTTAATGAGGTAGGTCCATTCAAAAGTCTGACGGCAGCAGGGAAGAAGCTGTTCTTGAGTCGGTTGGTACGTGACCTCAGTCTTTTGTATCTTTTTCCCGAAGGAAGAAGGTGGAAGAGAGAATGTCCGGGGTGCGTGGGGTCCTTAATTATGCTGGCTGCTTTGCGGAGGCAGCAGGAAGTGTAGACGGAGTCAATGGATGGGAGGCTGGTTTGCGTGATGGGTTTGGCTACATTCACGACATTTTGTAGTTCCTTGCGGTCTTGGGCAGAGCAGGAGCCATACCAATGTGTGACGCAACCAGAAAGAATGCTTTGTATGGGGCATTCAAAGGTTTGTTTGTTAAAGGAAAGGGAGGAGTTTTCTTTCATGGCATTTTGATTTGGGAGAATATACAAAGTAGCCGGTCGGGGGGGGCGGGGGGGGGGGGGGGGGGGGGGGTGGGCATGGAATGTAGGATGGACTCCTGATGGCAAAAGTGAACATCAGGTGTCCAGAGAGGTCAATGGACATCCAACCAGTAAAGGCACCATGGTCAAGTCACAACAAGACCACAGAATGATTTGAAGTATAAGGCCATGTAAAGGCTGACAGAGAGATTTCACAAGGAAAGAATGTAATAGTCAGCTCATACCACATTAATCTGTTAACTGAACAGAGCAGCTTCGTCAAGAAGAACGGAATTCCAGGAATTGATGTGAAGTTGATTCGAATCCACGTTATAACAAAGAACAAGCCGGTTGAATGATAGGTTATAATTTAACCACAGTTAATGTCCATAAACCATTACCACATTCGACCTTGTCAATGCTCTTGATTAGATGTCTCATTACCAACATTAATCACAGACCAATCAAATAGTTTACTGCCCTGATGCATGGGAACACCACCACCTGCATCTTCCCCTTCAAGACAGGCCCCAATCTGTCTTGGAACTATATTCACTGACCTTGGTTCATCGGGGAAATCCATGATAAAGCTTAAGTTTTAAGTTCATTTATTAATGTCACAAGTAGGCTTACATTAACACTGCAATGAAGTTACTGTGAAATTCCCCACACTCCGGCGCCTGTTCGGGGTTTTTTAAAATTCATTTGTGGAACATGGGCGTCGCTGGCTGGCCAGCATTTATTCATCTGAGAGAGGGCACCTCCAACTGTGCAGCACTCCCACAGTCCCAGCACTGGCAGAGTCAAGCTTGGATAATGTGTTAAAGTCTCTGGAGCGGGACTTGAACCCAAATCTGCTGACTCAGTGCCGAGAGTCCTACCCACTGAACTATAACAAAGGAATGTTCTTAACAAGTTATCCTCCACCCAAAACACACACATGCTTTGACACACTGGGTTCTGATAAATCGTATTTTAATTAATTTTTTACTGATTGTGCATGGCCTTTTAACTTGACTGAACGAATACGTGTTTAATGTTACATTGTCTCACAGCAGAAGTTTAGCAAAGCAAATTATAAAACCGTCAACACACAAGTTGCTTAACTTAGACCACTGAACGGAGAAATATTTTACACGCGTACTTCACAATTCAAAATTACACTTAGAACATAGAACAGTACAGCACAGAACAGGCACTTCGGCCCACGATGTTGTGCCAAGCTTTATCTGAAACCAAGATCAAGCTATCCCACTCCCTATCATCCTGGTGTGCTCCATGTGCCTATCCAATAACCGCTTAAATGTTCCTAAAGTGTCTGACTCCACTATCACTGCAGGCAGTCCATTCCACACCCCAACCACTCTCTGCGTAAAGAACCTACCTCGGACATCCTTCCTATATCTCCCACCACGAACCCTATAGTTATGTCCCCTTGTAATAGCTCCATCCACCCGAGGAAATAGTCTTTGAACGTTCACTCTATCTATCCCCTTCATCATTTTATAAACCTCTATTAAGTCTCCCCTCAGCCTCCTTCCCTCCAGAGAGAACAGCCCTAGCTCCCTCAACCTTTCCTCATAAGACCTACCCTCCAAACCAGGCAGCATCCTGGTAAATCTCCTCTGCACTCTTTCCAGCGCTTCCACATCCTTCTTATAGTGAGGTGACCAGAACTGCACACAATATTCCAAATGTGGTCTCACCAAGGTCCTGTACAGTTGCAGCATAACCCCACGGCTCTTAAACTCCAACCCCCTGTTAATAAAAGCTAACACACTATAGGCCTTCTTCACAGCTCTACCCGCTTGAGTGGCAACCTTTAGAGATCTGTGGATATGGACCCCAAGATCTCACTGTTCCTCCACAGTCTTCAGAACACTTTATGTCCAGAACCCACCTAACTGGCTGTAATGTGCTTTGAGGAAACCGGTGATTATGAAAAGCGCTTTATATTTTGTAATGTTATATTATCTCTATCGCCATTAATATATTAAAAATCTTAAACCTGCATGTGTCTATTCCAATCTCCCAACCTTCTGTAAATGTGACTGAGGAAGCTTTCACACCCATCTTGTGTTAGTCTGTATTTGTTACCTTCCCGCCAGTCCCTGGAGGTATTTACAGCTGAAGCACAAGCAGTTACCAATCCAAGAATAGACATTGGGATTTAGAATGGGACATTGGGAAGATAAAACTTAAAAATGGACTCTGAATTTACCTCTGTGCATCTTGGTCCCAATATCCCACACCCTCAAACCTCTGTTCACCTGAAACCTGCATTTGGTCTTGACTTACCCCGTGTGGAATGCCCAGGAGAAATTAACTAAGATACGTGTAGGTGACTAAGATTGACTAAGCTATTGACTAAATATTGACTAAATTGACTAAGATAAGTAAGTGGAACTGATTTGCTTCAGATCAGCCATGATCTTGTTGAATGGCGGGGCAGGCTCGAGGGGCTAGATGGCCTAACTCCTGCTCCTATTTCTTATGTCCTTATAGTTTTTCTACCTGGTGGCGCAGTGATTAAAGTTTATTTATTAGTGTCACAAATAGGCTTACATTAACACTGCAATGACGTTAGCGCTGCTACCTCACAGCGCCAGGGACCCGGGTTCGATTCTGGTCTTGGGTGACTCTGTGGAGTTTGCACATTTTCCCCGTGTCTGCGTGGGTTTCCTCCGGGTGCTCCGGTTTCCTCCCGTAGTCCAAAGATGTGCAGGTTAGATGGATTGGCCATGATAAATTGCCCCTTCATGTCCAAAGATGTGTAGGTTAGATGAACCGGCCATGCTAAATTTCCCCCTAAGTGTCCAAAGATGTGCAGGTTAGGTGGATTAAGTTCCCCTTAGTGTCCAAAGATGTGCAGGATAGGTGAATTGACCATGCTAAATTGCCCCTTAGTATCAAAGATATGCAGGATAGGTGAATTGGCCATGCTAAATTGCCCCTTAGTGTCCAAAGATGTGCAGGATAGGTGAATTGGCTATGCTAAATTGCCCCTTAGTGTCCAAAGATGTGCAGGATAGGTGAATTGACCATGCTAAATTGCCCCTTAGTATCAAAGATATGCAGGATAGGTGAATTGGCCATGCTAAATTGCCCCTTAGTGTCCAAAGATGTGCAGGATAGGTGAATTGACCATGCTAAATTGCCCCTTAGTATCAAAGATATGCAGGATGGGTGAATTGGCCATGCTAAATTGCCCCTTAGTGTCCAAAGATGTGCAGGATAGGTGAATTGGCTATGCTAAATTGCCCCTTAGTGTCCAAAGCTGTGCAGGTTAGGTGACCCAGGGTTTTAGATTCCCCGACCAGCGGAAACAATCTGCCCTGTCAAACCCCTTCAGAATCCAGTAGATTTCAATGAGACCGCCTCTTAATCTTCTAAACTCCAGAAAAGATAGGCCCAATTTACTCAGCCCCTCATAGAATCCCTACAGCGCAGAGGGAGGCCATTCTGCCCATCGAGCCTGTACTGACAACAATCCCACCCAGGCCCAATATCCCCATAACCCCATGTATTTACCCAGCTCGCCCTCCTAACATTGAGGGGCAATTTGGCATGGCCAATCAACCTAACCCGCACATCATCTCAGGGGCCAATCTTGTGAACTGAAGCTGTGCTGCCTCCAAGGCAACTATATCCTTTCTTAAACATGGAGACCAGAATCGTACACAATACTCCAATTGCCACCTGTCCAACTGGAGCAAGGTTTCTTTATTCCTCTACACCAATTCTCTCGCAATAAAGACCAACATGTCCCTTTTTAAAATTCATTTCATGGGACGTGGGCGTTGCCGGCTGGGCCAGCATTTATTGCCCATCCCTAATTGTTGAGAGTCAACCACATTGCTGTGGCTCTGGAGTCACATGTAGGCCAGATCAGGTAAGGGCGGCAGATTTCCTTCCCTAAAGGACATTAGTGAACCAGATGGGTTTTTCCGACAATGGTTTCATGGTCATCAGTAGATTCTTAATTCCAGATTTTTAAAAATTGATTTCAAATTCCACCATCTGCCGTGGCGGGATTCGAACCCGGGTCCCCCAGAACATTAGCTGAATTTCTGGATTAATAGTCTAGCGATAATACCACTATGCCATCGCCTTCTGAATTATCTGCTATACCCGCATGCTGACTTTCTGGGTTCCTTGTACGAGCACATTTTTTGGACACCAGCGCTTACAAGCTTTTCACAAAAGAACAAACAAAGAACAAAGAACAATACAGCACAGGAACAGGCCCTTCGGCCCTCCAAGCCCGCGCCGCTCCCTGGTCCAAACTAGACCATTCTTTTGTATCCCTCCATTCCCACTCCGTTCATGTGGCTATCTAGATAAGTCTTAAACGTTCCCAGTGTGTCCGCCTCCACCACCTTGCCCAGCAGCGTATTCCAGGCCCCCACCACCCTCTGTGTAAAATACGTCCTTCTGATATCCGTGTTAAACCTCCCCCCCCTCACCTTGAACCTATGACCCCTCGTGAACGTCACCACCGACCTGGGAAAAAGCTTCCCACCGTTCACCCTATCTATGCCTTTCATAATTTTATACACTTCTATTAGGTCACCCCTCATCCTCCATCTTTCCAGTGAGAACAACCCCAGTTTACCCAATCTCTCCTCATAACTAAGCCCTTCCATACCAGGCAACATCCTGGTAAACCTCCTCTGCACTCTCTCTAAAGCCTCCACGTCCTTCTGGTAGTGTGGCGACCAGAACTGGGCGCAGTATTCCAAATGTGGCCGAACCAACGTTCTATACAACTGCAACATCAGACCCCAACATTTATACTCTATGCCCCGTCCTATAAAGGCAAGCATGCCATATGCCTTCTTCACCACCTTCTCCACCTGTGACGTCACCTTCACCTTTCAAAGAATATTCTATTTTTCTACTCTTACAACCAAAGATAATGACTTCACATTTTCCCACATCATATTCCATCTGCCATCTTGTTGTCCACTCCTTTAATCTGTCCATATCTCTTTGCGGCCTTTGTGTCTTCCTCACAGCTTGCATTCCCCTCTAGCTTTGTGTCATCGGCAAACTTAGATTTGTTACTCTGTCTTTCCATCAAAGTAATTAATATAGAATGTAAATAGCTGAGGCACCAGCCCCTGATCCTTGTGGAACTTTATTAGTCACAACTTGTCAACTCAGTGACATTTGTTTGCAAACCAAATTAAACCAGCCCTGTCACGTTCACCAGCAGCGAATGGAAGAGGAGGGTGATGGGGTGGAACCTCGAGACAGATCGGTGAAGGAGATTACACTTTAAGAAATATCCCAGCACCTCTCAAGGGTCAGTTGGTAATTCCACCCCCTCGATGCCAATACAGTTCAGACCATGGTTCAATTTCTTAACCACGCTGAGTTAACTGTTCCCAGTCATTGCAGCAGTTGGGAGTGCTACAACTGGCCTCAGCACCAGTGGGCTGGTGGTGATGGGGTGGGGAATTGATCAGGGTACCCACAATCATGTGATATTTGGGCATTGGATGGGGTGGGGATTGGGTGCAGCTGTGAAGCCCCTTCCCCCAACATGTCTGAATAGGTCAGACGCAGTAAGAAGTCTAACAACACCAGGTTAAAGTCCAACCTGGTGTTGTTAGACTTCTTACTGTGTTTACCCCAGTCCAACGCCGGCATCTCCACATCATGAATAGGGCAGCACAGTGGTTAGCACTGCTGCCTCACAGCGCCAGGAACCCGGGTTCAATTCCAGCTTCGGGTGACTGTGTGGAGTTTGCACGTTCTTCCTGTGTCGGTGTGGGTTTCCTCCAGGTGCTCCGGTTTCTTCCCACAGTCTGAAAGACGTACTGGTTAGGTGCATTGACCAGAAGAGGTGCCGGAGTGTGACGACTAGGGAAATTTCACAGTAACTTCATTGCAGTGTCAATGTAAGTCTTACTTGTGACTAATAAATAAACTGTAACTTCCTGTGTCTGGGTGGGTTTCCTCCACGTGCTCCGGTTTCCTCTCACAGTCCAAAGATGTGCAGTTTAGGTGAATTGGCCATATTAAATTGCCCCTTAATGTCCAAAGGTTAGGTGGATTGGCTCTGCTAAATTGCCCCTTGGTGTCCAAAGGTTAGGTGGATTGGTTATGCTAAATTGCCCCTTGGTGTCCAAAGGTTAGGTGGATTGGCTATGCTAAATTGCCCTTTAGTGTCCAAAGGTTAGGTGGATTGGCTATGCTAAATTGCCCCTTGGTGTCCAAAGGTTAGGTGGATTGGCGATGCTAAATTGCCCCTTGGTGTCCAAAGGTTAGGTGGATTGGCGATGCTAAATTGCCCCTTGGTGTCCAAAGGTTAGGTGGATTGGCTAGGCTAAATTGCCCTTTAGTGTCCAAAGGTTAGGTGGATTGGCTATGCTAAATTGCCCCTTGGTGTCCAAAGGTTAGGTGGATTGGCTATGCTAAATTATCCCTTCATGTCCCAAGTTGTGTAGGTTAGGGGGATTAGTAGGGTAAATGAGTGGGTTTATGGAGATAGGGCAGCGGTGGACCTGGGTGAGATGTTCTGTTGGAGAGTCAGTGCAGACGCGATGGGCCGAATGGCCTCCTTCTGCACTGTAGAGATTCTGTGAAGAAAGGTCACTTGGCTGAGGCATTTGTGGAGGCTGTACCCTGGCAACAACAAATGTTTGTAGGACCCATACCCGAGAGGGTGAACGCCCACACAACACGTACCCCAACAAGAGACAGCACCTCAGGACAGGTGCTTAACGTCATTGGCCATAATTCTGGTGGGGGGAAGTTCCAATGTTTGTTACATTGCAGTAATGAATTGCAGGCCAACACACAGGGCACAGACTGAAAGAAGTTCATTGTGAAATGTCCCAGCAGTGTTTATTTTTAAAAGGCCTCAGCAATGGGCTGGCCAGAATAGGGCCTTTGGATGAAAACAGTGACTAATTTTGCACTGCTGTTCCAGCCAGGAGCAACGTGTTTTGCTGCAAGCTGATCTGCCCGCTGCTCGACAAGCAGGAATGATTGGAAGGCTAATAAACTGAACACACAAATATTAAAGATATAAATATATGTCACTGGGGAGTTTCACACCGAACCTATTTCAGGATCAGCTATGACTCCCACAGCGAAATGGAAGGGAGAAACACGCAGACGCAGTGACAAAGAATAAATGATAGCGATTTACGAGGCTCTTTGGCCCTTCCTGCCAGTGCTGACCCTTTCAAAGAACTGTCCCATTAGTTCCAGTCCCTTGACCTTTGCGTCAGATGTGTGCATACGAACTGGGAGAGGCACAAGCATCCACGATGCAGACAAAGTTGATTTTGCCCCATCGTTTGCCAATCCCCACCCGGCCAGCAGCTTCTCTCTCAGAATCCCAGGTTGCAGATCCCAAAAATGAAGAGACTGGTTCCCCCCCCTTTCCTTCCTCAGATGAGCCGTTCCGTCTGGATGAGGTCACGGGTTGAACTGGGCCACCCTGGCACCGTGGACGACAGTAAGCTCATGACATCTTCAGGGGAACAATCCATTGGATGGGACGGGGGGCTTTTTCTCAACATGTTCCGGCATTGCAGAACGGTGACCATACAATCCCTACAGTGCAGAAGGAAGCCAGTTGGCCCCTCAGGCCTGCAGCAATCTCCAAAAAAGCATCCCACCCGGGCACTCCCCTGTAACCCCACACACTTACTGTGGCTAATCCACCTAACCTGCACATCTTTGGACACTAAGGGGCAATTTACCATGGCTAATCCACCTAACCTGCACATCTTTGGACACTAAGGGGCAATTTAGCATGGCCAATCCACCTAACCTCCACATCTTTGGACATTAAGGGGCGATTTAGCGTGGCCAATCCACTTAACCTGCACATCTTTGGACATTAAGGGGCAATTTAGCATGGCCAATCCACCTAACCTACACATCTTTAGACACTAAGGGGCAATTTAGCATGGCCAATCCACCTAACCTACACATCTTTGGAGATTAAGGGGCAATTTAGCATGGCCAATCCACCTAACTTGCACATCTTTGGACACTAAGGGGCTCTTTGGACACTAACGCTCTCTCCACTCACATTGTCTGTACCTTTAAGACTTGATTACCTGTAAAGATTCGCATTCCAATCATTATTTTGTAAATAGAGTTTGTGTCTTTATATGCCCTGTTTGTGAACAGAACTCCCGCTCACCTGACGAAGGAGCAGCACTCCGGAAGCTAGTGGATTTTGCTACCAAATAAACCTGTTGGACTTTAACCTGGTGTTGTGAGACTTCTTACTGTCCAACGCTGGCATCTCCACATCATGCCTACATGTGACTCCAGAGCCACAGCAATGTGGTTGACTCTCAACTGCCCTCCAAGGGCAACTAGGGGATGGGCAATAAATGCTGGACCAGCCAGCGACGCCCATGTCCCACAAATGGATAAAAAGATCAGCCATGATCTTATTGAACAGTGGAGTAGACTCAATGGGCTCACATCTTGTGATTTGATGTTGACCTCAGTATCATAGGCAATATTGATCTTAGAAACCCTACAGTGCAGAAATAGGCCATTCGGCCCATCGAGTCTGCACCGACCACAATCCCACCCAGGCTCTCGCCCTGAAACCCCACATATTTACCCTGCTAATCCCTCTAAGGGACACTAAGGGGCAATTTAGCATGGCCAATCCACCTAACCCGCACATCTTTGGACTGTGGGAGGAAACCGGAGCACCCGGAGGAAACCCACGCAGACGTGGGGTGAACGTGCAAACTCCACACAGACAGTGACCCAAGCCGGGAATCGAACCAGGTCCCTGTCACTGTGAGGCAGCGGTGCTTAGCACTGTGCCACCCATAACAATTATTTGAACAGTGGGTCATAATCACATTGCTGGCTCTGGGATCTTGCTGTGCACATGTTGGCGGCCACATATCCTACATTACAACAGTGACTACGCTTCAAAAAGGACTCCATTGAATCATAGAAACCCTACAGTTCAGAAAGAGGCCATTCGGCCCATCGAGTCTGCACTGACCATAATCCCACCCAGGCCCTACCCCCTTATCCCTACATATTTTACCCACTAATCCCTCTAACCTATGTATCTCAGGACACTAAGGGGCAATTTTAGCATGGCCAATCAACCTAACCCGCACATCTTTGGACTGTGGGAGGAAACCGGAGCACCCGGAGGAAACCCACGCAGATACGGGGAGAATGTGCAACGGCCACACGGACAGTGACCCAAGCCGAGAATCGAACCCGGGTCCCTGGCGCTGTGAGGCAGCGGTGCTTAGCACTGTGCCACCTATAACAATTATTTGAACAGTGGGTCATAATCACATTGCTGGCTCTGGGATCTTGCTGTGCACATGTTGGCGGCCACATATCCTACATTACAACAGTGACTACGCTTCAAAAAGGACTTCATTGGGTGTAAAGCACTTGAGTGAAAGACAGTATGGCCAGAATTCACCAATCTTGTACGCCCCACCACCAGCGAGAACAGAGAATTTGGCGTTCGGCCAAGTCTCTATTCACAGCAGCCGGACTGGAGAATCCCGACCACGGACGAGGCCGGAGAATCCCAGCCTCTTTGTGTGACTAAAAAAATTGAATTTGCAGCTGCCAACCAGCAGAGGGGGTTTCAGGACCGATTCATCTCCAGTCCAGCAAAATGCCCCAAGGTGCTTTACTGTGAAGTGTTATTAAGCCAAACCTGCTGCCGAGCCATACAAGGAACTACTAAGATAAAGGCAAAGTACTGAGGATGCTGGAATCTGAAACAAAAAGAGAAAATGCTGGAAAATCTCAACAGATCTCACAGCGTCTGTGGAGAGAGGATAGAGCCAACATTGAGAGTCGAGATGACCCCTCGTCAGAGCAAAGAGAATCAGGAGAGATTTATGCTGAGGGTAGGGAAGGGGAAGCTGTAATTGGACAAAGGGAATGTATACGGTGATGATAAAGGCTGAGAAAGCTGCTAAGAGCGTCCAGTCAGAGATCGGAATGTGTGAACGGCAGAACAAAGGTGTAGATTGTCAGAGGACAACCTGAGGACGGTGGCAGTTGCTTCTGTGTGGGATATGTGTGTGTGTGTGTGTGGGATTGTGTGTGTGGGATGTGTGTGTGGGATGTGTGTGTGGGGGGGATGTGTGTGTGGGATGTGTGTGTGGGATGTGTGTGTGGGGGGGATGTGTGTGTGTGTGTGGGATGTGTGTGTGTGTGTGGGGGGGATGTGTGTGTGGGGGGGGATGTGTGTGTGGGGGGGATGTGTGTGTGGGGGGGATGTGTGTGTGGGGGGGATGTGTGTGTGGGGGGGATGTGTGTGTGGGGGGGATGTGTGTGTGTGGGGGGGATGTGTGTGTGTGGGGGGGATGTGTGTGTGGGGGGGGATGTGTGTGTGGGATGTGTGTGTGGGGGGGATGTGTGTGTGGGGGGGATGTGTGTGTGGGGGGGATGTGTGTGTGTGTGTGGGATGTGTGTGTGTGGGATGTGTGTGTGTGTGGGGGGGATGTGTGTGTGTGTGTGGGATGTGTGTGTGTGTGTGGGATGTGTGTGTGTGTGTGGGATTGTGTGTGTGGGATGTGTGCGTGGGATGTGTGTGTGGGATGTGTGTGTGGGGGGGATGTGTGTGTGGGGGGGATGTGTGTGTGTGTGTGGGATGTGTGTGTGTGGGGGGGATGTGTGTGTGTGTGTGGGATTGTGTGTGTGGGATGTGTGTGTGGGATGTGTGTGTGGGGGGGATGTGTGTGTGGGATGTGTGTGTGGGGGGGATGTGTGTGTGGGATGTGTGTGTGTGTGTGGGGGGGATGTGTGTGTGGGGGGGATGTGTGTGTGTGTGTGGGATGTGTGTGTGGGATGTGTGTGTGTGTGTGGGGGGGATGTGTGTGTGGGGGGGATGTGTGTGTGGGGGGGATGTGTGTGTGTGTGTGGGATGTGTGTGTGTGTGTGGGATGTGTGTGTGTGGGATGTGTGTGTGTGGGATGTGTGTGTGTGGGGGGGATGTGTGTGTGGGGGGGATGTGTGTGTGGGGGGGATGTGTGTGTGGGGGGGATGTGTGTGTGGGGGGGATGTGTGTGTGTGGGGGGGATGTGTGTGTGTGTGTGGGATGTGTGTGTGTGGGATGTGTGTGTGTGGGATGTGTGTGTGTGGGATGTGTGTGTGTGGATGTGTGTGTGTGGGATGTGTGTGTGTGGGATGTGTGTGTGTGGGATGTGTGTGTGTGGAATGTGTGTGTGTGGAATGTGTGTGTGTGGAATGTGTGTGTGTGGGATGTGTGTGTGTGGGATGTGTGTGTGTGGGATGTGTGTGTGTGGGATGTGTGTGTGTGGGATGTGTGTGTGTGGGATGTGTGTGTGTGGGATGTGTGTGTGTGGGATGTGTGTGTGTGGGATGTGTGTGTGTGGGATGTGTGTGTGTGGGATGTGTGTGTGTGGGATGTGTGTGTGTGGGATGTGTGTGTGTGGGATGTGTGTGTGTGGGATGTGTGTGTGTGGGATGTGTGTGTGTGGGATGTGTGTGTGTGGGATGTGTGTGTGTGTGGGATGTGTGTGTGTGTGGGATGTGTGTGTGTGTGGGATGTGTGTGTGTGTGGGATGTGTGTGTGTGTGGGATGTGTGTGTGTGTGGGATGTGTGTGTGTGTGGGATGTGTGTGTGTGGGATGTGTGTGTGTGGGATGTGTGTGTGTGGGATGTGTGTGTGTTGGATGTGTGTGTGTTGGATGTGTGTGTGTGGGATGTGTGTGTGTAGGATGCGTGTGTGTGGGATGTGTGTGTGTGGGATGTGTGTGTGTGGAATGTGTGTGTGTGGAATGTGTGTGTGTGGGATGTGTGTGTGTGGGATGTGTGTGTGTGGGATGTGTGTGTGTGGGATGTGTGTGTGTGGGATGTGTGTGTGTGGGATGTGTGTGTGTGGGATGTGTGTATGTGGGATGTGTGTATGTGGGATGTGTGTATGTGGGATGTGTGTATGTGGGATGTGTGTATGTGGGATGTGTGTGTGTAGATGTGTGTGTGTAGATGTGTGTGTGTGGGATGTGTGTGTGTGGGATGTGTGTGTGTGGGATGTGTGTGTGTGGGATGTGTGTGTGTGTGGGATGTGTGTGTGTGTGTGTGGGATGTGTGTGTGTGGGATGTGTGTGTGTGTGGGATGTGTGTGTGTGTGGGATGTGTGTGTGTGTGGGATGTGTGTGTGTGGGATGTGTGTATGTGGGATGTGTGTGTGTGGGATGTGTGTGTGTGGGATGTGTGTGTGTGGGATGTGTGTGTGTGGGATGTGTGTGTGTGGGATGTGTGTGTGTGGGATGTGTGTGTGTGGGATGTGTGTGTGTGGGATGTGTGTGTGTGGGATGTGTGTGTGTGGGATGTGTGTGTGTGGGATGTGTGTGTGTGGGATGTGTGTGTGTGGGATGTGTGTGTGTGTGGGATGTGTGTGTGTGTGGGATGTGTGTGTGTGTGGGATGTGTGTGTGTGTGGGATGTGTGTGTGTGGGATGTGTGTGTGTGGGATGTGTGTGTGTGGGATGTGTGTGTGTGGGATGTGTGTGTGTGGGATGTGTGTGTGTGGGATGTGTGTGTGTGGGATGTGTGTGTGTGGGATGTGTGTGTGTGGATGTGTGTGTGTGGGATGTGTGTGTGTGGGATGAGTGTGTGTGGGATGTGTGTGTGTGGGATGTGTGTGTGTGGGATTGTGTGTGTGTGTGGGATTGTGTGTGTGGGATTGTGTGTGTGGGATTGTGTGTGTGTGTGGGATTGTGTGTGTGTGTGGGATGTGTGTGTGGGATTGTGTGTGTGGGATTGTGTGTGTGTGTGGGATTGTGTGTGTGGGATTGTGTGTGTGGGATTGTGTGTGTGTGTGTGGGATTGTGTGTGGGATTGTGTGTGTGTGTGGGATTGTGTGTGTGGGATTGTGTGTGTGGGATTGTGTGTGTGGGATTGTGTGTGTGGGATTGTGTGTGTGGGATTGTGTGTGTGGGATTGTATGTGTGTGTGGGATTGTATGTGTGTGTGGGATTGTGTGTGTGTGTGGGATTGTGTGTGTGGGATTGTGTGTGTGGGATTGTGTGTGTGTGTGGGATTGTGTGTGTGGGATTGTGTGTGTGTGTGGGATTGTGTGTGTGTGTGGGATGTGTGTGTGTGGGATTGTATGTGTGTGTGGGATTGTATGTGTGGGATTGTATGTGTGGGATTGTGTGTGTGGGATTGTGTGTGTGGGATTGTGTGTGTGGGATTGTGTGTGTGGGATTGTGTGTGTGGGATTGTGTGTGTGGGATTGTGTGTGTGGGATTGTATGTGTGTGTGGGATTGTGTGTGTGTGTGGGATTGTGTGTGTGGGATTGTGTGTGTGGGATTGTGTGTGTGGGATTGTATGTGTGTGTGGGATTGTGTGTGTGTGTGTGGGATTGTGTGTGTGTGATTGTGTGTGTGTGTGGGATTGTGTGTGTGGGATTGTGTGTGTGGGATTGTGTGTGTGGGATTGTGTGTGTGGGATTGTGTGTGTGGGATTGTATGTGTGTGTGGGATTGTGTGTGTGTGTGGGATTGTGTGTGTGTGTGGGATTGTGTGTGTGTGTGGGATGTGTGGGATGTGTGTGTGTGTGGGATGTGTGGGATGTGTGTGTGTGTGGGATGTGTGGGATGTGTGTGTGTGTGGGATTGTGTGTGTGTGTGGGATGTGTGGGATGTGTGTGTGTGTGGGATGTGTGGGATGTGTGTGTGTGCACGCGGGGGGAAGACAAGATGGAAAGCAAGATTTCAGAAGTGGAAAAAAAAATGTGAAGCAATAGAAATGGACAAATAAGAAGAAATTAGATCATAGAATCCCTACAGTGCAGAAGGAGGCCATTCGTCCCATCGAGTCTGCACCGACAACAATCCCACCCAGGCCCTATCCCCGTAACCCCACATATTTACCCTGTCACTCCCCCTGACACTAAGGGGCAATTTAGCACGGCCAATACACCTAACCTGCACATCTTTGGACTGTGGGAAGAAACCGGAGCACCCGGAGGAAACCCACGCAGACACGGGGAGAACGTGCAGACTCCGCACAGACAGTGACCCAAGCCGGGAATCGAACCCGGGTCCCTGGCACCGTGAGGCAGCAGTGCTAACCCACTGTGCCTCCGCACCCCATTTTGTTTTGACTTTCCAGATATAGCCTATTAGATAAACCGCATAATAAATGGAAATGGGCTGAAGGTGGAGGAGAGAGTTCATGCTCTGAAGTTGTTGGAAATATCAAGACAGATCAGAAATACCTTGACCGAGAGAAATAGATTGTAAGAAATGTATAAAAGGAGAAGGAGAGAGAGAGGTAGGGGGGCGGAGAGGTTTAGGGTGAGAATCGCAGAGCCGAGGTCCCAGGGCGGCTGAAGGCACATTCGCCAATGCTGGAACGATTACAATCAGCGACGTGGAAGATGATGCAATAGAAAAAGAAATGGAAATCCTTTGAGGCTTGGACACGACAGGAGTTGCTGGATTCCGACAGGTGTAAAGCACTTTGAGAGATCTGTTGATTTTAAAGGATCAAAGCCAATCTGGAGTTTTCTTACATCTCCCTCCTTACCCTCGTCCCTTCCGGTGGCATTGCCCACCACGAGTTAGGAATAGAGTCATAGAGGTTTACAGCATGGAAACAGGCCCTTCGGCCCAACTTGTCCATCCCACCCTTTTTTATTTAAAACCCCTAAGCTAATCCCAATTGCCCGCGTTTGGCCCATATCCCTCTATACCCATCGTACCCATGTAACTGTCTAAATGCTTTTTAAAAGACAAAATTGTACCCGCCTCTACTACTACCTCTGGCAGCTTGTTCCAGACACTCACCATCCTCTGTGTGAAAAAATTGTCCCTCTGGACACTTTTGTATCTCTCCCCTCTCACCTTAAACCTATGCCCTCTAGTTTTAGAGTCCCCTACCTTTGGGAAAAGATCTTGACTATCTACCTTGTCTATGCCCCTCATTATTTTATAGACCTCTATAAGGTCACCCCTCAGCCTCCTACGCTCCAGAGAAAAAAGTCCCAGTCTATTCAGCCTCTCCTTATAACTCAATCCATCAAGTCCCGGCAGCATCCTAGTAAATCTTTTCTGCACTCTTTCTAGTTTAATAATATCCTTTCTATAATAATAGGGTGACCAGAATTGCACACAGTATTCCAAGTGTGGCCTTACCAATGTCTTGTATAACTTCAACAAGACGTCCCAACTCCTGTGTTCAATACAGTTGTAAGCCTGTGAATGATAGATTGGAGAAGTTGGGACATGTTCTCCTCGGAGAGAAAGCTAAAAGGAGATTGATAGAGGTGTTCACATCCACAAGGGGGCTGGACAGAGTAGACAGGGAGAAACGGTTCGTAAGAGGACCCGAGAGTGAGAGGGCACAGATTTAAAAAGTGATTTGCTAGAGAACCAAATGCAAGAAAAGATTTTCCACGCAGCGAGCGGTTGGGGTCTGGAATGCACTGCCTGGAAGTGTGGCAGAGGCAGGTTCAGCTGAGGCATTCAAGAGGGCATTAGATTATCATTTGGATAGAAAGTGTGCAGGGTAGGGGTGCAGGTGGGGAAAGCAGGAAAATGGCACTAAGTTATGATGCTCATTTGGAGAGCTGGTGCAGACATGATGGGCCAAATGGCCTCCTTCCGTGATTCTGAATAATGTCCTGAAACTGAAGTCATGTTATGGAGATGCCGGCGTTGGACTGGGGTAAACACAGTAAGAAGTCTAACAACACCAGGTTAAAGTCCAACAGGTTTATTTGGTAGCAAACGCCACTAGCTTTCGGAGCGAGCTGCTCCTTCGTCAGGTGGAGTGGGAGGTCTCACTCCCACTCCACCTGATGAAGGAGCAGCGCTCTGAAAGCTAGTGGCGTTTGCTACCAAATAAACCTGTTGGACTTTAACCTGGTGTTGTTACACTTCTTACTGAAACTGAAGCCCATTATAAAATGGCTAGTTTAGACTGGCAATTAGGAGACTTCATAGAATCATAGAAACCCTACAGTGCAGGAAGAGGCCATTCAGCCCATCGAGTCTGCACTGACCACAATCCCACCCAGGCCATACCCCCATATCCCTAATCCCTCTAACCTACGCATCTCAGGAAACTAAGGAGCAATTTTAGCATGGCCAATCAACCTAACCCGCACATCTTTGGACTGTGGGAGGAAACCAGAGCAACCGGAGGAAACCCACGCAGACACGAGGAGAATGTGCAGACTCCACACAGACTTGAGCCAATCAGTAAGCCGGCCATCTTCTAGTGCTAAGAAAGAAAATGATTTCCACTGGAATAGTCCGAGGTCCTGCCAAAATGTAGGGGCGTGCATTGTCAGACAAACATAATCACCAGAGCGATCAGACAAATGAGATAGAAGGAACCAAACTAATGCGTTTTTCGTGGGTTATGGCTGAGGTTTGGAAAGCACACTCGGAGAAACCGTTTCTGAAATTTGTGCTTCCCTACCCAATCACCCCAACTTCCCAATTCCCCTCCGCCCGTCCCCAGCCACGCAAACCTCTGACAGAGGCAGAAAGCAGAGACAATCGACGGCGGGATTTTCTGGAATGTTCCTCTGCCTCAGGAACCAATCCAGGAGATGACGAGAATGCCACTCACCTTCTGAATGGTGAAGACAAATACAGATTTAAGAAACAAAAGGAAAACCATTGGAAATAAGCATGTCAATCTGATTGGGTACAACAGCATCTCAGCTGGCATCTTATTTGGAAAGAAAACCCCCTCAAGTTAAAACAAAAAGATAAAAAAGGAAGCCAAGATCCCATTATAGAAGGGCACCAGATTTGGACGCATTTGGGCAAACGTTAGCCTCATCAAGAGGAAGAGCAGGGAGAGAAACATCAACATTTTGTTCTGAAACCTGCCGGGTCTTTTTGACAATCCAAGCAATGCGCTTGTCTCGATCCTGCACGATACCTTGGATTACCATCGGCTTGGGGCAGTTTTTGACGTTAATTCTGGCACTTAGAGAAGAAACACAAGTTTCTTCAAGAAAGACAATTTCTCCCAGAGAGTTTGACTCGTTCAGGTGTTTTTATTATCCAAATTTTTTGGCGAATTGTCCACATTGTCGAGACAGATCTCGGAGCCTAACCCTGGACTCCACCCCAGCCTCCTGTCCACTTTCGTACTCAAGTGGGAAGGAGGCAGAAATGGCTGGCCAATTATACTTTACTTTGTACAATTATGACATTTAAAAACACATACACCACACAGACACACACAAACACACAAACACACAGACAAACACATACACACACACAGACACACACACACAAACACATACACCACACACACACACAAACACATACACACAAACACCGCACACAAACACATACACCACACACACACAGACACACAAACACCGCACACACACAAACACACACACACACACATAAACCACACACTTAACGTACTCACACACACATACACACTTTTTTTAAAGACGTCCACACACACACGGAGTTGCTATACAGTCACAGAATAGACAAAATACAGAGACGAAACAGGAATACAACCGCATTTTGAAAAACGCAAAACACAAAAGCACTGAACGTCATTCTTACGCCCAGCTGGGATGGATACACATTCCCCAGTGGAATCAAAGCACCAGCACCTTCGGCCTAAACCCAGAAGCAAACACAGCCTGTGGTCTACGTGGATTAAAGCATTTGTACCATCGAGCGCCCCCGCCCCCCAAGGGCCACCAGAATCTCCACTCCCCGTAATTCCTCAAGTCAAGCTGTTATTGTGAAGTCAAAAGAAAAAGCAAGAGAAAATCTAAGGAGGAAACCACCCCTCCCCCCAAGACTCCCCAAAATTCAAACAAGATAGATAAGTGAGTGTGAAAATCAGAGGCCGAGATGCACTGTGGGTGTGCCTACACCGTGTGGACCACATTGGTTCAAGGGACAATTAGGGATGGGCAATGAATGCTGGCCTTGCCAAGTAACGTTCACGTCACATGGGGGGGAAAAGAAAGCTCCGCCTCATGAGCCATGTTGTCAATATTTGAAGACTCGATCGTGCCCACGAGCCTTTAGACAGTCTATATGCAGTCGGCTGCCGTCAGTGGTGGTGGAGGCAAACTCAATGGGGTCTTTTAAGAGACTCCTGGATGTGTACATGGGACTTAATAGGATGGAGGGTTATAGGTAGGCCTAGAAGGTAGGGATATGTTCGGCACAACTTGTGGGGCTGAAGGGCCTGTTTTGTGCTGTAGTTTTTCCATGTTTCTATGCAGTTAGCAACTACACAATATTTTAGTTTCAGATCAAAGAACACAGAGGAACAAAGAAAATTCCAGCACAGGAACAGGCCCTTCGGCCCTCCAAGCCTGCACCGACCATGCTGCCCGACTGAACTAAAACCCCCTACCCTTCCGGGGACCATATCCCTCTGTCCCCATCCTATTCATGTATTTGTCAAGACAAAAGTCACCATCGCATCTGCTTCCACTACTACCCCCGGCAGCGAGTTCCAGGCACCCACCACCCTCTGTAAAAAAAAACGTGCCTCGTACCTCTCCTTTAAACCTTGCCCCTCACATCTTAAACCTGTGCCCCCTAGTAATTGACTCTTCCACCCTAGGAAAAAGGTTCTGACTATCCACTCTGTCCATGCCCATCACGTTATAACATTTGATGGGCCGAATGCCCTCCTTTTGCACTGGAGGGATTCTATGATTCTTCTATTCTATGATTCCTGATCAATGAATTTGACCATTTCCAATCACAACCATTATTCCCATTGCTTCACATAGTAGCAACTGGCTCTGCTGTTGCCATTTACACCTCCTCTACACTCTTCTTGTTTCCCAGCCCTCTGCCTTGTACATGTCACCACTCCATCACAGATATTCCCCTTTGTGATCCATCTTCCCCTCTCCCTGTAATTCTTAAACAAAATGGTTAAAAGGCGTAACTCCGCCCAGGTCCGACGAAAGAGCAGTGACATCCTGTAATCCTGATTACGAGTAATCCTACGTAGTAGAATAATCACTATGCTGCCGCCTTAAAATAACCTCTTCAAAATCTTCTTGGAAGATTGTGTGCAATGGATACAAAGGAGGGAATCCTGTTCTGTCCAGATAGGCAGTACATAAATCCCCAAAAATATTAGCCTTCTGATCACTGATGACCAGGAACTAGACATCTTCATTTGAAAGCATACTTTTATAGTAAACGGCCTATTATTTCATATTAGCGACATTGCAAGCAGCAGTCTTGTACCCCAGTGTTATACAGTGACAGACCAGTTCCCACCAGTACTGTACCCCAGTATTATACAGTGACAGACCTGTCCCCACCAGTACTGTACCCTAGTGTTATACAGTGACAGACCTGTCCCCACCAGTACTGTACCCCAGTGTTATACAGTGACAGACCCATCCCCACCAGTACTGTACCCCAGTGTTATACAGTGACAAACCGTCCCCACCAGTATTGTACCCTAGTGTTATACAGTGACAGACCCGTCCCCACCAGTACTATACCCCAGTGTTATACAGTGACAGACCCGTCCCCACCAGTACCGTACCCCAGTGTTATACAGTGACAAACCGTCCCCACCAATACTGTACCTCAGTGTTATACAGCGACAGACCAGTTCCCACCAGTACTGTACCCCAGTGTTATACAGTGACAGACCCGTCCCCACCAGTACTGTACCCCAGTGTTACACAGTGACAGACCTGTACCTCCAGTACTGTACCCCAGTGTTATACAGTGACAGACCCATCCCCAACAGTACTGTACCCCAGTGTTATACAGTGACAGACCCGTCCCCACCAGTACTGTACCCCAGTGTTATACAGCGACAGACCCGTCCCCACCAGTACTGTACCCCAGTGTTATACAGTGACAGACCCGTCCCCACCAGTACTGTACCCCAGTGTTACACAGTGACAGACCTGTACCTCCAGTACTGTACCCCAGTGTTATACAGTGACAGACCCATCCCCAACAGTACTGTACCCCAGTGTTATACAGTGACAGACCCGTCCCCACCAGTACTGTACCCCAGTGTTATACAGCGACAGACCCGTCCCCACCAGTACTGTACCCCAGTGTTATACAGTGACAGACCCGTCCCCACCAGTACTGTACCCCAGTGTTACAGTGACAGACCTGTACCTCCAGTACTGTACCCCAGTGTTATACAGTGACAGACCCATCCCCAACAGTACTGTACCCCAGTGTTATACAGTGACAGACCCGTCCCCACCAGTACTGTACCCCAGTGTTATACAGCGACAGACCCGTCCCCACCAGTACTGTACCCCAGTGTTATACAGTGACAGACCCGTCCCCACCAGTACTGTACCCCAGTGTTACACAGTGACAGACCTGTACCTCCAGTACTGTACCCCAGTGTTATACAGTGACAGACCCATCTCCACCAGTACTGTACCCCAGTGTTACACAGTGACAGACCTGTACCTCCAGTACTGTACCCCAGTGTTATACAGAGACAGACCCATCCCCACCAGTACTGTACCCCAGTGTTATACAGTGACAGACCCGTCCCCACCAGTACTGTACCCCAGTGTTATACAGTGACAGACCCGTCCCCACCAGTACTGTACCCCAGTGTTATACAGTGACAGACCCGTCCCCACCAGTACTGTACCCCAGCGTTATACAGTGACAGACCCGTCCCCACCAGTACTGTACCCCAGCGTTATACAGTGACAGACCCGTCCCCACCAGTACTGTACCCCAGTGTTATACAGTGACAGACCCATCCCCACCAGTACTGTACCCCAGTGTTATACAGTGACAGACCCGTCCCCACCAGTACTGTACCCCAGTGTTATACAGTGACAGACCGGTCCCCACCAGTACTGTACCCCCAGTGTTATACAGTGACAGATGTGTCCCCACCAGTACTGTACCCCAGTGTTATACAGTGACAGATGTGTCCCCACCAGTACTGTACCCGAGCTACACAGTGACAGTCCCGTTACGCAGCTCAATATGTTTATGCCAGGGACACAACCATGATGAGTCAGCTTGTTGAATTCCAGAGAACGAACACATTTTATTTCAGAAGGGAATTGGATATCGGATGGAAGAGGGAAAACAATTGGATAATTGTTTCAAAAAGTTGGCACACAAATGATGGGCCGAATGGCCTCCTTTTTGGTGCCACATGATGGCATAAGATTGTCCCAATGTTTTAAGGAGTGGAGTAGGTCTATAGGAATGAGTGTGGGTCATCTATTGAGACGATGGCTGGTCTGTGACGGAACCCCATGTAACCATTGCCCCAAATTACTTAATACCTTTGGTTTAAAACAAAAACTATCTTAAAATTTAAAATTAATAATTGATCTATCGATTGCTGTTTGCAGAATAGAATTCCAAACTTCTACCACCTTTTATTTGGAAACCCAATTTTACCCCTAAAATGTCTAGCTCTAATTTCTGGACTGTACCTCTCTCAGATTTGACTCCTCAGCCAGTGGGAATGAGCCAAATAAGGAGAAACTATTTGTCCCCCCCGCCACTCCAATACCATAAAAAGCTTTGATCAAACCACCTCTGCAATCTCCTAAATTCTACAAGCCGCGCATAATCGGGCCTCTTAATTTAACCCTCGGAATCCAGGCATCATTCTGGTAAAAACGAGAGCGTAAAATGCTGGCAATCTGACAGGAAAGGCCGAAAATACTCAGCAGGTCAGGCAGCGTGTATGGACATAGAGAGTTCACGTTTCAGGTCTGTCACCTTTCATTGGAGGTAGCACAGTGGTTAGCACTGCTGCCTCACAGCGCCAGGGACCTGGGTTCGATTCCCGGCTCGGGTCACTGTCTGTGTGGAGTTTGCACATTCTCCTCGTGTTTGCGTGGGTTTCCTCCGGGTGCTCCGGTTTCCTCCCACAGTCCAAAGATGTGCGGGTTAGGTTGATTGGCCAGGTTAAAATTGCCCCTGAGATGCATAGGTTAGAGGGATTAGCGGGTAAATATGTGGGGGGTAGGGCCTGGGTGGGATTGTGGTCGGTGCAGACTCGATGGGCCGAATGGCCTCCTTCTGCACTGTAGGGTTTCTATGATTTCTATGATTTCTCCCACAGTCCGAAAGACGTGCTGGTTAGGGTGCATTGACCCGAACAGGCACCGGACTGTGGCGACTAAGGGGGAATTTCATAGTAACTTCATTGCAGTGTTAATGTAACTTGTGACGCTAATAAATAAACTTTATTTTATTCGCTCCGATCTGACGTGCAGCTTGCACATCTGAAATCTCAACCGTTCTTTTCACAGATTTTGGTAAATCTAGGCTGCACTCCCAGCACTAATTTACATCACCTAATGTGTGGGTGCCTAGAACTGCTTACAGTATCTCCAGGTCTGGTCTAACTAAGGCTTCATCTAACTTGCATAACCATAAAACCATTGAATCCCTATGGTTGCGAAAGAGCCCACAGAGTCTGCATGGACTCTTCAAAAGAGCTTCCCACCCAGGACAGCACCTCTTCCATCCCCGTGGATCCACCATTGTTAATGCACCTAACCTACACAGTGGCTAGCACTGCTTCAGGGACCCGGGTTCAATTTCGGCCTTGGGTCACTGTCTGGCACGAACTCCACGTGTTTGCGTGGGTTTCTTCCGGTTTCCTTCCACAGTCAAAAGATGTGTAGCTTAGATGGATTGGCCGTGCTAAAATGTCCCTTAGTATCCCAAGAATCGTAGAATCCCTACAGTACAGAAGGAGGCCATTCAGCCATCGAGTCTGTACCGACCACAATCCCACCCAGGCCCTATTCCCATAACCCCACGCATTTACCCTGCTAATTCCCCCTGACACTAGGGTCAATTTAGCACGGCCAATCAACCTAACCCGCACATCTTTGGACTGTGGGAGGAAACCGGAGCGCCCGGAGGAAACCCACACAGATATGGGGAGAAGGTGCAAACTCCACACAGACAGTGACCCGAGGCCGGAATCGAACTGGGGTTCCTGGCACTGTGAGGCAGCAGTGCTGACCACTGTGGCACCGTGCCGCCCAGAAGTGTAGGTTAGGGGGATTAGCAGGGCGGGGTTACGGGAAATGGCCTTGGCGGGATGCTTTGTCAGAGAGCCGGTGCAGACTCAATGGGCCAGGTGGCCTCCTTCTGCACTGTGGGAATTCTTTGGACTGTGGGAGGAAACCAGAGTATCCGGAGGAAACCCACCCAGACGCGGGGAAAAACATACAAACTCCACACGGTCAGTCACCCAAGGCCAGAACCGAACCCGGGTCCCTGACGCTGTGAGGCAGCCGTGCCAACCACTCATCTCTGCACCCTTGTGTTCTTGTCCTTTAAACGTAAAGGTCTACATTCCTCTAACCTTCTTGATTACCTAATTCTGATTGGTCAATTTTTAGCCAAAACCACGAATCAACAGTCTCAATTTTGTTTTATTTTGTGCTCGAGGTATTTAATTTACAGGTAAAGCAAAAAGATCCAAATATTTCTACAACCTACACAATATTAATCTGACCATCCGACTCTCACACTCGCTCATGCTCTGCAACGTAGCGTTTATTCCTTTCAATAGATCCTCATTTTCCTCCTTGCTTTGTGTCTTCGAATACAAGAGCAGGGATGTACTTCTGAGGCTGTATAAGGCTCTGGTCAGACCCCATTTGGAGTATTGTGAGCAGTTTTGGGCCCCATATCTAAGGAAGCATGTGTTGGCCTTTGGGAAAGGGTCCAGAAGAGGTTCACAAGAATGATCCATGGAATGAAGAGCTTGTCGTATGAGGAACGGTTGAGGACTCTGGGTCTGTACTTGTTGGAGTTTAGAAGGATGAGGGGGGGATCTTATTGAAACTTACAGGATCCTGCGAGGCCTGGATAGAGTGGACGTGGAGAGGATGTTTCCACTAGTAGGAAAAACTAGAAACAGAGGGCACAACCTCAGACTAAAGGGATGATCGTTTAAAACAGAGATGAGGAGGAATTTCTTCAGCCTGAGAGTGGTGAATCTGTGGAACTCTTTGCCGCAGAAGGCTGTGGAGGCCGGGTCATTGAGTGTCTTTAAGACAGAGATGGATAGGTTCTTGATTGATAAGGGGATCAGGGGTTATGGGGAAAAGGATGAGAAAAATATCAGTCATGATTGAATGGCAGAGCAGATTCGATGGGCCGAGTGGCCTCATTCTGCTCCTATGTCATGGTGTGCACCAGTTCGAAGGAGAAAATGGCTCAAAACGTTTGTAGCCTTTTCCCAGTCTCCCAAAACATGGAGGAAATTCCCAGGAAGACACGGAGGGGAGTGGTCAGTTATAAAATAAAGGAAGCTCCAAGTCCTAATGAAGGTCCAAGAGGGAGTGTGGGGGGGGGGTAACATTACTGAAAATGTAACAAAAACAGAAAACGCTGGAAAATCTCAGCAGGTCTGACAGCATCCGTGGAGAGAGAATAGAGCCAACGTTTCAAGTTAGGATGACCCTTTGCCAGCTCTGACGAAGGGTCATCTAGACTCGAAACGTTGGCTCTATTCTCCCTCCACAGACACTACTGTCAGGCCAGTTGAGATTTTCCAGCATTTTCTGCTTTTGTTTCCGATTCCAGTATCCGAGATAATTTTCCCTAAAAATGTTGCGAGTTGGGAGGAGGGCAGATGGTCATCTCTCCACACCTCCCCCCCCCCCCCCCCGAGAAACTAAAAACTTAAAAGATTCTGAAAATTGGGCAGGTCAGCAACTGAAAGAGAGGGTTAATAGGCCCCAGTACCCAGAGACCGACAAACCTGAAACATGTGCATCTTGCCTGTCAGGTGCTAACCACAAAAATATATCAAATCGGTCTGGGGTCTCCAGTTCATAGTTCCAACCTCTTCCCCAATCCAATCTCCAGTCCGTTGGCACGGTGACCAGACTTGTGCACATGCTCAGATGAACATGTGCACCAAGTTATCTCCCCCCGCCCCCCCCCCCCAACCCCCGACAAAACAAAAGCCTTGGCTCCAAATAGTGGTTGCCAACTCTACATGGACACACCTCATCACGTGATGCGCTGCTGCTAATCCCACTCCGCAAGCTCGCTCAAATCACTCCTCTTACCAATCTCTCGATTCTTTTCAATACAACTCTCACACAAAAAAAACTTGAGGAAAATGGAATTAATAAGAAGAACCCACATCCGCCCCGATCTTCGTCCTGGGTTTTATTCACGGCAGGGGTCCGGGGAAATTAAATCTGCAGTATCTGGAGTCTCCAGGACAATCCTGGAGGAGTTGGCAACCTTGCCTAAATGCCAAGAGGCCCCTGAAATAACCTCTGGACCTTTAACACACTGTGATTCAAGACTGAACGCGCGGGATTCAGAGAGAATATCCTGTCAGCCCAAGTCAGTGTGAAGATCCCGTATATTAGAGTTAAAAAGTAAAGCACAAAAAGTCAGGGAAACACTATTAATAAACAATTGCAATCTGTTTGTCAAGAATTCTGATTTTTCAAGTTTTATAGTTTCTCGCCTCTCTCCCCTCTTACTTTCCCGTTTACGTGGTGTTTCCCCCATCCTTCAGCGTCCCTGGAACAGCTATGGCTCTTAAAGGGGTTCCTCCAACTAAATTCCCAAGTTGACAATGTGATGTTAAAAGAACAATAAATACCCTCTGTCCAAACCTCCCCCCCCACCCCCATCCCTCTCCACACCCAAAACCTGGGGAAAGAAAGAAACCTGCATTTATATCACATCTCTCACCACCTCAAGGATGTTCACAGCCAATGGAGCACTTTTGATGGGTCATCACTGATGTACTGTAGCGAATCTAGCAGCCCATCTCTGCACAGCAAGCTCCCACAAACAGCATGATCATAACATGTCTTTTTTTTCTAAAGATGCTGGTTCAGGGGCAAATAGAAGCAACGAGGAGAACTCCTCAGGCTTTTCACTTATTTATTTACTAGTCACAAGTAAGGCTTACATTAACGCTGCAATGAAGTTACTGTGAAAATCTCCTAGTCGCCACACTCCTGTTCGGGTAACACCGAGGGAGAATTTAGCACGGCCAATGCACCCTAACCGGCACGTCTTTCGGACTGTGGGAGGAAACTGGAGCTCCCGGAGGAAACCCACGCAGACACGGGGAGAACGTGCAGACTCCGCACAGGCAGTGACCCAAGCCGGGAATCGAACCCGGGTCCCTGGCACCGCGAGGCAGCAGTGCCAACCACTGCGCCGCCGTGCCGTTGAGGTAGTGACTTGGAATCTTTGCCATCCACTTGAGGGTGTAGACAGGGTCTGGCTTTAACCCCGTTTTGAAAAGAACGAGACTTCGATGGACGCAGCAGTCCTGGAACTGGCGTATCAGCCTGCACATTATGCTCACGAGTGGGACTTAAAAACCCACAACCCCTGACTCAGAGCATGACAAACACAATGTTTCAGCTGTATGGTTGCCAAAAACTGCCTGGTGACACCCACACCAACCATCCATCCATTCCCCTCACCGCCCCACACGACAGTCCACCAGTTTCCAGAAGAGGTAAGAGTGTGGCACTTCAAAAGATGTCATACTAAGTCATCGTATAAACGCAAATGTTTGCTTCACTTCCTCCCCTCTTTCTTTGTCGTCCTGTACTTCCTCCCCTCTCCTCCACATTAAAAGCCAGAGGACAAATAGGGGGAAAATACAGATTGGTCATTCTAAGTTCTATTTCTTCACCCCCTCCCCCCCAACTACCCTCCTTTCTACGGTAACTAAGGAGAAGCCAAGACATCAGCAACATTAGGTAAAGCGTATGACACTAATCCACAGCACAGCTGTGACAACGCAGTCAAGAGAGAGGAAATGCCAGAGACGCTATAAAATCAAGAGGAAGATGGCAGTGTCAATATACAGTGGGATTACAAAACACCCCTAATACACCGTTGGTTGCGTTTCATTTTGGAGACAAAGATCAAAACTGTCCGAAGATTTCAAGGCAGATTCTTTTGTCAGAATCCCCCCCCCCTCCCCCCCTACACGGTTCATTGTGAAATTTTGGAACTCGTAAACCACCAGGCCTCGGGCACACAAGGTTTCTAGGCCCAGAGGTGGGTAGGTGCGGCAGTGAAGGGGGAAAATAATGCCAAGTACTGTCACTGACTTTCACAAAAAAAAACCTCATTCCCCCCCCGGTCACACTCTTCAAACTTTCCCAAGTTTATGAGAGAGGGGGGAGGGGGAGGGGGAGGGCAAGAGGCAAGAGGATTTTCCAATTTTGTTTCCGAGCAGGAGGTTCTGAAGTAAATTGTCCACGTGTGGATGCTCCAATCCACACAGCTAGGCCTCACATCACCGATTCCTTCTCCAGGGAGCTGTTCCCCGTGTCTAAGGTCATCTTCACCTCTCTCTTGATGAGCGGTGACCCCTCCTCCTCCTCGGACTTCTCTAGCGTCATGGTTTCCGTTTTTACTTCGGTGAGCTCTTCCATCTGCTGGTCCAAATGGTGCTTGTCGGCGTAACTCTGGAGGAGCCCGGCTCCGAAGGCGTCGCCTTCCACGTTGAGGACCGTGCAGGTGCGATCCCTACAACAGAAGAAAAAACACAACCGCAAACATCAGACATGGTTAGATTCTCCTCAAGTTGTAGACACTAGCTTGCAACCATTTCTGGAACCATTTCCATTGCGCCCCCACAAGGATTGATGAGTGTCCAATAAGGATGCTGGCCAGCTATTTGGCCCTAGCGGTGCAACTAGGGCAGCGCGGTGGCACAGCGGTTAGCACTGCTGCATCACAGCGCCAGGGACCCGGGTTCAATTCCGGCCTCGGGTCACTGTCTGTGCGGAGTCTGCAAGTTCTCCCTGTGTCTGCGTGGCTTTCCTCCGGGTGCTCCGGTTTCCTCCCACAATCCAAAGATGTGTGGATTGGCCATGCCAAATCGCCCCTTAGTGTCAGGGGGACTAGCTAGGGTAAATACATGAGGTTACGGGGATAGGGTGGGATTGTAGTCAGTGCAGACTCGATGGGCCGAATGGCCTCCTTCTGCACTGTAGGGTTTCTATGATTCCATGTAGGAAAATCTGAGTCGGCCTATTGAAAGTAAAGTTTATTTATTAGTGTCACAAATAGGCTTACATTAACACTGCAATGAAGTTACTGTAAAAATTCCCCTAGTTGCCACACTCCGGCGCCTGTTCGGGTACACTGAGGGAGAATTTAGCATGGCCAATGCACCCTAACCCGTACATCTTTTGGACTGTAGGAAGAAATCGGAGCACCCGGAGGAAACCCATGCAGACACGGGGAGAACGTGCAAACTCCACACTGGCAGTGACCCAAGCCGGGAATCGAACCCTGGTCTCTGGCGCTGTGAGGCAGCAGTGCCAACCACCCCTTTTGGCAGGATGAATAAAAAAAAGGGCATGTTATCTACACGCTGAGATATTAATAAGATGCTGAAGGATCCAGGTACCTGAGGATACAAGGTAGACCATTTAAACTGAGCTGAGGGAAAATTTCTTCACTCAGGGAATGATGAGACTGTGGAATTATCCACCATAGAAAGCAGTCAAGATCAAAGCTTTGCATGTTTTCAAGACGTGGAGATGCCGGCGTTGGACTGGGGTAAACACAGTAAGAAGTTTAACAACACCAGGTTAAAGTCCAACAGGTTTATTTGGTAGCAAAAGCCACACAAGCTTTCGGAGCTCCAAGCCCCTTCTTCAGGTTTTCAAGACAGCGGAGTTAGATATAGCTCTTGGGGCTGAAAGGATGAAATGATATGATGGAGTTGGAGAAGGAACATGTTACCGAGTTGGATGATGAGCCATAGAGTGTGCTTGAAGGGCTGGATGGCCTTCTCCTGCTCATATTTTTTATGTTTCTATCACAAACTAATCCAAATGCTTGCCGAAAGTTCACTTTCCAGCTTAGCCGGGGTGGGGATGCTGGTTAGCGGGAACTCTAGCTGATCCACCCCTTCTCATTACTGGCCCCTATGCCATGTCAGTCAGAGGGGGGGGAAGCGAGGGGGCAAGTAGGACTCAGTGCTATATAGCCAAGTTCTGCACCACATGCGGACGGCCTCAACCGGGATCTTGGGTTCATGTCACACTATCTGTACCCCCCCCAAGACTTGCCCTGGGCTTGCAAAATCTCACTAACTGTCCTGGCTGGAGACAATACACATCTCTTTAACCTGTGCTTAACCCCCTCTCCACTCACATTGTCTGTACCTTTGAGACTTGATTACCTGTAAAGACTCGCATTCCAACCATTATCTTGTAAATTGGGTTTGTGTCTATACATGCCCTGTTTGTGTACACAACTCCTCACTCACCTGAAGAAGGAGTGACACTCCGAAAGCTTGTGCTACCAAATAAACTTGTTAGACTTTAACCTGTGCTTACCCCAGTCCAACGCCGGCATCTCCACATCATGGCTACAAGAGCAGGTCAGAGGCTGGGAATTCTGTCCATGCCCAAATGCAGCAACCCCTGCGCACTATCCAGGCTTGGGCTAATGTGGTAAATAACAATTCTGCCACACAAGTGCCAGGCAGTGCCCACCTCCAACAGAGAGAATCTAACAATCGCCCCTCGACATTCAATGCCATAACTATCACTGAATCTCCCACTATCAACATCCTAGGGACTACCACTGACCAGAAATTGAACCGGACCCAGCCATATAAATATTGTGGCTACAAGAACAGGTCAAAGACTAGGGATCCTGCGGTGAATAACTCATCTCCTTACTCCCCAAAGCATTTTTGCCATCTACAAGGCACAAGTCAGGAGTGTGATGGAATACTCCCCACTTGCCTGGATGGGTGCAGCTCCAACAACACTCAAGAAGCTCAACACCATCCAGGACAAAGCAGCCCCGCTTGATTGGCACCCCATCTACCACCTTCAACATTCACTTCCTCCACCACCAACCGACGCAGTGGCAGCAATGTGTACCATCTACAAAAATGCACTGCAGTAACTTGTCAAGCCTCCCACAATAGCGCCTTCCAAACCCCACGATCTGTACCAACTAGAAGGACAAGGGCAGCAGATGCATGGGAACACCGCCACTTGCAAATCCCCCTCCAAGCCATACACCATCCCGAGTTGAAACTATAACACCGTTCCCTCACTGTAGCTGGGTCAGAATGCTCGAGCTCCCTCTCTAACAGCACCATGGGTGTACCAGTCCTCAAGGACTGCAGTGGTTCAAGGAGGGAGCTCACCACCATCTCCTCCAAAGATGTGTGGGTTAGGTGGATTGGCCATGCTAAATTGGGGGATTAGCAGGGAGAATATGTGGAGTTATGGGGATAGGGCCTGGGTGGGATTGTGGTCGGTGCAGACTCGATGGGCCGAATGGCCTCCTTCTGCACTATAGGGATGCTATGATTCTCAAGGGCAATTAGGGATGGACAATAAATAACCAACGACACCCACATCCCATGGTTGAATGATTTAATAAAAGAATATCCAATATGCCAAAGCAGAGCGCGAAAGAACTTTAAAAAAAAGGCTACTTACACTAGCCAATCAACAGCAAGGACTAGAGAGATCTCTTGTGTGGGCAGCCCCACAGCCTCCAAGATGATGGCGAGCGTCAGCACACCTCCCGCAGGAATCCCAGCAGCTCCAACACTCGAAGCAGTGGCAGTTACTCTGTCAAACAAAGATCGGCAAGTTTAGAACGACAGGACGGTAAATGCAAGGGAACTGGGACCTCCAGTCCCAAACCAAATGCGTTTCCCAACCTGGATGAGGAGGATATGGGAAAGTGAGCCGCCTTCTCCAGATTGGGATATTGGTTAAACTAGTATTTCTTTTATTTATTCATGGGACATGGGCGTCGCCGGCTGGCCCAGCATTTATTGCCCATCCCTCGCTGCCCTTGGAGGGCAGTGGAGAGTCAACCACATTGCTGTGGCTCTGGAGTCACATGTAGGCCAGACCGGGTGAGGACGGCAGATTTCCTTCCCCAAAGGGCATCGGTGAACCAGAAGGATTTTTCCGACAATCGACAATGGTTTCATGGTCATGCGTGGGTTTCCTCCAGCTGCTCCAGTTTCCTCCCACAGTCCGAAAGACGTGCAGGTTAGGTGGATTGGCCGTGCTAAATTCTCCCTCAGTGTACCCGAAGAGGCGCCGGAGTGTAGCGACTAGGGGATTTTCACAGTTACTTCATTGCAGTGTTGCGTAGGTCTAAGGTGTGAGGGACAAGGTTTAAAGGAGATGTACAAGGCAAGTTTTTTTTTTAAACAGAGAGTGGTGGGTGCCTGGAACTCACTGCCGGGGGGAGGTAGTGGAAGCAAAAACGATAGTGACTTTTAAGGGGCACCTGGACAAATACATGAATAGGATTGGAATGGAGGGATCGGGGGTTTTAGTTCAGTCGGGGCAGCATGGTCGGTGCAGGCTTGGAGGGCCGAAGGGCCTGTTCCTGTGCTGTAACTTTCTTTGTTCTTTAATGTATCTGAATGGCTTGCCAGACCAAGAGGTTTGACATGGGTCTAGAGTCAAGCGGCACGGTAGCACAGTGGGTTAGCACTGCTGCTTCACAGCTCCAGGGACCTGGGTTCGATTCCCGGCTCGGGTCACTGTTTGTGCGGAGTTTGCACATTCTCCCCGTGTCTGCGTGGGTTTCCTCCAGGTGCTCCGGTTTCCTCCCACAGTCTAAAGATGTGCGGGTTAGGTTGATTGGCCAAGCTAAATTGCCCCTTAGTGTCCCGGGATGTATAGATTAGAGGGATTAGTGGGTAAATATGAGGGTTAGAGGGATTAGCAGGTAAATATGTAGGGATACGGGGGGATAGGGCCTGGGTGGGATTGTGGTCGGTGCAGACTCGATGGGCCAAATGGCCTCTTTCTGCACTGTAGGGTTTCTATGTGCCCAGATTGTTTAGTTCATTTTATTTATTAGAGTCACACGTAGGCTTACATTAACATTGCAATGAAGTTACTGTGAAAATCCCCTAGGATTCGCTAAGGAAGACTAGCTTCCATCCGATGGGACATTGGGTAAACCAGTATTTTTTTCATTTATTCATGGGACATGGGCGTCGCTGGCTGGGCCAACATTTATTGCCCATCCCCAGTTGCCCGAGGGCAGAGATCCTCCAGCCTTGTACAGACTGGAGAGGAGGGAAAGGGTGTCGCGCATGCTAAGAAGTTTGAAGGTTTGCCAAGTTCAAAAAAAATGGGAGGCACAGTGGTTAGCACTGCTGTCACACAGGAACCTAGGTTTGATTCTGGCCTTAGGCCACTGTGCGGAGTTTGCACGTTCTCCCCATGTTTGTGTGGGTTTCCTCCGGTTTCCTCCCACAGGTTAGGCGGATTGGCCATGCTAAATTGCCCCTTAGTGTCCAAAGATGTGCAGGTTAGGTGGATTGGCCACAGTAAATGCACAGGGTTACGGGATGGGGGAGCCTGGATAAGATGCTCTGTCAGAGAGTCGGTGCAGATTCAATGGGCCGAATGGCCTCTTCCTGTCAGGAGTCAATGGAAATGATAAAAGTGAGGTGTGACTATTGACATCTAGGGTTTGACCGACTAATGTAAACAAACACTTTTTGCCCACATTTTTCAAGCACATATTTCAGATTTACTAGTTTTTGATAAGCTTTTTCCATCTCTCTCGCCCTGCGATTACACTTCAGAAACACTTTATTGGCTGTGAAGTACTTTTGGGCGTTGAGAGATCATGAACGGTGCTATAGTAATGCAAGTTCTTTACTGAA
Organism: Mustelus asterias; assembly: GCF_964213995.1. Lineage (NCBI taxonomy): Eukaryota > Metazoa > Chordata > Chondrichthyes > Carcharhiniformes > Triakidae > Mustelus > Mustelus asterias. The sequence goes on along the minus strand of NC_135824.1, from coordinate 55,172,122 downwards.
ATTCATTAACCAGCCTCAACAATAACTTGCATTTATATAGCACCCTTAACGTGGTTCAACACACTTTGCGGGAGTGTTACCCAACAAAACCCGATATTGAGTCAACACTCGGAGACATTGGGACATTGATCAAAAGCTTGGTCAAACAGTTAGGTTCTGAGGGGTGTTTTAAGAAGCTGGAGAGAGAGAAGTAAAAGGATTTAAGGAAGGAATTCTAGAGCACATAGGTAGAAGGTAGCGTCACCAATGGTGGGACAATTAAAATCGGGGATCGCAGAGACCTCAGCAATGCTCATTAAAGGTGCTCTATAAATGCAAGTTGTTGTTGTTGTTGAGGAAGTAATGGGGAGGCGTATAGCGAATGGTCCAAGAGAAACAGGAGTGCAGTGTACAGAATGTTTCCTTTAGGCTGTGCACACCACCATAATTCGCCTAATTTCAGCCCCATTTCAAACCCCAGTTGTCCAACGCTGAGGGCCTTAACCCTGGATCAGCTCAGCTATCAACACCTTCCTTCCCTGCGTTCCCGTTCTCCAAGGCGACCTTCACGACAGCGCAGAATCGCCGAGCAGAAACTGATAGCCAAGTTCCGCACACGTGAGGACGGCCTCAACCGGGACCTTGGGTTCATGTCACACTATCTGTAACCCCCACGACTTGCCTGGGCTTGCAAAATCTCACTAACTGTCCTGGCTGGAGACAATACACATCTCTTTAATCTGTGCTTAACCCTCTCTCCACTCACATTGTCTGTACCTTTAAGACTTGATTACCTGTAAAGACTCGCATTCCAACCATTATCTTGTAATTGAGTTTGTGTCTATATATGCCCTGTTTTGTGAAACCAAACTCTTCACTCACCTGATGAAGGAGCAGTGCTCCGAAAGCTCGTGCTACCAAATAAACCTGCTGGACTTTAACCTGGTGTTGTGAGACTACTTACTGTGCCCACCCCACCCCAGTCCAACGTTGGCAACTCCACATCATTCCCTCCCTGCAGTGGACTGGTAAGCGATTTTCCTCTACATCACTATATACAGCTTCTTCCCTGCTGCCATCAGACTTTTGAATGGACCTACCTCGCATTAAGTTGCTCTTTCTCCACACCCTAGCTATGACTGTAACACTACATTCTGCACTCTCTCCTTTCCTTCTCTATGAATGGTATGCTCTGTCTGTATAGTGCGCAAGAAACAATACTTTTCATTGTATGGTAAGAAGTCTCACAACACCAGGTTAAAGTCCAACAGGTATATTTGGCAGCACGAGCTTTCGGAGCGCTGCTCCTTCATCAGGTGAGTGGAGAGTTGGGTTCACAAACAGGGCTGATATAGACACAGACTCAATTACAAGATGGAAAGATTTTGCAACCCCAGGCCAAAATGGTGGTGGGGTCACAGGTAGCGTGATATTAACCCAAGATCCCGGTTGAGGCCGTCCTCATAGAAACCTTACAGTGCAGAAGGAGGCCATTCGGCCCATTGAGTCTGTACCGACAACAATCCCACCCAGGCCCTACCCCCCCCGCTAAGTTACCCTGCTAATCCCTCTAACCTATCACATCCCGGGATACTGATGGTTAATTTAGCATCCACCTAACCCGCACATCTTCGGACTGTGGGAGGAAACCGGAGCACCCGGAGCAAACCCACGCAGACAACGGGGAGAACGTGCAAACTCCACTAAGACAGTGACCCGAGCCGGGAATCGAACCCGGGTCCCTGGAGCTGTGAGGCAGCAGTGCTAAGCAATGTGCTGCCCCATATATGCAGAACTTGGCTACATTTTCACTGTATCGAAACATCGAAAAACTACAGCACAAACAGGCCCTTCGGCCCACAAGTTGTGCCGAACACATCCCTACCTTCTAGACCTACCTATAACCCTCCATCCCATTACGCTCCATGTACTCATCCAGGAGTCTCTTAAAAGACCCTATTGAGTTCGCCTCCACCACCACTGACGGCAGCCGATTCCACTCGTCCACCACCCTCTGTGTGAAAAACTTCCCCCTAACATCTCCCCTGTACCTACCCCCCCAGCACCTTAAACCTGTGTCCTCTCGTAGCAGACATTTCCACCCTGGGAAAAAGCCTCTGAGAGTCCACCCGATCTATGCCTCTCAACATCTTATATACCTCTATTAGGTCTCCTCTCATCCTTCGTCTCTCCAAGGAGAAAAGACCGAGCTCCCTCAGCCTATCCTCATAAGCGGATATGTTAATACACGTGAGAATAATAAGTCAAATCTAGTATATATCCTACTTTAGAAACATACAGCCCAGGAGGAGGCCATTCAGCCCATCGCGCCTATTTGAAAGAGCTAGCCAATGATTCCCATTCCACTGTTCTTTCCCTCAAAGCCCCCAGAAATGTTGCTCAAGTATTTATCCTTCTGAATGCTGTTAAAGAATTGGCCCTTTCAGGCGGTGCATTGCAAATTGTGACAATTCACCTGGAAGGATTTTCTGAAAAGTGAACACTCACAGTATGGTGATGATCTGGACGAAGTTGAGCGAGACGTTGTTGAGCTGGGCGATGAACACCGCAGCGACACACTGGAAAAGGGCAGCACCGTCCATGTTAACCGTCGCACCAATGGGCAGGATGAAGCGGCTGATTTGTTTGCTGACGCCATTATTTTCCTCCACGCACTTCATCATGAGGGGAAGCGAGGCAGAGCTGGGGGGCAGGAGGAGGAGTGCGAGAAAGCGAGAGACGGGGAGGTGGGGAAGGAGTGAGGGCGGGAGAGACAGAAAATTCCATTAAAAATACAACCATCAAGCGATGAAACTCCATCTGACCTCAGCACAACATCAGCCACAAGACACAGGAGCAGAATTAGGCCACTCAAAGAACAATACAGCACAGGAACAGGCCCTTCGGCCCTCCAAGCCCGTGCCGCTCCCTGGTCCAAACTAGACCATTCTTTTGTATCCCTCCATTCCCACTCCGTTCATGTGGCTATCTAGATAAGTCTTAAACGTTCCCAGTGTGTCCGCCTCCACCACCTTGCCCGGCAGCGCATTCCAGGCCCCACCACCCTCTGTGTAAAATACGTCCTTCTGATATCCGTGTTAAACGTCCCCCCCCTCACCTTGAACCTATGACCCCTCGTGAACGTCACCACCGACCTGGGAAAAAGCTTCCCACCGTTCACCCTATCTATGCCTTTCATAATTTTATACACCTCTATTAGGTCACCCCTCATCCTCCGTCTTTCCAGTGAGAACAACCCCAGTTTACCCAATCTCTCCTCATAACTAAGCCCTTCCATACCAGGCAACATCCTGGTAAACCTTCTCTGCACTCTCTCTAAAGCCTCCACGTCCTTCTAGTAGTGCGGCGACCAGAACTGGACGCAGTATTCCAAATGCTGCCGAACCAACGTTCTATACAACTGCACTCAACCCATCGAATCTGCTCCACCATTCAATCATGGTTGATATTTTTCTCATCTCCATTCTCCTGCCTTTTCCCCATAACCCCTGATTCCCTTATTAATCAAGAACCTATCTATCTCTGTCTTAAAGACACTCAATGACCCGGCCTCCAGACCCTTCTGCGGCAAAGAGTTCCACAGATTCACCACTCTCTGGCTGAAGAAATTCCTCCTCATCTCTGTTTTAAAGGATCGTCCCTTTAGCCTGAGGCTGTGCCCTCTGGTTCTAGTTTTTCCTACTAGTGGAAACATCCTCTCCACGTCCACTCTATCCAGACCTCGCAGTATCCTGTAAGTTTCAATAAGATCCCCCCTCATCCTTCTAAACTCCAACGAGTACAGACGCAGAGTCCTCAACCATTCCCCAGCCGTGGCTCAGTGCGTTGCACTCTCTGAGTCAGAAGGTTGTGGGTTCAAATCCACTCCCGAGAAGGTGGGGCACGGTGGCACAGTGGTTAGCACTGCTGCATCACAGCGCCAGGGAGCCAGGTTCAATTCCAGCCTTGGGTGACTGTCTGTGTGGAGTTTGCCCAACAGATTGGGTCTGTACCCGTTGGAGTTTAGAAGGATGAGGGGTGATCTTATAGAGACATATAAGATAATGAAGGGGCTGGATAGGGTAGAGGTGGAGAGATTCTTTCCACTTAGAAGGGAAACCAGAACTAGAGGGCACAGCCTCAAAATAAGGGGGGGGGGGCGGTTCAGAACAGAGTTGAGGGGGAACTTCTTCTCTCAGAGGGTAGTGAATCTCTGGAATTCTCTGCCCATTGAAGTGGTGGAGGCTTCCTCGTTGAATATGTTTAAATCACGGGTAGATAGTTTTCTGATCGATAAGGGAATTAGGGGATATGGGGAGCAGGCGGGTAAGTGGAACTGATTCGCTTCAGATCAGCCATGATCTTGTTGAATGGCGGGGCAGGCTCGAAGGGCCAGATGGCCTACTCCTGCTCCTATTTCTTATGTTCTTTCCTGTGTCTGCATAGAATCCCTACAGTGCAGAAGGAGGCCATTCGCCCCATCGAGTCTGCACCGACAACAATCCCACCTAGGCCCTATCCCCGTAACCCTACAAATCTACCCCACTACTCCCTCTAACCTACGCATCCCAGGACACTAAGGGGCAATTTATTTAAATTACCGTGACATGGGCGGCACGGTAGCACAGTGGTTAGCACTGCTGTTTCACAGCTCCAGGGACCTGGGTTCGATTCCCGGCTTGGGTCACTGTCTGTGTGGAGTCTGCACATTCTCCCAGTGTCTGCGTGGGTTTCATCCGGGTGCTCCGGTTTCCTCCCACAGTCCAAAGATGTGCGGGTTAGGTTGATTGGCCATGCTAAAAATTGCCCCTTAGAGTCCTGAGATGCGTAGGTTAGAGGGATTAGTGGGTAAATATGTAGAGATATGGGGGTAGGGCCTGGGTGGGATTGTGGTCGGTGCAGACTCGATGGGCCAAATGGCCTCTTTCTGCACTGTAGGGTTTCTATGATTCTATGAATTTAGCATGGCCAATCAACCTAACTCGCACATCTTTCGGACAGTGAGAGGAAACCAAAGTATCCGGAGGAAACCCACGCAGACACAGGGAAACTAGGGGCCACTGTTCAAAAATAGGGGGTCACCCAGAGATTGGGGTATTTTTTTTCTCTTTAAGATTGTGAACCTTTGGAACTCTTTTCCTGAAAAGGTAATGGAGGCAGAGTCTTTGAATAATTTTTTTAAAGGCAGAGATGGATAGATTCTTGACAAGCAAGGGTTATCAAGGGTAGGCTGGTGGGGGGTTGAGGTTATAACCAGATCAGCCACGACTTTAGTGAATGGCGGAGCAGATTAGAGGGGCAGAGTGGCCTACTCCTGCTCCTAATGTGTATGCGCGTACCTATTCTCTTCAGCGGACTAAAAAGAACCAATTCAAAAGAACAGCGCCCAATATTTATCCCTCAACTCGATGGGCCAAATGGCCTCTTTCTGCACCATTAGATAGGGTGGATAGTGAGAGCCTTTTTCCTCGGATGGTGATAGCCAGCACGAGGGGACATAGCTTTAAATTGAGGGGTGAGAGATATAGGACAGATGTCAGAGGTAGGTTCTTCACTCAGAGAGTAGTAAGTGGGTGGAATGCCCTGCCTGCAGCAGTCGTGGACTCGCCAACATTAAGGGCATTTAAATGGTCATTGGATAAACATATGGATGATATTGGAATAGTGTAGGTTAGATGGGCTTTAGATTGGTTTCACTGGTCGGCGCAACATCGAGGGCCGAAGGGCCTGTACTGCGTTGTAATGTTCTATTAACAGATTATCTGCCCTTTATCGCTTTGCTGTTTGCTGGCGTTTGCAAATTGGCTGCTGCGTTTCCTACATCCTCACAGTATTTGCATATCAAATAAATACCGCTAGCTGCACAGCACGTCAGGACACTTTTAAAGGGGGACAAAAGAAGGGAAAAAAGAAATAATCCCTCACTCACTCAACCTACCTGGACGCAGTTCCGAAGGCAGTAGCCAGGGCTGTGAAAATGCCCCACAAGAAGCTGTAAGGGTTTTTACGAGTGAAGACAAAGTAGATGAGAGGCAGGACGATTAACCCGTGGATGATGTGCCCCACAATGCAGCAACAGATGTACTTCCCAAGGCTGGTGAAGAGCAGGAGGACATTTTCCATCTCCACAATCTTCCCAGCGACGAGGAACATGATACCAAAAGGTGCATACCTGACGGGGAAAGAGTATCACATTACTCAAACAGCTACTGAGGTTAGGCCGGTGCTCGGGACTGCCTCCAAGCTCAGCCGCTCTCTTTGAATTGTAACAATTACAGTGAACACAGACCAGAGACAGAGTTAAATGACCTTTAATTAACCACTCAAATGGGCTCTCCATGAGAGTTCTTCCACGAAATCACTGATCGAGCCACGGAACAGTGGTTAGTGCTGCTGCCTCACAGCTCCAGGGGCCCGGGTTCGATTCCCAGTTTGGGTCACTCTCTGTGCGGAGTCTGCATGTTCTCCCCGTGTCTGCGTGGATTTCCTCCGGGTGCTCCGGTTTCCTCCCAGAGTCTGAAAGACGTGCTGGTTAGGTTGCATTGACCTGAACAGGCGCTGGAGTGTGGCGACTAGGGGAATCTCACAGTAACTTCATTGCAGTGTTAATGTAAGCCTTACTTGTGACTAATAAATAAATGTTAAAACGTTTTGCTTTTTAGAAGGAGAGGTACAACGATTTAGGGAGGAAATTCCAGAGTTGCTGGGTAGCACAGTGGGTTAGCACTGCTGCCTCACAGCGCCAGGGACCCGGGTTCGATTCCCGATTTGGGTCACTGTCTGTGTGGAGTCTGCACGTTCTCCCCGTGTCTGCGTGGGTTTCCTCCAGGTGCTCCGGTTTCCTCCCACACTCCAAAGATGTGCGGGTTAGGTTGATTGGTCAAGCTAAATTGCCCCTTGGTGTCCCAGGATGTGTAGGTTAGAGGGATTAGCAGGGTAAATATGTGGGGTGACGTGGATAGGGCCTGGGTGGGGTTGTTGCCGGTGCAGACTCAATGGGCCGAATGGCCTTCTGCACTGTAGGGTTTCTATGAGAGTTCTTCTATGAAATCACTGATTGAGCCATGGCACGGTGGCACAGTGGTTAGCACTGCTGCCTCACAGCGCCAGGGAGCCGGGTTCGATTCCCGGCTTGGGTCACTGTCTGTGTGGAGTCTGCACGTTCTCCCCGTGTCTGCGTGGGTTTCCTCCGGGTGCTCCGGTTTCCTCCCACAGTCCAAAGATGTGCAGGGTAGGTTGATTGGCCATGCTAAATTGCCCCTTAGTGTCCAAAGAGGTGTGGATTAGGTGGATTCCTCCGGGTGCTCTGGCTTCTTCCCACAGCCCGAAAGATGCACTGGTTAGGGTGCATTGGCCGTGCTAAATTCTCCCTCAGTGTACTCGAACAGGCGCTGGAGTGTGGCGACTAGGGGATTTTCACCGTAACTTCATTACAGTGTTAATGTAAGCCTACTTGTGACATTAATAAATAAACAAACAATAATAAAAATGGTCAGATATAAAGGAACCAAAATAATAAACAGCTCTGAAAAATAATTGGTACCACGGCACGGTAGCACAGTGGTTAGCACTGCTGCCTCACAGCTCCAGGGACCTGGGTTCGATTCCCGGCTCGGGTCACTGTCTGTGTGGAGTTTGCACATTCTCCTCGTGTCTGCGTGGGTTTCCTCCGGGTGCTCCGGTTTCCTCCCACAGTCCAAAGATGTGCGGGTTAGGTTGATTGGCCATGCTAAAATTGCCCCTTAGTTTCCCCCTGAGATGTGTAGGTTAGAGGGATTAGTGGATAAAATATGTAGGGATATGGGGGTAGGGCCTGGGTGGGATTGTGGTCGGTGCAGACCCGATGGGCCGAATGGCCTCTTTCTGCACTGTAGGATTCTATGATCTTGAGTGCTGGGAAGAGAGATTGGTCAAACCTGGTTTGTTTTCACCTAAACATCAGAGACTGTGGGGCAGCCTGATAGAAGTTTGCAAAATGATGGGAGGCGTGGATAGAATAGATAGTCAGTCTTTTTCCCCCAGGGTAGAAATGTCAATTAGTAGAGGGACATAGAGTTAATTTTAAAAGGGGGGAAATTTTAAAGGAGATGTGAGAGGCATTTTCTTTTCCCACACAAAGGGTGATAAATGCCCGGAATGCGCTGCCAGAGGAGGTAGAAGCAGATACAACAATAACAACATTTAAGAAGCATCTTAACAGATACATCAATAGGCAGGGAATAGAGGGATACGGACCGCATAGAGGCAAAAGGCCTTTAGTTTATGATGTGGAGATGCCGGTGTTGGACTGGGGTGGGCACAATAAGAAGTCTCACAACACCAGGTTAAAGTCCAACAGATTTATTTGGTTCATGTCACACTATTAGTGTTATCACTGTTTCTATTAGGATGGAGGGTTATAGTAGGCCTAAAAGGTAGGGATATGTTCGGCACAACTTGTGGGGCCGAAGGACCTGTTTCGTGCTGTAGTTTTTCTATGTTTCTATCTGTAACCCCCACCATTTGGCCTGGGTTTGCAAAATCTCACTAACTGTCCTGGCTGGAGACAATTCACATCTCTTTAACCTGTGATTAACCCTCTCTCCACTCGCATTGTCTGTACCTGTAAAGACTTGATTACCTGTTAAGACTCGTATTCCAACCATTATCTTGTAATTGAGTTTGTGTTAATATGTGCCGTGTTTGTGAACTCAACTCTCCACTCACCTGATGAAGGAACCAAAAGCTCGTGATACCAAATAACCTATTGGACTTTAGTTTAGAAAGGTGCATGTCTCAGCTCAGGCTTGATGGGCCAAAGGACCTGTTTCTGTGATGTGTTGTTTTTTGAAAATTATTCATTCATCGGACATGGGCGTTGCTGGCTGGCCAGCATTTATTGCCCTTCCCCAGTTGAGAATGTGGTGGTGAGTTGTCTTCTTGAGCAATTGATACAACTGAGTGGCTGGCTAGGCCATTTGAGAGTCAACAACATTTCTGTGGCTCTGGAGTCACATGTAGGCCAGACCGGGTAAGGACGACAGATTTCCTTCCCTAAAGGGACATTGGTGAACCAGATGGGTTTTTCCGACAATGGTTTCATGGTTATCAGTGGATTCTTAATTCCAGATATTTTTTATTGAATTCAAATTCCACCACCTGCCGTGGCGGGATTCGAACCCAGGTCCCCAGAACATTAGCTGAGTTTCTGATTAATAGTCTAGCGATAATACCACTAGGCCATCGCCTCCTCTTTGGTCTAGTGGCCACTTCTGTTATTTCCTGCAATGTACACTTTCAAACCAGTCATTATTCAGTTTTTTGTTGTCTAAAAGTATGGGCCAAAAACAAGGCGGTCACCAATGAATCCAACCCACAAGGGGTAGGATTTTATTCCCAATGAGGAATTCAGAACAACTTCAACCAGAGAATGGTTAGAATGTGGAACTCGCTACCACAGGGATCAGTTGAGGTGAATAGGTAAATGGAAGCAGATGGGGGACAGAATAACAGGTTCTTCTGATAAAGTGGAATGAATCAAGGTAGGATTTCTATTCTGCACATTCCATACAAGATAAGGACAACCACACCCTTCCATGGAATCCCTACAGTACAGGAGGCGGCCATTTGGCCCATCGAGTCTGTACCGACCACATCCCACTCAGTCCATATCACTGTAACACCATATATTTACCCTGCTAATCTCCCTGACACTAAGGGGCAAGTTAGCACGGCCAATCAACCCAACCCGCACCTCTTTGGACTGTGGGAGGAAACTGGAGCACCCGGAGGAAACCCACGCAGACACGGGGAGAATGTTCAGACTCCGCACAGACAGTGACCCAAGCCGGGAATCAAACCCACGCAGACACGGGGAGAACGTGCAAACTCCACACAGCGACCCGAGGCCAGAATTGAACCTGGGCCCCTGATGCTGTATTACAGCAGTGCTAACCATTGTGCCACCGTGCCGCCCTTATTTTTAGTTTATTTTTTAAAAAAGCTTATTTTTTATTAGTGACAAGTAGGCTTACATTCACACTGCAATGAAGTTACTGTGAAAATCCCCTAGTCGCCACACTCCGGAGCTTGTTCGGGTACACTGAGGGAGAATTTAACATGGCCAATGCACCCTAACCAGCACGTCTTTAGACTGTGGGAGGAAACTGGAGCACCCGGAGGAAACCCACGCAGACACGGGGAGAATGTGCAGACTCCGCACAGACAGTGATATGGGGCTGAAATTGAACCCGGCGCTGAGAGGCAGCAGTGTTAACCACTGTGCAGCCCGTAAACATTTTGGCAAACTGATACCCCACCCTCATTCTTGCTGGGTTAAATGTGACCTTTCTGGTCCAAACTATATTTCCAAAATTAATCGGCCAGGTTCCCTTGGCATGGCCGCACTGTCCTGAAGATCTCTCAGCCACACTCGCTTCCTATCTTTGCTCTTTCTGAGCTGTGGCTTCACTCGGGTGGTGTCACTGTTTCCGAAAATAAACTCCGTGCGCAGAACATTAAAAAACCACTTCTGACCCTGGAGGTGCCATCCAGTCAAAACTTCCGTAAACATTCTTACACATTCCACACTTCCAGCCCAGCAAAAATGTTGTGAAAAGCCAACTGGTTCACAAACATCCTTTTGAGCCAGGAACCTGCAACTCTTTCCCAATCTGGGCCTACACGTGGACTCAGTCTCATATTGGATTATGGGAATATTGGAATTTATTTTTCTCTCGTAAGGTTGAGAGTCTCTGGAACACTCTTCCTCAAAGGCTCGTAGAAGGAGGGTTTTTGAATATTTTTAAGGCAGCGCAAGATAGATTCTTGATTACAAGGGGGGGTGAAAGGTTATTGGGGAGAATAGGCATAAATATGAGGCAACAATCAGATCAGCCATCATCTTATTGAATGGCGGAGCAGGCTCGAGGGACTGAGTGGCCTACTCCTAGTTTGAATGTTACATTAATTAATAGACTCTCAATGGATTTAAGGCGCTCAGTTGTACAGTCGCTACGAATATAGAACGGCACCCGCTAATTCCTTCCCAGGACAACTACAGATGGACAAAAACAGAGTCTTTTTAGTGATATCTGTAGCGAACACTTTTTAAACAACAACTTGGCCTATGACATCAGAAGAAAGATCGCACTTTTTAGTAAAATAAAACAGCTGAATTTCTGGCAAATGTTATGCAAAGTTTTTCCCTTCTAGTCAAAATGTTATTAAGGCTTGCCATTGGTTAACTTGGATGAGGCACAAGTAAAGTTTAAAGTCCAAAGTTCAAAGTTTAATTATTATTGTCACAAGTAGGCTTCCATTAACGCTGCAATGGAACTATATTACCATTCCTTCGCTGACACTGGGTCATAGGGCAAATAGTAGAATCCATTATAAAGTTTATTGGTTAGTGTCACAAGTTGGCTTACATTAACACCGCAATGAAATCACTGTGAAAATCCCCTAGTCGCCACACTTTGTTCGGGTACACTGGGGGAGAATTGAGCACGGCCTATGCACCTAACCAGCACGTCTTTCAGATTGTGGGAGGAAACCGGAGCACCCGGAGGAAACCCACGCAGACACGGGGAGAACGTGCAGAGTCCAACACGGACGGTGACCCAAGCCGGGAATCGAACCCGGGTCCCTGGCGCTGTGAGGGCAGCAGTGCTAACCGCTGTGCCACCGTGCTCACGTTGGAGCATTTGAAAGTCCAAAGCCCTAGCAAAGAGTAGGCAGTGGGTGTGACGGAAGACTGAACATGTGTGTGGATGGGGCGCCCACAGAGAACAATTCAACTGGTTGGCACATGGCTCCAAGAGCCTTTCCACTCTTTGTAGAATGTGTTTACAATCAGAGTAAAAAGCACATGAGCAGTATTGGCAGCGGGATGGTTGCAGGATACATACAGCCTCCACCAAGTGAATTAATCTCAAACAATCAAAAGGGGAGTATGCTGAAGATCTTTGAGGAATAAAATTCAGAATCACAACTCTGTTGACAGTAAGCAGGTCCGCATATCACTCCCTCCACTCCTGAATAAGAGTCGTTACTGTATTATATCCCAGAATGCCAGTTGAAGAACAGAACTGGAACCGACCTTTAGTCAGTTATACATTTATTTGTGGAGTTAAAATATTACATTTTCGGAACTCAATCACAAGTTCAACAAATGTCGATACTTGCTCAAGTGAAGACCTAGTTAATACACCACACATACATTAAAAATTAACAATATGGCAAAAGTACTGGCATCCAATAGTACGCCAAGTCTCAATAGCAGCACAGCATGACAGCAGTGTACCATCTACAGGACATGATGAGGCAACTCACCAAGGCTTCTCCCCAAGCACATCCCATCCCCGTAACCTCATCAACCTAAGGGCAGCAGTTGCAATAGAGACCCCGCCACTGGGAACGCCGCCATGTTTTCTCAAGTCACACAGCCCAAGCCAACTTGGGACATATTGCTGGAATGGCCTTCCTAACAGTGCTGTGGGTGCACCTCCACCACGCTGCAGCGGTTCCAAGAAGGCACGGCGGCACAGTGGTTGGCACTGCTGCCTCACAGCGCCAGGGACCCAGGTTCGATTCCGTGTGCGTGTGCTCTGCACATTCTCCCCGTGTCTGCGTGGGTTTCCTCCGGGTGCTCCGGTTTCCTCCCCACTCCAAAGATGCGCCAGTTAGCCATGGGATTAGCAGGGTAAATACTTGGGGTTATGGCGATAGGGCCTGGGTGGGATTGCAGACTCGATGGGCCGAATGGCCTCCTTCTGCACTGTAGGGACTCTGTGATTCTAAGGCAACTCACTGCCACCTTCTCGAGGACAATATACGCTGGTCTTACCATTAACGCCCATATCCCCAAGCTGAATTCAAAAGAATATATACTCTAATTTCCTCTGACCACAGTGCTGAGGTTTGGCAGGCAAAAGGGCCTCCAAAACCATGCCCAGATAGCGAGTGCTGGTGGTCTAGTGCAGCGGAAAGAGTTGTCCAGATTGGTCTGATCTTCCCGACACTCGAAGCTCTCCAATCCTTGGCTCTGCTCGTGAAAACACAGCCATGTTGTGCAAACTACACACTCCCGAGGAAGTTAGATTTTAGTCCCACAGCATCGTGGTACACGAGCGCTTGAGGAAACCCAAGATACGGAGCGAGCCACTTACCACATGATCCACGAGACCAGGACCATGGTGGCCTCGTTGAAGGAGCTGAAGAATCGGATCAGGTTCTCCCCCTCTGGCCCAAGCTTCCGCAGAGCGATTCCAAAGACAATAGCAAAGACAACCAGCCCCAGGATGTTCATACCGTCCACGTTGCTTCCCACGGGCATCTGGAGAAAAACAGAGACCACGAAAAGACAGAAAAAGGTTAGAATTTACAGCCAGTGAAGTGTCACCGCTGCTGAAATGTCGGAAACGCAGCAGCCAATTTGTGCAGAGCAAGCTCCTACAAACACCAACTGTTACAGATGCACCATAGAAAGCATCCTTTCTGGTTGTATCACAGCTTGGTATGGGCTCCTGCTCCGCCCAAGACTGCAAGGAACTACAAAGGGTTGTGAGTGTAGCCCAATCCATCACGCAAACCAGCCTCCCATCCATTGACTCTGTCTACACTTCCCGTTGCCTCGGCAAAGCAGCCAGCATAATTAAGGATCCCACGCACCCCGGACATTCTCTCTTCCACCTTCTTCCGTCGGGTAAAAGATACAAAAGTCTGAGGTCACGTACCAACCGACTCAAGAACAGCTTCTTCCCTGCTGCTGTCAGACTTTTGAATGGACCCACCTTGCATTCAGCTGATCTTTCTCTCCACCCTAGCTATGACTGTAACACTACATTCTGCACTCTCTCCTTTCCTTCTCTATGAACGGTATGCTTTGTCTGTATAGCGCGCAAGAAACAATACTTTTCACTGTATACTGATACATTAAATGTATTAAAAGTCCAAAGATGTGCGGGTTAGGTTGATTGGCCATGCTAAAAATTGCCCCTTAGTGTCCTGAGATGCGTAGGTTAGAGGCATTAGTGGGTAAATATGTAGGGATTTGGGGGTAGGGCCTGGGTGGGATTGTGGTCGGTGCAGACTCGATGGGCCGAATGGCCTCTTTCTGTACTGTAGGGTTTCTATGATTCTATGATTAAATAATAATACTAACAATAAATCAAATCCAAAAAAAAAATCAAACCCATACAAGTGTATGGACTCTGTGTTATTTGCCCTGTCTTTTGCACTCACTTTTAATTCTTGTTCAATGCTCTCGCTGACGTTTCCAAACTGGTCAGTGATGTTCTTTGTGATTTTGATGATCTTGTAACTTGTAGCGTACTGGAGAAAAAATATCATACATTCATGAGTCTTCGAAAGAAAATGCCTCAGCAACACAATAACCTTCATCAAACATCAACTCCTTCTTCAGGAAAACAAAATCGTTCTATCCAATGATGTGGTGGATTTATTCAGTGTAGACGGAGTGAGGAAATGGCATTTCTCCAAACTCTCAAAGTCCATCCCTCTCATTCACGAAGTTGTCTATCAAAGCCGAAGCTTTTCCCCTTGGTGGAGGGATCAATGACGAGGCGACAGATTTGAAGGTCAAGGTGCAGGAGGCTTGGAGGGGATGTGGGGAAGAACCTTTTCGCCCAGAGGGTGGTGGGAGTCTGGAACTCGCTGCCTGAAAAGGGTGGTGGAGGCAGAGACCCTCGTAACATTTAAAAAGTGTTTAGATCTGCACTGGTGATGCCAAGGCACACAAGGCTCTCGCCAAGTGCTGGGAAATGGTATTAGTACTCACAAACCCTCCTATCAAAGTCCATTGCTCATTCACAAACCCTCCTATAAATCCCAGCTATCATTCATAAACTCTCCTATCAAAGCCCATCTTTCATTCATAAATCCTCCTATCAAAGTCCATATCACATTCATAAACCCTTTTATCAAATCCCATCTCTCATTCACGAACCCTCCTATCAAAGTCCATCTATCCTATTGAAATGTTCCTCTGGTGCTCTAACTCTCTCACCCCAATTTGAAACTTAAACATTCTGAAGCAGGGTAGACAGAGGTTGTTTCCCCTGGCTGGGGAATCTAGAGCCCGGAGCCTTGTGGAAGAGTTGAGGGGGGGGGGGGGGGCTTATTTCTTTTGCCCATCTCTGAAGTTCCTTAACAGTCCTATTTTTCCCCATTCCCAGGCTGTGGACATAACTGGCAAGGGCAACCTTTATTTTTCTTTTTATTCATTTATGGGACGTGGGCGTCGCTGGCTGGACCAGCATTTATTGCCCATCTCTAATTACCCCTTGAACGGAGTGTCTCACTCGGCCATTTCAGAGGACAGTTAAGAGTCAACCGCATGGCTGTGGCTCTGGAGTCACATGTAGGCCAGACCAGGTAAGGACGGCAGATTTCCTTCCCTAAAGGGAACCAGATGGGGTTTTCCGACAATGGTTTCACTGTCATCGGTAGACTTTTAATTCTAGATTCTTATTGAATTCTAATGACTCTATGATCCTATGAATTCAAATTTCATCATCTGCTATGGTGGGATTCGAACACAGGTCCCCAGAGCATTACCCTGGGTCAGTAGTCCAGAGACAATATCACTACACCACCGCAACACATTGCTTATCGTTGATTGCTATGTGAAGGGTCTTCTTCTTGAATCGCCGTGAGGTAGCGAGCTTGATAGAACTAAATATCTTGGTGACCCATTTCAGTGAGAAATTCCCCAGGAGGCCTGGTGGCACAGTAGACAGCATCCCTACCTCTGGACCAGAACCTCTGGGTTCAAGTCCAACACCAGCACTTGTTGGCCACAGAAGGAGTGTTTGTAACGTGATTCAACAGGCTGATAATCAACTCAGGGATCCTTCCTGCACTATTTGGATAGCACAGTGGTTAGCACTGCCGCCTCACAGCGCCAGGGACCCGGGTTCGATTCCCGGCTTGGGTCACTGTCTGTGTGGAGTCTGCACGTTCTCCCCGTGTCTGAGTGGGTTTCCTCTGGGTGCTCTGTGGGTTTCCTCCTATAATCCGAAAGATGTGCTGGTTAGGGTGCATCGACCCGAACAGGTGCCAGAGTGTGGCGACTAGGGGAATTTCACAGTAACTTCATTGCAGTGTTAATGTAAGCATTATGACTAATAAATAAACGTTACTTTTAACTTTAATTTATTTATTTCTCAAATGGAAAAGCAAAGATGCACTAAAAAAAAGAAAATAGGGGAGTTGGGTGTAAACTGCAGTGACGTGGGATTGGAGTCACTTATAGTTTAAGTTTATTTATTAGTGTCGCAAGTAAGGCATACATTAACACTGCAATGAAGTCACTGTGAAAATCCCTTAGTCGCCACACTCCGGCGCCTGTTCGGGTACACTGAGGGAGAACTTAGCACGGCCAATCCACCTAACCGGCACGTCTTTCGGACTGTGGGAGGAAACCGGAGCACCCGGAGGAAACCCACGCAGACACGGGGAGAACGTGCAGA
Organism: Mustelus asterias; assembly: GCF_964213995.1. Lineage (NCBI taxonomy): Eukaryota > Metazoa > Chordata > Chondrichthyes > Carcharhiniformes > Triakidae > Mustelus > Mustelus asterias. The sequence continues at coordinate 55,155,671 of NC_135824.1, read as the reverse complement.
CTTCACACAGACAGTGACCCAAGCCCGGGAATCGAACCCGGGTCCCTGGCGCTGTGAGGCAGCAGCGCTAACCGCTGCTTTCCTTCCCTAAAGGACATGAGAGGCCTAGATTGATTTTTTTAATGACAATCCTACAGTTTCATGGTCATTTTTCACACTAGTTGTTCTTGAAAACACATTCGTCAAATTCTGCAATTAGATTCCCATAGTGCCACAAGTCCAATAACGTAACCAGCTCCGCTTCAGCTAAAACGCTTCGCCCTCTGTCTGAACTAACATTTCAAGACAATTTGGGTGCTATCAAGAGCATTTCACATAATCCGTCACCAAATAGTAAAACTCACCGACTCAAAGGCAGCCGAGACAAGGTTGGATGGAAAGATGTTTCTGAAAAATAAATAAAACAGCGTAAATAATCCAAACCACCAAAAGTTACGTACCACTCGGCCTAACAGTTACAGTCACCACTCTCACCTCAATACGCAAAAGAGTGTGGATTCAAGCAGCACGCCTGTACCAATCACACGGTGGCACAGTGGTGACCACTGCTGCCTCACAGCGCCAGGGACCCGGGTTCAATTCCAGCCTCGAGTCACTGTCTGTGTGGAGTCTGCACGTTCTCCCCGTATCTGCGTGGGTTTTCTCCGGGTGCTCCGGTTTCCTCCCACAATCCAAATGTGTGTGGGTTAGGTTGATTGGACGTACTAAATTGACCCTAATGTCAGGGGGATTAGCAGATAAAAATGAGGGTTACGGGAATAGGGCCTGGGTGGGATTGTGGTCGGTGCAGGCTTGATGGGCCGAATGGCCTCCTTCTGTACTGTAGATTCTCAGTTTTAAAAAAAAAGTGTCACTTGCCACTGAGGGAGTGCTGCACTGTCAGAGGTACCACTTTACAGGAGGTGGTGCTGAGCCAAGGCACCATCTTGGGTTCAATTCAGACAATCCCTACAGTGCAGAAGGAGGCCATTCAGCCCATCGAGTCTGCACTGACTCTCCGACATGGTAGCACAGTGGTTAGCACTGCTGCTTCACAGCTCCAGGGACCTGGGTTCGATTCCCGGCTTGGGTCACTGTCTGTGTGGAGTTTGCACATTCTCCTCGTGTCTGCGTGGGTTTCCTCCGGGTGCTCCGGTTTCCTCCCACAGTCCAAAGATGTGCGGGTTAGGTTGATTGGCCATGCTAAAAAAATTGCTCTTAGTGTCCTGAGATGCGTAGGTTAGAGGGATTAGTGGGTAAAATATGTAGGGATATGGGGGTAGGGCCTGGGTGGGATTGTGGTCGGTGCAGACTCGATGGGCCGAAGGGCCTCTTTCTGTAGTGTAGGGTTTCTATGATTCTATGACAACATAACCCACCCAAGTCTTATCCCCATTACCCCATGCATTTACCCTGCTAATCCCCCTGCAGGGTTCCGGGGAAATGGGACTGACTGGATTGTTCTATAGAGAGAGTTGGCTTGAATTCTGTGGGCCCAATTGCCTCCTGTACCTTTTTGACTGGCCAGTCTCATCTTAAATACAAAACAGAAACTTTGTGGCTTAAAAGTTTATTTATTAGTGTCACAACTAGGCTTAAATTTACACTGCAATGAAGTTACTGTGAAAATCCCCTAGTTGCCACACTCCGGCGCCTGTTCGGGTAACACCGAGGGAGAATTTAGCACAGCCAATGTGCCTAACCAGCACGTCTTTTGGACTGTGGGAGGAAACCCATGTAGACACGGGGAGAACGTGCAGACTCCGCACAGCGACCTGAGCCGGGATTCGAACCTGGGTCCCTGGCACTGTGAGGCAGCAATGCTAACCACTGTGCCGCCCACATTAATGAACCAGATGTGTTTTTAAACTACAATTGACAATGGTTTCATGGTCACCATTAGACTTTTAATTCGATATATTTATTGAATTCAAATTCCTGGTGGGATTTGAACCCGGATTCCCGGAACATTAGCTGTGCCACCACGCCGCCCATGAACAGATCATGAGATTCCCGGGATGTCAGGTCTTGATGGATGATAGAGGAGTCTTGAGTTTATTTGCAGATTAAAACATTACAAACATACACCTCCAAACCCAATGTAACTTGGGTGTCCCCTTTTGTGCAAGTCTTCCTTCATGCTACAGTATGCCAATAAAATAGACTCGTTAACAATTAATTAAACTAACACCCGCTTTAAGGTGCACTGTAATGAAAGATAAAACTTTAAAGGAAACACATAATTAAACGATGTGGATATGCTGGCGTTGGACTGGGGTGGGCACAGCAAGAGGTCTCACAACACCAGGTTAAAGTCCAACAGATTTATTTGGAATCACGAGCTTTCGGAACAGGCTGCTCCTTCCTCAGGGAGGAACAGCACTCCGAAAGCTGGTGATTCCAAATAAACCTGTCGGACTTTAACCTGGTGTTGTGAGACTTCTTAATATAATTAAATGTAAATGTTCCCTGGGGCTGATGAAGCACTCCAGCGGATCAGTGCCACCGTGACGCCATGTGTCCTGATGAGTGCAAGACGAAAAACTTTGGCAACCTGTCTCCATTTACTACAATATTCAACTTCTTCTGTTACAACGCAGCTACAATTTCTCCTCTTCGAACATCCTTCCAGGCATCATTTTTGGGTCGGTGGGAGGGGGTTAGGGAGGGGTAAGTTAAAGTGGGAAGGAGACATCCCAAACTCCCACTCCCAACAGGCAGCCCATTGGTGAGGTATCAGCAGAGGAAAGTGGCAGGTGTAATGGCACAATAGTCTATCTTTACCCAGACATGGTCCAACAGAACTGCACCCAGGCAGAGACCAAAACTGGGACGATGGGTGAAAGTGAATCAACAACAACTTGGATTTGCATAGCACCTTTCACACACTGAAATATCCAAATGCACCACACAGGAGTTTTGTTATAAAACAAAATTTGACACCGAACCAGACAGATGTTATAACAGTTTGGTCAAAGAGGTAGGCTTTAAGGGAAATCTTAAGGCGGCACGGTAGCACAGTGGGTTAGCACTGCTACCTCACAGCGCCAGGGATCCGGGTTCGATTCCCGGTTTGGGTCACTGTCTGTGTGGAGTTTGCACATTCTCCCCGTGTCTGCGTGGGTTTTCTCCGGGTGCTCTGGTTTCCTCCCACAGTCTGAAAGACGTGCTGGTTAGGGTGCATTGACCCGAACAGGCGCCGGAGTGTGGCGACTGGGGGAATTTCACAGTAACTTCATTGCAGTGTTAATATAAGCCTTACTTGTAACTAATAAATAAACTTTTTACTTTTTAGAAAGAGAGGTACAGCGATTTAGGGAGGAAATTCCAGAGCTGCTGAGTGGCACTGCTGCTTCACAGCTCCAGGGACACGGGTTCGATTCCCGGTTTGGGTCACTGTCTGTGTGGAGTTTGCACATTCTCCCCGTGTCTGCGTGGGTTTCTTCCGGGTGTCCCGGTTTCCTCCCACAGTCCAAGGACATGCAGGTTAAGTGAATTGGTCATGCTAAATTGCCCCTTAGTGTCAGGGGATGTGTAGGTTAGAGGGATAAGCGGCGTAATGTGTGGGGTTGTGGGGATAGGGCCTGGGGTGGGATTGTGGTTGGTGCAGACACGATGGGCTGAATGGCCTCCTTCTGCGCTGTAGGGTTTCTATGATTCTATGAAATACATGGGGGTTACAGGGATAGGGCCTGGGTGGGATTGTGGTCGGTGCAGACTCGATGGGCCGAGTGGCCTCCTTCTGCACTGTAGGGTTTCTATGATTCTTAGGGCCCAGGCAGCTGAAGGCACGGCTGCCATTGGCGGAACGATTAGAACTGGAAACACACAAAAGAGTCGGATTTGATGAACACAGAGGTCGAGGTGGGTTGCCATGGAGGAGGTTACAGAGACAGGACAGGGACTGCAGTGGCTCAGGAGGGCAGCTCACCATCATCTCCCCAAAGGCCACTGGGCAAGGGCAACAAATTCTGGGCCTAGCCTGCGACACCCGCCTGGCACCGGTAAAAACAAAGACAGAGACTCCAAAGGAGAGATCCAAAAACAAGGATGAGAAATTGGAATTCCAGTTGGTGAAGTGGGAGCCAATTTCATTCAGCAGAGGGGTGATAAGGGAACAGGACTCGCTGCGAGTTACGAGACAAGCAGAGTTCTGGAAAAGTTTGTGAAACTGCGGCAGAAAAATGTATTCGCTGCGTTTCAGATTAATGTCGAGTGGGCGGCTGGAATGTTGCGAAGAGATGTTTTCTCAAGCCGCCATTGACAAACATCTCTTCACCTGACACTCATTAGCATTTCCAACTCCATCGTCAGCAATCTCAGGCACCGCACAAAGGCCAAGGAGAGCGAGAGAGAGGAGGAGGAGGCAGAATGAGAACAAAGCCAAATGGTTCAGAGAAAGCAGTCAAGGAGCCAGAGCCAGTTTCCAGATAAACTAAGTTCAAGAGTGCATGGGTTTGAGTGGGGAGGGAAGAGAGAGGGGCAAAGCAAAGCAGGGATTGGAGGGGTGAAAGAGGGGATGTGGAACCAAAATGGAATGAAGAAAGAGGGCGCCAGCGAGTCAAAGGGGACGCGGGCCCCGGCTGGCCGAAAGGGGGGAGGGTGCGCGCGCCCCAGTTAGCCGAAAGTGGGGGGGGGAGGAGGGGGCGCGCCAGCCAGCCAAAAGATTTGGGTGTAATAGTGACATTAGGAGAGACACTCGGATGTATCCCGGCGTAGGGTGCAGAGTTTCATTTCCCAGTCCCACCTCTGTCGCTGAGGGCTGGGAAGTTCTCTTCAGCAACAGTTAAAATGTTCTAGTCCAGAGTGGGGACATGGGAATTGTTAAAGGCAATGATGCACCCACGGTGTGGCATACCTGACCATATACAACAGCGCGTATTCACTTCCTTCATAAAGTGCTGACTCATTGCTCAGATTTGTTGTCTCACGAGGAAAGAATGGCATGAGAAGCAGCCCACTCAGTTCCCGGCAAATCTGCAGCGTCATGGCCTCGCCTTGGAACCGGATCTTTAGAGCGAGGTGCTGAGCTACCGGGAGAGCTGCCAAGAGGGCAGTGGAACCGTGCCAAGTTTCTTGCATTGTAAAACATCGCGAGGAACAGATTGGCAAGGGTTGTACAGTCTTTGTCACATGTGCTGCCCCACTTAATCATTCAGACTGTGGGAGGAAACCGGGTCACCCGGAGGAAACCCCACGCAGACACGGGGAGAATGTGCAGACTCCGCACGGACAGTGACCCGAGGCTGGAATCGAACCCGGGTCCCTGGCGTTGTGAGGCAGCAGCGCTAACCACTGTTTGCCACCATAAGTAAATATTGTAAAGAGAGTGAGGCAGTGCGGAGTGCCACATACCACACTGGTAGAAATTAAACTAAATTGCACTTTATAAAAATAAAGTTAAAGTTTACATATTCGTCACAAGTAAAGCTCACATTAACACTGCAATGAAGTCACTGTGAAAATCCCCTAGTCGCCACACACTCCTGTTCAGATACACTGAGGGAGAATTTAGCACAGCCAATGCACCCTAAACAGCACGTCCTTCAGACTGTGGGAGGAAACCGGAGCACCCGGAGGAAACCCACGCAGACACGGGGAGAACGTGCAGACTCTGCACAGACAGTGACCCCAAGCTGGGAATCGAACCCGGGTCCCTGGCGCTGTGAGGCAGCAGTGCCAACCACTGTGCCGCCGCGCCGCCCCATCGTAGTTAACTGAAATCCTAAATGCAACACTTGACAAGGTTTCTTCCTTTAAATGACTTGGAATTTGCCCACCTAATCCCAGAGTTCAGTGCTGTGTGAGGCAGCAGTGCTAACCCTATGTAACGTTAAACGTGAATGGTTCGGTAATGCACTGTTGCAAACTGTTATGAATAAAGTACAGAGAACTCAAAAAAAGGATTTTATTCCCAATATCACTTGTCTCCAATCACCCTGCCCACAGAGTATTTCCTTCCTGAGTGAGAAAAGGTTTGAATTTTTTTTTCTTGAGTGGTTGCAACATGGAAGTTGTCACCACGTGGAGCGTCTGAGGCAAATTGCAGAGTAAAGTATACTTATTAGTCACAAGTCGGCTTACATTAACACTGCAATGAAGTTACTGTGCAAATCCTCTAGTCGCCACACTCCTGTTCGGGTACACCGGGGGAGAATTTAGCACGGCCAATGCAGCCCTAACCAGCACGTCTTTCGGACTGTGGGAGGAAACCGGAGCACCCGGAGGAAACCCACGCAGACACGGGGAGAATGTACAGACTCCGCACAGACAGTGACCCAAGCCGGGAATCGAACCCTGGCGCTGTGAGGCAGCAGTGCCGACCCACTGTGCCACCGCGCCGCCCCATAGATGCAATACAGGAGAAGTTAGGTAAATACACTATGCTTAACAATTAGAAGGGTGTGTTGAAATGAAGGAGGACTGGAAGGGGGCGGGTGTGGAGAACAGACCTTGTATCAGTTGGACTCCACGGCCCCATTCTGTGATGGAAATGCTGCGTAGACTGAAAATGCTTAGATTCAATTTGTAATATCTTTTATTTTTAATTCCTTGAAGCGTTGGCAATCCTAACCCGATGCCCACCGTTCCTCGTTGTCTGTGGGCACAACACACGGTCCGCTGCATCAATAGTGAAACACCTGTAGCTTCTGTTTATAGCCTAAACAATTTTTTAAACAGTCAGACGCCATCCTTTTCTTTGCACTAGCATTTATTTATTGACCCTCTCACTCTCCAGTTTCTCTTCCTTTTACCTTTCCTGGCACTGCCGATGCCAGCTGCGACATTATCATAACGTGGGTGACATGGCGGTTAGCACAGCTGCCTCACAGCGCCAGGGACCCGGGTTCGATTCCCGGCTTGGGTCACTGTCTGTGCGGAGTCTGCACGTTCTCCCCGTGTCTGCGTGTGTTTCCTCCGGGTGCTCCAGTTTCCTCCCACAGTCCAAAGATGTGCGGGTTAGGTCGATTGACCATACTAAATTGACCCTAGTGTCAGGGGGATTAGCTAGGGTAAATATGTGGGGTTGTGGGAATAGGGCCTGGGTGGGGTTGTGGTCGGTGCAGACTCGATGGGTTGAATGGCCTCCTCCTGCACTGTAGGGTTTCTATGATCTTTGGAGTGTGGGAGGAAACCGGAACACCCGGGGGGGAAACACACACAAACACGGGGAGAATGCGGCGACACGGTGGCACAGTGGGTTAGCACTGCTGCCTCTCAGCGCCAGGGACCCGGGTTCGATTCCCGGCTTGGGTCACTGCCTGTGCGGAGTCTGCACGTTCTCCCCGTGTCTGCATGGGTTTCACCCGGGTGCTCTGGGTTCCTCCCACAGTCCAAAAATGTGCAGGTTAGGTGGATTGGCCATGCTAAATTGTGCCTTAGTGTCAGGGGGGACTAGCTAGGGTAAGTACATGGGGGTAGGGCCCGAGTGGGATTGTGGTCGGTGCAGACTCGATGGGCCGAATGGCCTCCTTCTGCACTGTAGGGATTCTATGAACGTGCAGACTCTACACAGAACAGTGACCCGAGGTCAGAATTGAACCCGGGTCCCTGGCGCTGTGAGGCAGCTGTGCTAACCACCGTGCATTCTCAGTCCTTCTGTCAACGGGAACAGTTTTTCCCTTTCAGCCGTGTCCAGACCCCTCGTGGTTTTGAACACCTCCATCGGACGCCTTCTCCAATCTACACATGTAGCTGAAGTCGCTCACCCCCAAATCCATTCCTTGAAACCTTTTCCTCTCGGAAACCTTCACAGTGTTCTGAAGGTTAGCGACACCCACTTCCATCCCCACAATCCCAGTCTGCAACCTTTTGGAAATCACAAGCTTCACACCTTCCTTGTGTGATTCACCCTCGCTTACACTTTTTCCCTTCAGAATACAACAGCTGGTGTAAAAGGCCCTTTTAACCAGTGGTGTCGTCATTGGCAACCGCCTTTAGTTTGGCTTCCCAATTTTAAATAGAAGCCTCAAAATAAATCCTCCTCGTTGTTCCTCAAATCCACCCCAATATCCCCTTGGAAGACACCTGAACGAGGCCTAAGTAATGGGTTAGAAGTTCTCAATTGCCAGGTTTCCTGTACTTAGGTGGTTAGCACTGTTGCCTCACTAATAGAAGTTTAGAAAATTATGAGGGGTATTGATAGGGTGAACAGTTGGAAGCTTTGTTCCCAGGGCAGAAATGACAATTACAAGGGGGCACAAGGTCAAGATAAGGGGGGAAAAGGTTCAGTGGAGATGTGCAGGGGAAGTTTTTTTCCACAGAGGGTGGTGGGGGCCTGGAATGCATTGCCAAGTGAGATGGTTGAGGCAGTTACATTAGCGACATTTAAGACTTATCTAGATAGACACAAAGAACAAAGAACAGTACAGCACAGGAAACAGGCCCTTCGGCCCTCCAAGCCTGTGCCGCTCCTTGGTCCAACTAGACCAATCGTTTGTATCCCTCCATTCCCAGGCTGCTCATGTGACTATCCAGGTATGTCTTAAACGATGTCAGCGTGCCTGCCTCCACCACCCTACTTGGCAGCGCATTCCAGGCCCCCACCACCCTCTGTGTAAAAAACGTCCCTCTGATATCCGAGTTATACTTCGCCCCTCTCAGCTTGAGCCCGTGACCCCTCGTGATCGTCACCTCCGACCTGGGAAAAAGCTTCCCACTGTTCACCCTATCTATACCCTTCATAATCTTGTACACCTCTATTAGATCTCCCCTCATTCTCCGTCTTTCCAAGGAGAACAACCCCAGTCTACCCAATCTCTCCTCATAGCTAAGACCCTCCATACCAGGCAACATCCTGGTAAACCTTCTCTGCACTCTCTCTAACGCCTCCACGTCCTTCTGGTAGTGCGGCGACCAGAACTGGACGCAGTACTCCAAATGTGGCCTAACCAGCGTTCTATACAGCTGCATCATCAGACTCCAGCTTTTATACTCTATACCCCGTCCTATAAAGGCAAGCATACCATATGCCTCCTTCACCACCTTCTCCACCTGTGTTGCCACCTTCAAGGATTTGTGGACTTGCACACCTAGGTCCCTCTGTGTTTCTATACTCCTGATGACTCTGCCATTTATTGTATAACTCCTCCCTACATTATTTCTTCCAAAATGCATCACTTCGCATTTATCCGGATTAAACTCCATCTGCCACCTCTCCGCCCAATTTTCCAGCCTATCTATATCCTGCTGTATTGCCCGACAATGCTCTTCGCTATCCGCAAGTCCAGCCATCTTCGTGTCATCCGCAAACTTGCTGATTACACCAGTTACACCTTCTTCCAAATCATTTATATATATCACAAATAGCACATGAACAGACGGGAAATAGAGGGATATAAATGGCTGATCTAGATAGGACAGCATGATCAGCGCAGGCTTGGAGAGCCGAAGGGCCTGTTCCTGTGCTGTGCTGTTCTTTGTTCTTCCCACAGCGCCAGGGACCCAGGTTCAATTCCGGCCTTGGGTGACTGTGTTTGCATGGTCTCCCCGTGTCTACGTGGGTTTCCTCCGGGTGCTCTGGTTTCCAACAGTCCAAAGATATGCACGTTAGGTGGATTGGCCATGCTAAATTGCCCCTTAGGTGTCCAAAGATGTGCGGGTATGGGCTCCTGCTCTGCCCAGAACCACAAGAAACTACAAATGGTCGTGAATGTAGCCCAATCCATCACGCAAACCAGCCTCCCATCCATTGACTGTCTACACTTCCCGCTGCCTCAGCAAAGCAGCCAGCATAATCAAGGACCCCACGCACCCCGGACATTCTCTCTTCCACCTTCTTCCGTCGGGAAAAAGATACAAAAGTCTGAGGTCACGTACCAACCGACTCAAGAACAGCTTCTTCCCTGCTGCTGTCAGACTTTTGAATGGACCTATCTCGCATTAAGTTAATCTTCCTTTACACCCCAGCTATGACTGTAACACTACATTCTGCACTCTCTCGTTTCCTTCTTTATGAACGGTATGCTTTGTCTGTATAGCGCGCAAGAAACAATACTTTTCACTGTATGTTAATACATGTGACAATAATAAATCAAATCAAAAATCAAAAGGTTAGGTGGATTGGCCATGTTAAACGTGTGGGGTTATGGGGATCGGGCGGTGGGGAGGATCGGGTGCTCTGCGCGCTGTTCCCAGGGACGCAAATCAAGGTAAACATCAACTGCGCTGGAGGACCACAGAGTCGGTGGAAGACATTGGTTGAAACCTCTGTTGGACAGTCAGCGTTGAGCCAGTGGGCCGAATGGCCTACTTATGCACTGTAGGGATTCTATGATTCTGCAGCCCCTCGAAAGCCAACGAGGTGAGGCACCCAAGAAGGTGCGAGCAGTAGTTTTAAAATTAATACAAGTCTTCTGCACCCGCACTTCCCAAATCCACAAACTCTACCACCTCGAAGGACAAGGGCAACAGACACATGATACATTACCACTCTTGCAGTGAGCAACCCAAGTCTAGTTTTGGTCTCTAAGCTCTTGTTTTGAGTACACAACAGCATCTTCCCTGCTGCCGTCATTTAGAATGGACCTACTATATATTAAACTGATCTTTCTCTACACCCTAGCTATGACTGTAACACTACATTCTGCACCCTCTCCTTTCCTTCTCCCCAATGTAATCTATGAACGGTATGCTTTTGTCTGTATGGGGTGCAAGAAACAATACTTTTCACTGTATCCCGATACACGTGACAATAACAAATCAAAAAATAAGTCATTACACTTCACCAAAGGCCTGTCCTCAGAAATACATGTCCATTGTTCCATTTACATCGGCTTTGCACAGGATCAGGACAATGGGCTAAATAAAGGGCGCGGTGGCTAGCACTGCTGCCTCACAGCGCCAGGGACCCGGGTTTGATTCCCGGCTTGGGTCACTGTCTGTGCGGAGTCTGCACGTTCTCCCCGTGTCTGCGTGGGTTTCCTCCGGGTGCTCCGGTTTCCTCCCACAGTCCGAAAGACGTGCTGGTTAGGGTGCATTGGCCCTGCTAAATTCTCCCTCGGTGTACCCGAACAGGAGTGTGGCGACTAGGGGATTTTCACCGTAACTTCATTGCAGTGTTAATGTAAGCCGACTTGTGACTAATAAATATACTTTACTCTGCTATTCGCCTCAGATGCTCCACGTGGTGACAAGTTCCACGTTGCAACCACTCAAGAAAAAAAAAAAATTCAAACCTTTTCTCACTCAGGAAGGAAATACTCTGTGGGCAGGGCGATTGGAGACAAGTGGTATTGGGAATAAAATCCTTTTTTTGAGTTCTCTGTACTTTATTCATTACAGTTTGCAACAGTGCATTACAGAACCATTCACGTTTAACGTTACATAGGGTTAGCACTGCTGCCTCACAGCGCCAGGGACCCGGGTTCGATTCCCAGGGACCCGGGTTCAATTCCCAGGGACCCGGGTTCAATTCCCAGCTTGGGTCACTGTCCGTGTGGAGTCTGCACATTCTCCCCGTGTCTGCGTGGGTTTCCTCCGGGTGCTCCGATTTCCTCCCACAGTCCGAAAGACGTGCAGGTTAGGGGTGGATTGGTCGTGCTAAATCCTTCCTCAGTGTAACCCGAACAGGAGTGTGGCGACTGGGGGATTTTCACAGTAACTTCATTGCAGTGTTAATGCAAGCCGACTTGTGGCACCAATAAATAAACTAAACTAAAAAGTCCTTTATTGTGCCGGAGATGCAGTCCAGTGATGGTGACGCCAGTTCCTGTTCCAGTTTGGCCACTCCCCTTCACTGGATTCTTTGGAAATTGGATTCCAAGTCTATTACAACAGGAGTGCCAAAGATCTCCAGCCCTACCCTTTGCCTCACAGACATCTCTCACCTCACAGCAGCAGAAATCTAACTGTCCCATCAGCATCAGACCTTCCCATGTAAGAAAAGCAAGTTTTTCCACATGCACATGTCACGCCCGCTCCTCTCCTCCCGCCCGGAGCACATAGTTTCAGTTGAAACTCCACGTGCAATACTGAAGGGGGAGGTTTCCGTATCATAAAGGCAAAACGTTACGCTGAGCCCTCAAATGGATGTGATAAGACCCTCATGGCACCCAAAGGCCAGGGAAGTTGCCAATGGCATGCCAAAGCCAATCTTTATCCCTCAGTCAGCCTATCTCCATAGAAACCCTACAGTGCAGAAAGAGGCCATTCGGCCCATCGAGTCTGCACCGACCACAATCCCACCCGGGCCCTATCCCCGTATCCCTACATATTTACTCGCTAATCCCTCTAACCCTCATATTTACCCACTAATCCACGCATCCCGGGGCAATTTAGCTTGGCCAATCAACCTAACCTGCACATCTTTGGACTGTGGGAGGAAACCGGAGCACCCGGAGAAAACCCACGCAGACACGGGGAGAATGTGCAAACTCCACACAGACAGCGACCCGAGCCGGGAATTGAACCCAGGTCCCTGGAGCTGTGAAGCAGCAGTGCTAACCATTGTGCTACCGTGCCTCTGACGTGCATCTATAAACTCAAAGATTACGTGGTCATTATTGCAATGTTGATTGTGGGATCTTACTGTGTGCAAATTGGCTGCCAGATTTGGTCGAGTCCTACAATTTCACTTCAAAGTGTACTCCAATGACTGTAAAGCACTTTAGGTCGTACATAGTTTGTGTAAGGAATGATCCAGATGCATTTCAATCTTTATTTAATACATTCATGGGATGTGGGCATTGCCGGCTGGGCCAGCATTTATTGCCCATCCCTAATTGTCCTTGTGGAGTCAACCACATTGCTGTGGAGCTGGAGTCACTTGTAGGCCAGACCAGGTAAGGACAGTAGATTGCCTTCCCTAAAAAGAACATTAGTGAACCAGATGGGATTTTATGACAATTGACAATTCATGGTCATAGAATCCTACAGTGCAGAAGGAGGCCTTTCGGCCCATCGAGTCTGCACTGGCAACAATTCAACCCAGGCCCTATCCCCGTAACCCCATGTATTTACCCACTACTCCCCCTGACACTAAAGGGGCAATGTAGCATGGCCTAACCTGCACATCTTTGGACTGAGGGAGGAAACCGGAGCACCCGGAGGAAACCCTGGAATACTGTGTGCAGTAAACCCTGGAATACTGTGTGCAGTATTGGTCCCCTTATTTGCGGAAGGATATATTGGCCTTGGAGGGAGTGCAAAGAAGGTTCACCAGGATGATACCAGAGATGAGGGGTGTTGACTATGAGGAGAGACTGAGCAGATTGGGTTTGTATTTGTTGGAATTTAGAAGGCTGAGGGGGGATCTTATAGAGACCTATAAGATAATGAAGGGGCTGGATAGGGTAGAGGTGGAAAGATTCTTTCCACTTAGAAAGGAAACTAGAACTAGAGGGCACAGCCTCAAAATAAAGGGGGGTCAGTTTAGGACAGAGTTGAGGAGGAACTTCTTCTCTCAGAGGCTGGTGAATCTCTGGCATTCTCTGCCCACTGAAGTGGTGGAGGCTACCTCGTTGAATATGTTTAAATCACAGATAGATGGATTCTTGATCGGTAAGGGAATTAGGGGTTATGGGGATCAGGCGGGTAAGTGGAACTGATCCACTTCAGATCAGCCATGATCTTATTGAATGGCGGGGCAGGCTCGAGGGGCTAGATGGCCTACTCCTGCTCCTATTTCTTATGTTCTTATGTTCTAACCCACGCAGACACGGGGAGAACGTGCAAACTCAACACAGACAGTGACCCGAGGCCAGGAATCGAACCCGGGGTCCCTGGTGATGAGAGGCAGCAGCGCTAACCACTGCGCCTCCCCATGTTGCGGACCATCCACGGGAAGGTGGCGCCGTAGTGGTATTGTCACTGGACTAGTAATCCAGAGACCCAGGGTAATGTTCCTGAAGAGCTGGGTTCGAATCCCACCACGGCAGCTGGTGAAAATTTGAATTCAATAACCTGGAATAAATGATAACCATTGTCTACTGATGACCATGAAACCACTGTCGATTGTCGTTAAAAAGCCATCTGGGTCACTAATGTCCTTCAGGGAAGGAAATCTGCTGTCCTTACCCGGTCTGGCCTACATGTGACTCCAGAGCCACAGCAATGTGGTTGCCTCTTAACTGCTCTCAGGGATGGGCACTAAATGCTGACCCAGCCAGCGACACCCACATTCCATGAATGCAGAAACAACTACACTATTCCAGTGCACATACCAAATGCATTACTTAACTATCCCTGCCCTAAAAAGCAAAGGAAAATGTTCACTCTAAATGGGCTAACTTAAGATAATCATTCAGTGGAGGGGGAGAAGAGGAGTTTATTTTTAAATATGACCTACACAGGTGGGTAAAGCAAATTCAAAAATTTACAAGATGAGAATTGGATAATTACTTGAATAAAGTTTCTTTAAAGTTTATTTATTATTGTCACAAGTAGGCTTACACTAACACTGCAATGAAGTTATTGTGAGATTCCCCTAGTCGCCACACTCCGGCGCCTGTTCGGGTCAATGCACCCTAACCAGCACGTCTTTCGGACTGTGGGAGGAAACCGGAGCACCCGGAGGAAACCCACGCAGACACACGGGGGAAGAACGTGCAGATTCCGCACAGACAGTGACCCGAGCCGGGAATCGAACCCAGGTCCCTGGCGCTGTGAGGCAGCAGCGCTAACCCACTGTGCCACCGTTGCCTCCCATTCCTGGGACTCTTGGGGGGTGGGGGGGGGGGGGGGGTGTGTGTGGTTGAGGGGGGGGGGGGGGAAGACAGGGGTGGGATGAATTGGAGCTGGCATAGGTGTAACGGCATCTTCCTGTCAACAACAACGTGGTCACGCAGACAAGTCAAAAAACAGGCAGTGTGCACACACACACCGACTAATAATAGATGGTGAAACTGGATAGTTGCTAACCACAAGAGTTTTGATAGTTCAGGGGTGAGAGACTGTAAAGGTTACAGCAACACAGATGTAACGGCTTCTAGTCGGAGAGGTTAAGGTGCCACACTGGACAGTGGGGAGGCCGGGGTAGCGAATCTTTCTTACCCAGAGAAAGAATTGGGCAACACAAAAGGAAAACTGCAACACTGCAGATGTAGCAGGCCCCTAGATTAAAGATCACAGACTGCTGGAAAAGCTCGGCGGGTCAGGCAGCAGCTCTGGGGAGAGAAACAGGGTTTTAAGTCTACAAGATTATGAGGGGCATGGACAGGGTGGATAGTCAGCAGCTTTTTCCCAGGGTGGAAGAGTCGATTACTAGGGGGCCACAGGTTTAAGGTGCGAGGGGCAAGGTTTAAAGGAGATGTAGGAGGCAAGTCTTTTACACAGAGGGTGGTGGGTGCCTGGAACTCGCTGCTGGGGGAGATTGTGGAAGCAAATGCGATAGTGACTTTTAAGGGACGTTTTGACAAATACATGAATAGGATGGGAATAGAGGGATATGGTCCCCGGAAGGGTAGGGGGTTTTAGTTCAGTCGGGCAACATGGTCGGTGCAGACTTGGAGGGCCGAAGGGCCTGTTCCTGTGCTGTAATTTTCTTTGTTTAGGGTCTGTGCAACTTTTCATCAGAGCTGTAGATGGGTTTTATGCTGTGGAGGGTGTGAGAGTGTGTGAGAGTGTGTGTGTGTGTGCGTGCGTGCGTGTGTGTATGTGTGTGAGCGAGTGTGTGTGTGAGAGTGTGTGTGTGTGTGTGTGTGTGTGTGTGTATGTGTGTGAGCGAGTGTGTGTGTGAGAGTGTGTGTGTGTGTGCGTGCGTGCGTGTGTGTATGTGTGTGAGCGAGTGTGTGTGTGAGAGTGTGTGTGTGTGTGTGTGTGTGTATGTGTGTGAGCGAGTGTGTGTGTGAGAGTGTGTGTGTGTGTGCGTGCGTGCGTGTGTGTATGTGTGTGAGCGAGTGTGTGTGTGAGAGTGTGTGTGTGTGTGTGTGAGAGAGAGAGAGAGAGAGAGTGTGTAGGTGTTCAGGAGAGATTAAGTGACAAGGATGTCACAGGAGTGATAGGTTCATCTCTCTGGAAACTAATGCTTAAGTTGTGAAATATATTAACGCGCATTTAACTGTTTACTCAATTTATTTATTGAACTTATTTATTAGTCACTCGTCGGTTTACATTAACACTGCAATGAAGTTACTGTGAAAATCCCCTAGTCGCCGCACTCCGGTGCCTGTTCGGGTACACTGAGGGTGAATTGAGCATGGCCGATGCACCCCTAACCAGCACGTCTTTGGACTGTGGGAGGAAACCGGAGCACCCGGAGGAAACCCACGCAGACACGATGAGGGGCATGGATGGGGTAGATAGGGAGCAGCTGTTTCCCTCAGTTGGAGGGTCAGTCACGAGGGGACATAGGTTCAGGCTGAGGGGCGGGAGGTTTAGAGGGGGGAAAATCTTTGTACACAGAGGGTGCTGACTCTCTGGAACGCGCTGCCTGGGAGGGTGGTGGAGGCGGGTTGCCTCACATCCTTTAAAAAGTACCTGATGAGCACTTGGCACGTCACAACATTCAGGGCGAGGAGTGCTGGCAGATGGGATTAGGGTGGGAGTTCAGGTGCTGCTACTGGGTCGGTGATGGGCCGAAGGGCCTCTTCTGCACTGTGTGATTCTATGATACAGAATGTGCAGACTCTGCGCAGACACTGACCCCAAGCTGGGAATCGAAGCAGAATCCCTGTCGTGGTGAGGCAGCAGTGCTTGCCACTGTGCCAAACAATGTAATGTCACTCATTATTTATGTTAGTTTTCACTAGTAAATCCCACTCTTAAATCACACGGACAGGAACAGCTTTGAATGATCTTGCTGCTGATGTAACAGAGGCAGGGGTTGCATTTGTACGCTCACCTCCAGAGCCTCAAAACACCCCAAAGCCCTCTCAAGCCAATGAAGTGTCGTCACGAATGCTATGTAGGCCATTCAGCCCCTTGTTCCGCTTCATCTGCCATCCATTAGATCATGTGACCAGCACCACACTGTCATTGGCCAATCTTTGTTCCACTGTCACTCACCTGCCTCACAGCAAATGGGTACACAAGACCAACACCCTGGGGGTGTGGAGGGCTACCATTGGCCAGAAACTGAAACGGACCGGCCACATTGTGGCTAAAAGAGCAGACCAGAGACTGGGAACCCTGCGGTGAGTAACTCACCTCCTGACTCCCCGAAGCCTGTCCACCAACTACAAGGCACAAGTCAGGAGTGTGATGGAATACTCCCCACTTGCCTGGATGGGTGCGGCTCCAACAACACTCAAGAAGCTCGACACCATCCAGGACAAAGCAACCGGCATGATTGGCACCCCATCCACAAACATCCACTCCTTCCACCACCAACAAGGGCGGCACGGTGGCACAGTGGTTAGCACTGCCGCCTCACAGCGCCAGGGACCCGGGTTCGATTCCCGGCTCGGGTCACTGTCTGTGCGGAGTCTACACGTTCTCCCCGTGTCTGCGTGGGTTTCCTCCGGGTGCTCCCGTTTCCTCCCACAGTGCAAAGATGTGCGGGTTAGGGTGGATTGGCCGTGCTAAATTGCCCCTTAGTGTCAGGGGGACTAGCTAGGGTAAAAGTGCATGGGGTTGTGGGGATAGGGCCGGGGTGGGATTGTAGTCGGTACAGACATGATGGGCCGAATGGCCTCTTTCTGCATTGTATGATTCTAATACACAGTGGCAGCCGTGTGTACAAATGACAAGATGCACTGAAGGAACTCACCAAGGTTCCTGAGACAGCACCTTCCAAACCTGTGACTGCTACCGTCTCGAAGGACAGGGGCAGCAGACGCATGGGAACACCACCGCCTGCAAGTTCCCAGCGACAATTAATTGCTATAAAGTTTCCTGTTACTATTATCTAATCAGGAATCCTAGTGACTCCTTTAGGCACAGAGATTGGCAAGTGAGAAGTAGGATTTTATTTTTAAAGCCTGGACTTCTGGTGGACACCATTCACATCTTAGACATCGATCAGCAACACCCCCTCCCCAGACGCAAGCACACAGAGGGCAAGTTCCCCCACTAAACTACGGCCAGAATTTTCAGGGGCGCATTCTGGAAACCCATGGCGGAGGTTCGCCGTCAGGGGGCCGGTAGATCCCAGCGATGGGAACAGCTGGAAAATTCCAGCCTCCTACGTATGTTTTAAAATGAACAATTTGCATTGATATAGCGCCTCTCACAGCACAAAGAACTTTTCAATTCCTGCTGCAATGCAGGAAACACAGCAGCCAATTCCCACAGCAAGATCCCACAAGTGGCACAGTGGGTTGGCACTGCTGCCTCATGGCGCCAGGGACCCCGATTCCGGCCACGGGTCACTGTCTGTGTGGAGTCTGCATGTTCTCCCCCGGGTGCTCCTGTTTTCCTCGCACACTCCAAAGATGGAGTGGCCATGCTAAATTGCTCCTTAGTGTCAGGGGAATTGGCAGGGTAAATACATGGGGTTACGGGATAACCCTGGGCCCCTTAGTGTCCAAAGATGTGCGGGTTAGGTGGATTGGCCATGCTAAATTGCCCCTTAGTGTCCAAAGATGTGTAGGTTGGGTGGATTGGCCATGCTAAATTGCCCCTTAGTGTCCAAAGATGTGTAGGTTAGGTGGATTGGCCATGCTAAATTGCCCCTTAGTATCCAAAGATGTGTAGGTTAGGTGGATTGGCCATGCTAAATTGCCCCTTAGTGTCCGAAGATGTGCACGTTTGGTGGATTGGCCATGCTAAATTGCCCCTTAGTATCCAAAGATGTGCAGGTTTGGTGGATTAGCCATGCTAAATTGCCCCTTAGTGTCTGAAGATGTGCAGGTTTGGTGGATTGGCCATGCTAAATTGCCCCTTAGTGTCCATATTTTGCAGGTTTGGTGGATTGGCCATGCTAAATTGCCCCTTAGTGTCCAAAGATGTGTAGGTTAGGTGGATTGGCCATGCTAAATTGCCCCTTAGTGTCCAAAGATGTGCAGGTTAGGTGGACTGGCTAAATTGCCCCTTTAGCATCAGGGGAATTAGCTGGATCAATATGTGGGGGGTTAGAGGGATAGGGCCTGGTGGGATTGTCAGCTTGATGGGCCGAATGGCCTGCCTTCTACATGGCCGGGATTCTATTCCATGAAACAGCGAAGTGTTAATCCTTTTATTTTTTCTACCTTGGTTGAGGGGCTAATACAGGAGAGGGCACACGAGCAAACTCCCCTGCTCTTCTTCACAATATTACCGCAGTGGCGGAGAGACGCCTTCCTGAACTGCTGCAGTCTGTGTGGTGTAGGTACACCCAGTATGCTGTTCGGGAGGGAATTCCAAGATTTTGACCCAGCGACAGTGAAGGAATGGCCGATATATTTCCAAGTCAGGATGGCGAGTGGCCCGGAGCGGAACTTAGGATCATAGAACAGAAGCTGTACAGTGTAGAAAAATGGCCATTCAGCCCATCGGGTCTGCACTGACAACAATCCCACACAGGGTCTATCCCGTAACCCCATGTATTTACCCTGCTAATTCCCCCTGACACTCGGGCAATTTAGCACGGCCAATCCACCTTAGCTGCGCATCTTTGGACACGAAGGGGCGATTTAGCATGGCCAATCCACCTTAGCTGCACACCTTCGTAGGACCTAACCTGCATATCTGTGGCCTGTGGGAGGAAACCGGAGCCCCCGGGGGAGGGAACCGGAGCACGCGGAGGAAACCCAGACAAACACGGGGAAACGCCACACAGGCAGTGACCCAAGCCAGGAATTGAACCCAGGTCCCTGGGCGCTGAGAGGCAGCAGTGCTAACCTCTGTGGCACCGTGCATTTTCATCCATTCAGGTGGGGGGGGGGTCAGATTAACACCTCATTCGAAAGGCAACACCTCCAACAGAGCAGCATTCCCTCAGCCTGCCTCGGTTGAGTTCGGGTATCTATAATGGTACTTGCACCCGGAACCTCGTGACAGAGACTAGTTTTAACAGCCACCTGCCTGGTCACAAATCGGACTGTAAATCTCCTTTACCACCCCCACATTGGGTTGGTTTAGTGTTGCTAATAAGTTACAAGATAATCTGCAAAGGACTATGAGGTGAATTTATATTAACGGGGACAGTTGTTGCAATCTGGAACATGCTTGTGGACACAGTTACTTATTTAGTAACACTTGAAAGAGAACTGGATGGATGACGGAAAATGCAACTTTCAAAACATCCCAAAGCTGTTGACATAACACCTTTATAACTCCGCAAATATTTGAAGGGCTTTGTAGAATCATACACTGCAGAAGAGGTCCTTCGGCCCATCAAGTCTGTACTGACACGAGAGAAACACCCAAACTCCCACCTAACCCCATCTCCCAGCACTTGGCCCATAGCCCTGAATCATCATAGAATCCCTACAGTGCAGCAGGAAGCCATTCGGTCCATCAAGTCTGCACCGGCCACAATCCTACCCAGCCTCAATCCCCATGCATTTACCCTAGCTAGCCTCCCCGACACTAAGGGGCAATTTTAGCACGGCCAATCCACCTAACCTGCACGTCTTTGGACTGTGGGAGGAAACCGGAGCACCCGGAGGAAACCCACGCAGACACGGGGAGAATGTGCAAACTTCACACAGGCAGTGACCCGAGCTGGGAATCGAACCCGGGTCCCTGGCGCTGTGAGCCAGCAGTTCTAACCCACTGTTGCCAAGTGCTCATCCAAATCCTTTTAAACGATATGAGGGAACCCACCTCCACCACCCTCCCAGGCAATGAATTCCAGACTGTCACCACCCTCTGGGTAAAAAGGCTTTTCCTCACATTCCCCCCTAAACTTCTGCCCCTCACCTTGAACCTATGTCCCCTCGTGACTGACCCTTCAGCTAAGAGGAACAGCTGCTTTTTATCCACTCTGTCCATATCCCTCAATCTTAAAAGTTTATTTATTAGTCACAAGTAAGGCTTACATTATGAAGCTACTGTGAAAATCCCCTAGTCGCTACACTCCGCGCCTGTTCAGGTCAATGCACCTAACTAGCATGTCTTTTGGACTGTGTTTAAAGTTTCTTTATTTATTAGTCACAAGTAAGGCTTACATTAACACTGCAATGAAGTTACTGTGATATTTCCCTCGTCGTCACAGTCTGGTGCCTGTTCAGGTACACCGAGGGAGAATTTAGCATGGCCGATGCACCTAACCAACACGTCTTTCGGACTGTGGGAGGAAACCGGAGCGCCCGGAGGAAACCCACGCAGACACGGGGGAGAACGTGCAAACTCCACACAGACAGTGACCCAAGCCGGGAATCGAACCTGGGTTCCTGGCACTGTGAGGCAGCAGTGCTAACCGTTGTGCTACCATGCACACCTCGATCAGGTCGCCCCCCCCCCAGAGTTCTCTGTTCCAACGAAAACAAACCCAAGACTACCCAACCTCTCTTCATAACTTAAATGCTCCATCCCAGGCAGCATCCTGGTGAATCTCCTCTGCACCCCCTCCAATGCAATCACGTCCTTCCTATAATGTGGTGATCAGAACTGCACACACTGCTCCAGCTGTGGCCTCATCAAAGTTCTATACAACTCCAACATGACTTAGCTGCTTTTGCAATCTATGCCCCGATTGTTAAAGGCAAGTGTCCCATATGCCTTTTTTAATCACCCTACTCATACCTTTCAAGTCTTCAGAGATCTGGAAGGAGCAGGGAAGATCGGGGATGTCTTATGAGAAAAGATTGGACCTGTATCTATTAAGAGTTTAGAAAAATGAGAGGTGATCTTATAAAACACAAGATCCTGACAGGATGGATGCTGAGACGATATTTTCCCCCTATGGGAGGGATTAGAGCACAGTTTAAAAATAAGGGGTCTCACAATTAAGACAGAGGTGAGGAGAATTCTTTTTGTACATCTCGACAGGATCTGTGAAATTGGCCTTATTTGGACAGCAGAGTAGGTTGGGACATTGAACATTGTGACTGTTAAGTTGGTCAGATTCTTAATTGGCACAAAGTCAAAGTATAGAAGGTATACGGGAAAGTGGAGGTCACAGTCAGACAGCAGTCATCATCTCATTAAATGGTGGAGCAGACACGATGGGCTGAATGGCCTGCCTCTGCTCCGATGTCATCAGATCAGCCATGATCATATTAAAATGGCAGAGCAAGCAAGGAAGTTCTATTTCACCTGTTCCGCCATTCAATAACCACCATGACCAAGAGTGGGACTAAATTAAATAGCTCTCTCAAAAAAGGGGTTGGCATGGGCACCATGGGCCGAATGGCCCGCCTTTGGTGTGTGGTCTAGTTTCAGGTCATGTTTGGCTAATTTGGTGGAATTGTTTAAGGACATTACATGTGCAGTGGACAATGGCGAACCTGTGGATGTGGTGTATCTGGATTTCCAGAAGGCATTTGACAAGGTGCCGCACCAAAGACTGCTACATAAGATAAAGGTGCATGGTGTTACGGGTAACGTATTAGCATGGATAGAGGATTGGTTAACTAACAGAAAGCAATGAGTGGGAGTAAATGGGTGTTTTTCTGGTTGGCGATCAGTGACTAGTGGTGTGCCTCAAGGATCAGTATTGGGACCGCAATTGTTTACGATTTACATAGATGATTTGGAGTTGGGGACCAAGTGTCAAAATTCGCAGATGACACTAAAATGAGTGGCAGAGCAAAGTGTGCAGAGGATGCTGAAAGTCTGCAAAGGGATATAGATAGTCTAAGTGAGTGGGCGAGGGTCTGGCAGATGGAGTACAATGTTGGTAAATGTGAGGTCATCCATTTTGGTAGGAAAAACAGCAAAATGGACTTTTATTTAAATGGTAAAAAATTGCAGCAAGCTGCTGTGCAGAGGGACCTGGGTGTCCTTGTGCAGGAACCACAAAAGGTTGGTTTGCAGGTGCAGCAAGTAATTAAGGCGGCAAATGGAATTTTGTCCTTCATTGTTAGAGGGATGGAGTTTAAAAGCAGCGAGGTTATGTTAGAACATAAGAACATAAGAAATAGGAGCAGGAGTAGGCCATCTAGCCCCTCGAGCCTGCCCCGCCATTCAATAAGATCATGGCTGATCTGACGTGGATCAGTACCACTTACCCGCCTGATCCCCATAACCCTTAATTCCCTTACCGATCAGGAATCCATCCATCCGCGCTTTAAACATATTCAGCGAGGTAGCCTCCACCACCTCAGTGGGCAGAGAATTCCAGAGATTCACCACCCTCTGGGAGAAGAAGTTCCTCCTCAACTCTGTCTTAAACCGACCCCCCTTTATTTTGAGGCTGTGTCCTCTAGTTTTAACTTCCTTACTAAGTGGAAAGAATGTTGCAGCTATATAAGGTGCTGGTGAGGCCACACCTGGAGTACTGTGTACAGTTTTGGTCTCCTTACTTGAGAAAGGATATACTGGCACCGGAGGGGGTGCAGAGGAGATTCACTTGGTTGATTCCGGAGTTGAGAGGGTTGGCTTATGGAGGAGAGACTGAGTCGACTGGGGCTATACTCATTGGAATTCAGAAGAATGAGGGGAGATCTGATAGAAACATATAAGATTATGAAGGGAATAGATAAGATAGAAGCAGGGAGGCTGTTTCCACTGGCAGGTAAAACTACAACTAAGGGGCATAGCCTCAAATTAAGGGGAGCAGATTTAGGACTGAGTTGAGGAGGAACTTCTTCACACAAAGGGTTGTGAATCTGTGGAATTCCCTGCCCAGTGAAGCAGTTGAGGCTACCTCATTGAATGTTTTTAAGGCAAGGATAGATAGATTTTTGAACAGTGAAGGAATTAAGGGTTATGGTGAGCGGGCGGGTAAGTGGAGCTGAGTCCACGAAAAGATCAGCCATGATCTTATTGAATGGCGGAGCAGGCTCGAGGGGCCAGATGGCTTACTCCTGTTCCGAGGGCAGCATGGTGACACAGTGGTTAGCCCCACAGCACCAAGGACCCAGGTTCAATTCCGGCCTCGGGTCACTATCTGTGTGGAGTTTGCACGTTCTCCCCGTGTCTGCGTGGGTTTCCTCCCAAGTCCAAAGACGTGCTGGTTAGGTGCATTGGCCGTGCTAAATTCACTCTCAGTGTACCCGAACAGGCACCGGAGTGTGGCGATTAGGGGATTTTCACAGTAACGTCATTACAGTGTGAATGTAAGCCTACTTGTGACTAATAAATAATAAACTTTTTAAAAAATAAACTAAAAATAAGGGTGGCACAGTGGTTAGCACTGCTGCCTCACAGTGCCGGGGACCCGGGTTCAATTCTGACCTCGGGTCACTGTCTGTGCCGAATTTGCATATTCTCCCCGCGTCTGTGCGGGTTTCCTCCGGGTGCTCCGGTTTCCTCCCACAGTCCAAAGATGTGCAGGTTAGGTGGATTGGCCATGCTAAAATTGCCCCTTAGTGTCAGGAGGATTAGCAGGGTAAATATGCGGGGTTGCGGGAATAGGGTCAGGGTGGGATTGTGGTCGGTGCAGACTCGATGGGCTGAATGGTCTCCTGCACTGTAGGGAATTCTAGGGTCGTGCTTATGTTCCCACCACACTGTGACAGTTCCGATAGGCTATTGGCAATCCTCTGACTCACGTGACACAGGATTGCATCAGACACACATTTGATCAAATATGTTCCAGTTTTCCCTTTACAATTCAGATGGGAAAACAAAGGAACTTCTCCCCACCCTCTCCCCCATAAAAAAGCCCAGAGTGTGGTCAATTTCACACCACATGGGGGGCCACCAAATAGTTACAAAATTGAAATTCCACCAAATTCTTTCAACTCCCTCCCTTCTCCCCACAATGTATTTAAGTGCTGCTTAAAGAAATACAACTTAACAGGATTTTGGCTTTTAAATTTACAAACTAAACCCCCGGCAGATATTGATTAGTCGCTACTCAATTATGTGACCTTTTCTAATCGGAACTGGGTACAATGTCCGCGGTCAGGATGTGCTTCTGGGTGACTTGGTCGCAATGTTACTTTACCTGACCAGGTCCAGAAAGGAGTCAGTCACTTCCTTGGGTTGGGGCAGCGCCTCTTCCAAGCCCGGCAGCGTGGGGTTGGCCTCGGCCCCTTCCCCGGGCTGGATGATGAACGCCATGGTCACCCCGATGGCCGAAGCCATCAGGGTGGTGAGTAAGAAGAACAGCATGGCCCAGCCGCCCAGTTTGCCCAGGGCTCGGGGGTCCAGGCTGGCAGCGCCCGACACCAAACTGCAAACCACCAACGGGATGATGATCATCTTCAGCAGCCGGAGCAGCAGCTCGCCCGGGAAGGAGAAGTAGAGGACCTGGAGGCGGCTGAGCTGGAGCTCCCTGACCGAGAGGCCGATCACCACGCCGCTAATCACCCCGGCCACGGTTAAGATGACCAGCAGGTTGGATCTGACACATCCCCGGAGCTTGTGCATCTTGGCTTGGGGCTGCTTGCCGGGGCTGGATACATTGTTGCCAGAATTGGCTACATTGTTGGTAGAATTGGATACATTGTTGCCATTTGTAGCCAGGTGAACATCACCATTCGATGTAGCTTTTAAATCATCACCTCTTAACGCAGCCATGACTTCCTTAATCCACCCTCTTCTGGGCTGTTTACCAAGATGATTCTTATAATATATATATTACTCTTCACGCTTTCCTCTTCCCAGTCCAGAGTGAAATCCACAGCCAGTAGAGCAGGAAATGTATGGATGTAAGTGACACGCTGCGCTTTCATGGTGGAGCAGCTGGTCGATATCGTCGTCCCATGGAGGTGTGTGTACATGGACTGAACCCAATCAGTCACAAGCAGAGGTGGAGCCTGAGAGACAAGCTGCCCTTTTACAAGATGTGAAGATGCCGGCGTTGGACTGGGGTAAACACAGTAAGAAGTTTAACAACACCAGGTTAAAGTCCAACAGGTTTATTTGGTAGCAAAAGGTGTTGTGAGACTTCTTACTCTTTTACAAGGCAGTGGACTGTTCTCAACAAGATACAATCACATAAAATTCCAACAGGATTACACAGGCTTGATGTGGAGATGGCTGGACTGGGGGGTGGGGTGGCACAGTAAGAAGTCTCACTACACCCAAGTTAAAGTCGGCACGGTAGCACATGCTGAATTCTCCCTCGGTGTACCCGAACAGGCGCTGGAGTGTGAAGACTGTGGGCGGCACAGTGGTTTAGCACTGCTGCTTCACAGCTCCAGGGACCTGGGTTCGATTCCCGGCTTGGGTCACTGTCTGTGTGGAGTCTGCACGTTCTCCCCCCGTGTCTGCGTGGGTTTCCTCCGGGTGCTCCGGTTTCCTCCGGCAGTCCAAAGATGTGCGGGTTAGGTTGATTGGCCATGCTAAAGTTGCCCCTTAGTGTCCTGGGATGCGTAGGTTAGAGGGAATAGTGGGTAAATATGTAGGGGTGTGGGGGTAGGGCCTGGGTGGGATTGTGGTCGGGTGCAGACTCGATGGGCCGAATGGCCTCTTTCTGTGCTGTAGGGTTTCTAAGATTTCTAAGTTCAACAGGGTTTACTTGGTAGCACGAGCTTTTGGAGCGCTGCCCCTTAAGGGTTAGGTGCGTTGGCCGTGCTGAATTCTCCCTCAGTGTTCCCTAACAGGCGCCGAACTGTGGGCGGAATGGTGGTTAGCACTGCTGTTTCACAGGCATGATGTGGAGATGCTGGCGTTGGACTGGGGTAAACGCAGTAAGAAGTCTCACAGCACCAGGTTAAAGTCCAACAAGTCCTCACAGCGCCAGGGACCCGGGTTCGATTCCCGGCTTGGGTCACTGTCTGAGTGGAGTTTGCACGTTCTCCCCGTGTCTGCATGGGTTTCCTCCAGGTGCTCCGGTTTCCTCCCACAGTCCGAAAGACGCGCTGACCTTAAGGGGCAGCGCTCCGAAAGCTCGTGCTACCAAATAAACCTGTTAGACTTTAACCTGGTGTCGTGAGATTTCTTGATTCAGAGAGAATGGTGGGGGGTAGTTTTAGCACTGCTGCCTCACATCACCAGGGACCCAGGTTCGATTTCCGGCTCGGGTCACTGTCTGTGCGCAGTTTGCACATTCTCACCGTGTCTGCATCGGTTTCCTCCGGGTGCTCCGGTTTCCTCCCACAGTCCAAAAGACATGCTGGTTAGGTGCACTGGCCATGCTAAATTCTCCCACAGTGTCCCCGAACAGGCGCCGGAGTGTGAAGACTGTGGGCGGCACGGTGGCACAGTGGTTAGCACTGCTGCCTCACAGCGCCAGGGACCCGGGTTCGATTCCCGGCTTGGGTCACTGTCTGTGTGGAGTCTGCACATTCTCCCCGTGTCTGCGTGGGTTTCCTCCGGGTGCTCCGGTTTCCTCCCACAGTCTGAAAGATGTGCTGGTTAGGACGCATTGACCCGAACAGGCGCCGGAGTGTGGCGACTCGGGGAATTTCACAGTAACCTCATTGCAGTGTTAATGTAAGCCTTACATGTGACTAATAAATAAACCTTACTTCACTTTGAATGTTCCCAATGGTTGGGGGGTTAGTTTTAGCGATGATGCCTGGCACAGGCCGGAGACTTCGAGTTCGATTCCCGGCTTGGGTCACTGTCTGTGCGGAGTTTGCACATTCTCCCCGTGTCTGCGTGGGTTTCCTCTGGGTGCTCCGGTTTCCTCCCACAGTCCAAAAGACATGCTGGTTAGGTGGATTGGCCGTGCTAAATTCTCCCTCAGTGTTACCCGAACAGGCGCCGGAGTGTGGTGACTACGGGATTTTCACAGGAACTTCATTGCAGTGTTAATGTAAGGCTACTTGTAGCTAGTAAATAAACTTTAAGCTTTTATCCACCATACCCTGAGGACTGCGAACCACACCTTGAATTCAAAGTATGTGAAGGCGAGTGAGAGTCTTCTCCTGACTTACACGGATGTCAACAAACCTAACAGGATCTCTCCTCTACTTCAATCGATTGTTAAATAAATAGCTTGTGAATGCAGCACAAGGTGTTCCTGAGCCTTTAGTTGAACTTTGCCTGTTGCCACAGTTTGCCAAGCCAGAAGATTGTGGCTTCAGGCACTCCGAGTACTTAATCCATTATCCAGGCTGACACAGGTTTGCAGGAGATACTAAAACCAGGGCCTCTTTGCTTCTCTGAGGTGGAGTTGATTTGATTTGATTTATTATTGTCACATGTATTAACATACAGTGAAAAGTATTGTTTCTTGCGCGCTATACAGACAGAGCATACCGTTCATAGAGAAAGAAAGGAGAAGGTGCAGAATGTAGTGTTACAGTCATAGCTAGGGTGTAGAGAAAGATCAGCTTAATGTGAGGTAGGTCCATTCAAAAGTCTGACGGCAGCAGACTTGGTACGGTTGGTACGTGACCTCAGACTTTTGTATCTTTTTCCCAACGGAAGAAGGTGGAGGAGAGAATGTCCGGGGTGCGTGGAGTCCTTGATTACGCTGGCTGCTTTTCTGAGGCAGCGGGAAGTGTAGACAGAGTCAATGGATGGGAGACTGGTTTGTGTGATGGATTGGGCTACATTCACAACCCTTTAGAATTTCTTGTGGTCATGGTCAGAGCAGGAGCCCATACCAAGCTGTGATACATCTGGAACGAATGCTTTCTAGGGTGCATCTGTGAAAGTTGGTGAGAGTTGTGGTCCGTGACCTCAGACTTTTGTATCTTTTTCCCGACGGAAGAAGGTGGAAGAGGGAATGTCAAATTGGTCTTCTAAGAAAGTAGAGATGTTGCTGGGCTTTCTTAACTATGGGGAGGGGGGGGGGGGGGGGGAGGGGGGGGGAGGGGGGGGGGGGGGGGAGACCAGGACAGGTTCTTGGTGACCTGGACACCTAAAAACTTGAAGCTCTCGACCATTTCTACTTCGTCCCCAGTGAGTAAAATATCAGGCAGCATTATTTCTAAGAAGAGCAGGGGAGGTTTGGCCTGGTGTTCTGGTTAGTATGCATTCCCCCATCAACATTCCTGTAACAGATTGTCGCATGGGGTCTGAACCCATCACCTGAAATGGGCAGATCATAGCCCAGTGGGCTGTACCCCATAGTGACTGTCTACTCCCTGTTAACCTTCTCGTTCGCCTCACCAATGGGATCCTGCTGTGTAAATGTTGGATGCTGCATTGCATTCAGTGACAAGTCATTCCATGTGTGAATTATGAGAGGGCGGCACGGTGGCACAGTGGTTAGCGCTGCTGCCTCACAGCACCGGGGACCCGGGTTCAATTCCCGGCTTGGGTCACTGTCCGTGCGGAGTCTGCACGTTCTCCCCGTGTCTGCGTGGGTTTCCTCCGGGTGCTCCGGTTTCCTCCGAAAGGCGTGCTTGTTAGGGGTGCATTGGCCGTGCTAAATTCTCCCTCAGTGTTACCCGAACAGGCGCCAGAGTGTGACTTCGAGGGGATTTTCACAGTAACTTCACGGCAGTGGAAGCTTGCTATGCAGAAACTGGTTGCTGTGTTCCTTAAATTACAGCAGTGACTACATTTCAATAGCACCTAATTCGCTCAAAAACAGAAAGTGCTGGAAAATCTCAGCAGGTCTCACAGCATCTGTGGGGGGGGGGGAGAATAGAGCTCTGATGAAGAGTCATCCAGACTCGAAACGTTGGCTCTATTCTCGCTCCACAGACACTGTCAGACCCACTGAGATTTTCCAGCACTTTCTGTTTTTGCTTCAGATTCCAGCATCTGCAGCATTTTGCTTCTTTCGCATCTAACTGGCTGTAAAGCACTTTTCCCTGGTGCCCTGGCTAATATTTATTCCTCAATAAACGTGGTGAAAACACATTATCTGGTCTGCTAGAAGTCCATAAAATATTCAAGTTGAAGTTTATTTATTTGTGCCACAAGTAAGGCTTACATTCACACTGCAATGAAGCCGCTGTGAAAATCCCCTAGTCGCCACACTCCGGCGCCTGTTCGGGTACACTGAGGGAGAGTTTGTTAGAATGTAACCGGTGACAACTTTGTATTGGATGTAATGTGACCAATGGGAACAAGATGTAAGGGTCAGCTGACCCAGTAAACCATGGAACCAATTACAGAGTGATGTAATAGTCAGCTGACCAGCTGATTCACTATAAATAAGGAACTATGTAGAATTGTGGGGGAGCTTGGAGTGGCCCCAGGGCGAGGCCCCAAGTTTGGAGTAATGAAGTTTCTTTATTAAACCCTTTCTTTGACTTATAAGTTGGAGTAAGTTTTGTTGTATTTTCATTTTGAAGAGTTTGTTCTGAAGAAACAGGATTTAGCGCGGCCGATCCACCTAACCGGCACGTCTTTCGGTCTGTGGGAGGAAACCGGAGCACCCGGAGGAAAAACATGGGGAAAAGGTGCAGACTTGGCACAGACAGTGATCTGAGTTGGGAATTGAACCCGGGTCCCTGGCGCTGTGAGGCAGCTGTGCTAGCCACTGTGCCACCGCGCCGCCTCTGACTCACAGGAAGGGGTACTACCGACTGTGCCATGTTGCGAGATCTAGAGAGTCAGTGCAGACAATCTGTTTGACCGTGCCAGCTGTTCTTGGTACCTGTACACTCACACCCTGTCTTAGGGCTCCCAGAAGCAAGAACCGAACCCTGGCTGATGTTACTTTCTCTTCACCCAGAGGGCGCTGAGGCAAATTGCAGCATTTCAACTGATGGCCCCATTGATCGAACCTACTTAATTATAACCTACCGTTTTACATTGATCTAGCGCCTCTCATGACCCCGGGTCACCCAAAGCATTTTGCAGCCAGCAAGGCAGTTTTGAAGGGTAGTCCTTCTTCTCCAGAACTCTGGAGGAGAGATTGGCACAAACACTCCTTTCAGGTTAAGAAGCATTTCCACTTGCGCCTCCTTTAGTTTCCTCTACTATATTTGCTGCAGTCTATGCGGTCTATTCTACACTGGGGAAACTAAGCGCAGATTGGGGCACTGCTCTGCGGATCACCATCACACAGTCCGCAAGGGAGATCCCCCAACTTCCTGCCACTTGTATTTTAACTCAGCACTTTGCTCTCATGACCGTCCTTGACCTTCTGATCTGATTTATAATAGAAATCATAGAAACCCTACAGTACAGAAAGAGGCCATTCGGCCCATCGAGTCTGCACCGACCACAATCCCACCCAGGCCCTCCCCCATATCCCTACAGATTTACCCACTAATCCCTCTAACCTACGCATCGCAGGA
The DNA here is from genome assembly GCF_964213995.1 of Mustelus asterias. Lineage (NCBI taxonomy): Eukaryota > Metazoa > Chordata > Chondrichthyes > Carcharhiniformes > Triakidae > Mustelus > Mustelus asterias. The sequence goes on along the minus strand of NC_135824.1, from coordinate 55,124,685 downwards.
CACTAAGGGCAATTTTTAGCATGGCCAATCAACCTAACCCGCACATCTTTGGACTGTGGGAGGAAACCGGAGCACCCGGAGGAAACCCATGCAGACACGGGGAGAATGTGCAAACTCCACACAGACAGTGACCCAAGCCGGGAATTGAACCCAGGTCCCTGGAGCTGTGAAGCAGCAGTGCTAACCACTGTGCTACCGTGCCGCCTTTATTATTGTCACACATGCTGGGATACAGTGAAAAGTACTGTTTCTTGCGCGCTATACAGACAAAACATACCGTTCATAGAGTACATAGGGGAGAAGGAAAGGAGAGGGTGCAGAATGTAGTGGTGATTTGATTTATTATTGTCACATGTACTGGGATACAGTGAAAAGTATTGTTTCTTGCGCCCTATACAGGCAAAGCATACCATTCATAGAGTACATAGGGGAGAAGGAAATGAGGGTGCAGAATATAGCTAGGGTGTAGGGAAAGATCAGCTTAATAGACGGTAGGTCCGTTCAAAAGTCTGACAGCAGCAGGGAAGAAGCTGTTCTTGAGTCGGTTGGTAAGTGACCTCAGACTTTTGTATCTTTTTCCCGAGGGAAGAAGGTGGAAGAGAGAATGTCCGGGGTGAGTGGGAGGGGTCCTTGATTATGCTGGCTGCTTTGCCGAGGCAGCGGGAAGTGTAGACAGAGTCAATGGATGGGAGGCTGGTTTGTGTGATGGATTGGGCTACGTTCAAAACTCGTTGTAGTTTCTTGCAGTTTTGGTCAGAGCAGGAGCCCATACCGAGTTGTGAGTGCTCCAGTGAAGCCCACCTCAAACTGGGGGAGCAGCATCTCCTGTCTCCTCCATCTTAAACCCTTTTCTCAAACATTTATCCTCAACATTTATTCTCTCAATGCAATCTTCCCACCCCCACACTGGGCCGTCTGTCTCTTATTCTTAACGTTGCTACACCTTGTTGCAATCCCTCCCAGCTGCTGTTTGATATCCAACACATCTTCCTCTCCCTCCTGGACTCGAAACGTTAACCCTGCTTTCTCCCCTTGCAGTTTCTGCCTGACCTAAAGTTGAAGTTTATTTATTAGTCAGGCGATCAAGTTTAAACACCGCGATCAAGTTACTGTGAAATTCCGCTAGTCGCCACGCTCCTGTTCGGATCAATGCACCCTAACCAGCACGTCTTTCAGACTGTGGGAGGAAACCGGAGCACCCGGAGGAAACCCACGCAGACACGGGGAGAACGTGCAGACTCCACACAGACAGTGACCCCAAGCCGGGATTCGAACCCGTGTCCCTGGCGCTGTGAGGCAGCAGTGCTAACCACCGTGCTGAGTTTTCCCAGCATCCTCTGTTCTTGTGGCACACTTGGCCGACTGGTTTCCTTCTGCAGGCAAAGTTTGGTGAGACTCAACCTGTTTGGCCACATTATGAGCGCACCTTCCTTGGCCATCAAGTCCTGGGGTGGGACTCGAACCGAGAATCTCTGGGGCTGAGGGGCAGGGACACTAACCCACTGCGCCACAAAACCCCCATTCAATTCCTTATCTAATTGCATGAATGTATATTTGCTGAAGATAAACAATTTTGCAGATTGGCCTTGAACACTTTCGCCTGATTGAATAATAGAGCAGAGGATAACAATACTTTATTAACTCTAATCTGGAGGCTGTAACAGACTTGATATTCAGTGAGATAGATTACATCGCAAACAACAAGCAGCGCAACCATCGATCACCGTGAATCTCTGCAAGGGAAACGTGAGGCAGTACAAAGACATACAACACTCACACACACACTCACACACTCACTCACACACAGACACACTCACTCACTCACTCACTCACTCATTCACTCACTCACTCACTCACTCACTCATTCACTCACTCACTCACACACTCACTCACACACTCACTCACACACTCACTCACACACAGACACACACTCACTCACTCACACACTCACTCACACACAGACACACACTCACACACTCACTCACTCACACACTCACACTCACTCACACTCACACACTCACTCACACACTCACTCACACACAGACACACACTCACTCACTCACACACTCACTCACACACAGACACTCACTCACTCACTCACACACAGACACACACTCACTCACTCACACACTCACTCACACACAGACACACACTCACTCACACACTCACTCACACACAGACACTCACTCACTCACTCACTCACTCATTCACTCACTCACTCACTCACTCACTCACTCACTCACACACTCACACACTCACACTCACTCACTCACACTCACTCACTCACTCACTCACACTCACTCACTCACTCACTCACTCACTCACTCACTCACTCACTCACTCACTCACACTCACACACACACTCACATTCTCACACTCTCACACACACGCTCACACACACACACTCTCTCTCACACACACACATGCACGCACGTTCTCTGTGAACAGTATACTCTGTACAGCGCACAAGAAACAATACTTTTCACTGTATCCCAATAAATGTGACAATAATAAATAAGTTTAAGTTCATTAATGAGCGTCACAAGTAGACTAACAGTAACCCTGCAATGAAGTTACTGTGAAAATCCTCTAGATTAATAAATCAAATCAAATCAAAAAGCGCCCTGTTGATATTAGTGTGCACTGGAGGGGATCAGAAACAGACGGCTCCAGCTGTGATGCCCTCCATGTTTGAATAGCTTTCCAAAAGGGCGGCATGGTGGCACAGTGGTTAGCACTGCTGCCTCACAGCGTCAGGGACCCAGGTTCGATTCCCGGCTTGGTTCACTGTCGGTGTGGAGTTTGCACATTCTCCCCGTGTCTGCGTGGGTTTCCTCCGGGTGCTCTGGTTTCCTCCCAAACTCCAAAAATGTGTGGGTTAGGTGGATTGGCCATGCTAAATTGACCCTAGTGTCAGGGATATTAGCAGGGTAAATATGTGGGGTTTTGGGGATATGGCCTGGGTGGGATTGAATCATAGAATCATCGAACACTACAGTGCAGAAGGAGGCCATTCAGCCCATCGACCTGCACCGACCACAATCCCATCCAGGCCCTATCCCCATAACCCCATGCATTTACCTTAGCTAGTTCCCCTGACACTAATGGGAAATTTAGCATGGCCAATCCACCTAACCCACACATCTTTGGACTGTGGGAGGAAACCGGAGCACCCGGAGGAAACCCACGCAGACACGGGGAGAATGTGCAGGCACCACACACACGGGGACCCAAGCTGGGATTCGAACCTGGGTCCCTGGCGCTGTGAGGCAGCAGTGCTCACCACTGTGCCACCATGCACCAATTGTTGTCGATGCAGGCCCGATGGGCCGAATGGCCTCCTTCTGTACTGTAGGGATTCAATGATACTAAAACTCACAGGTAGTGAATGGCGTCTTGCAGACTCCTGGCTTGAGTCACTGTCTGTGTGGAGTTTGCACATTCTCCCCATGTCTGTGTGGGTTTCCTCCGGGTGCCCCGGTTTCCTCCCACTGTCTGAAAGACGTAGCCCCAGCAAGAGGCGGAATCTGCAGGAGAGGAAGGAAGAGGGTGGCGAGGAAGGAAATAAGTTGACATTGCGACTTCCCTTTCAGGAGGTTCGCTCAGTCTAGAGCCTGGTGCCTGGGGAAAGCAGGTGGAGTGGATCAAACTCACCATTGCAACCCATCGCACGCTTCTTGAAAATCCTTCAATGTGAGATAAATTCATTACTTCCCTTCCTTAGCAACAACTTGCCCTTCTGGGAAGGATTTGGGCTCATTTTGCGAGGCACTCCTTTTCATGGTCATGGTGTAGCAAATCCAGCTGCTTCTTTTATGACTTTGCGAGGCAAGTGTGGATCCTGAACTTGGTTCCTCTCCTCTCCTGGGGCGGCACGGGTGGCACAGTGGTTAGCACGGCTGCTTCACAGCGCCAGGGACCTGGGTTCAATTCCCGGCTTGGGTCACTGTGTGGAGTTTGTGCATTCTCCCCATGTCTGCGTGGGTTTCCTCCGGGTGCTCTGGTTTCCTCCCACAGTCTGAAAGACGTGCTGGTTAGGGTGCATTGACCCGAACAGGTGCCAGAGTGTGGCGACTAGGGGAATTTCACAGTAACTTCATTGCAGTGTTAATGTAAGCCTTACTTGTGACTAATAAATGAACTTTTTATTAGCTGCCCTGCAGCCAGTCGGCATTTTAAATACTCCATAGTGACTCTCCGCAGGCTCTCTGCAAGGGGCATGCTGGTTACAGCCGCGCTCCTACTCCAAGTTCACCCTCAAGACAGGAGTTAGGAACACTGACCGATACCTCCACTCTTTGTGGGGTCAAAGACCCTGTTTCTGCATCGCACTTAGCATGAACTAAAGTAGCTTTCCAGTGGTTAGCACTGCTGCCCGACAGCGCCAGGGACCCAGGTTCAATTCCAGCCTTGGGTCACTGTCTGTCTGGAGTTTGCACATTCTCCCCGTGTCTGCATGGGTTTCCTCCGGGTGCTCCGATTTCCGGGGTAGTGGGGGATAAGTTCAGGGAGAGGGCCTGGGTAAGATACTCTACCAGAGTGTCGGTGCAGACTGATGGGCAGAATGGCCTCTTCTGCAGTGTAGGGATTCTATGATTCCATGAATGTTTCCTACCTGTGGAATTCTGGTTCTCAATCGGTGAATTCAATGCGTCTCTGAGGATGTCTTTCATCTGATACACTGATTGTCAACATGTCTAATGCCCCGATTGTAAAATGACCATCCTTGATTTCAAATTCCATGGCTTTGCCCCTCCACAACTCTGTCACCCCTTTCCAGCCCAACAACCCTCTGAGAACTCTGCGCTCCTCCAATTCCGGCCACTTGACCAAGGGTAACAAGCGGTGAGGGTCAACTGACCCAGTAACCGTGGAACCAATGACAGAATGATGTGATGGTCAGCTGACTCACTATAAATAAGAACCTGTTGGGAATTGTGGGGGAGCTTGGATTGGCCCAGGGCGAGGCCCCAAGTGTTGGAGTAATGAAATTTCTTTATTAAACCCTTTCTTTGATTTATAAGTTGGAGTAAGTTTTGTTATATTTTTATTGTCTGCATTTGAAGAGTTCCTTCCAAAGAAACATCTCCTCCTTTAAGACGCTCCTTAAAATAAAGTTTATTTATTAGTCACAAGTCGGCTTACATTAACACTGCAATGAAGTTACTGTGAAAATCCCCTAGTTGCCACACTCTGGTGCCTGTTCGGGTACACTGAGGGAGAATTTAGCACGGCCAATCCACCTAACCTGCACATCTTTTGGACTGTGGGAGGAAACCGGAGCACCTGGAGGAAACCCACGCAGACACAAGGAGAACTCCACACAGGCAGTGACCCAAGTCGGGAATCGAACCCAGGTCCCTGGCGCTGTGAGGCAGCAGTGCTAACCACTGTGCTACCACCCCCCCCCTAATCTGCCCCTTTGACCAAGCTTTAGGTCAGCTGTGCTAATATTCCTTTACGTGGCTCTGGGTCAAATTTAGTTTGATAATCCTCTTTGTGAAACGCTTTAGGATGTTCTGTTATGCTAAAGGGGCTGTTGTTTTAGAACGCAAATGCAACTGGTTCAGGATTTTCGATCATGCTGCAACCCAGCCCTTTTATTACATCAGCTCTCCTTCAGTATGCAGAGTGAGAGAGGAGGAACTGATTAACTGATATTGGTTGGTGCATTCAGAATTCATGATTAACAACTTATTTTTTTAAAATAAATCAAGAACTGACATCCTTAAAGGTGGATAAATCATGAGGGCCAGATGGATTGTATCCCCAGCTGTTGAACGGAGAGGCTGGTGGCCTAGTGGTATTATTGCTGGACTATTAATCCTGAAACCCATATGTCTGTTCTGGGGATCCGGGTTCAAATCCCGCCACAGCAGATGGTGGAATTTGAATTCAATAATAAATATCTGGAATTAAGAATCTACTGATGACCATGAAACCATTGTCGATTGTTGGAAAAACCCATCTGAGTCACTAATGTCCTTTAGGGAAGGAAATCTGCCGTCCTTACCCGGTCTGGCCGACATGTGACTCTAGAGCAGGCTTGGAGGGCCGAAGGGCCTGTTCCTGTGCTATAATTTTCTTTGTTCTTTGTTCAGTGTCAATTGTTGGGAAAACCTACCTGGTTCACCAGTGTCCTTTAGGGAAGGAAATCTGCCGTCCTTACCCAGTCTGGCCTACATGTGACTCCAGAGCCACAACAATGTGGTTGACTCTCAACTGCCCTCCAAGGGCAACTAGGGATGGGCAATAAATGCTGGCCCAGCCAGTGACGCCCATGTCCCACGAATGAATAACAAAAAATGAAGGCAGGAATAGCAGAGTCTGTGAGGATCATTTTCCAATCCTCACTGGATAAAAGTGAGGTCCCGGAGGATTAGAGGTCTATGAATGCTGTACTATTATTTAAAAAGGGTGCCAGGGAAAGACCAGAAAACTATCAGCCAGTCAGCCTGACCTCCGTGGTGGGTAAATTATTGAAAGCAATTCTGAGAGACAGGATTAACTGTCTCTCAGGATTGATCAGGGATGACATAGTTTTGTTAGGGGAAAATCATGTCTGACTACTTTAATAGAGTTTTTTGAGGAAATAATGAGGAGGATTGATGAGGGTAGTGCAGTGGATGTTATGTACTTGGATTTCAGAAAGGCATTTCATCATAGAATTGAATTATAGAATCCCTGCAGGGCAGAAGGAGGCCATTCAGCCCATCACGTATGCACTGACTCTCTGAAAGAGTATCTTAACAGGCCCAATCCCTGCCTTACCCCATAATCCCCCTAATCTACATATCTTTGGACACTAAGGGCCAATTTAGCATGGTCAGAAAAGTAAGATCTCATGGGATAGAGGGGAAGTTGGCAGGTTGGATCCAAAATTAGTTCAGTGAAGAGGAAAGAAAGGGTAAAGGTCGATGGAACTTTTGCAAATGGAAATCAGTTTCCAATGGTGTTCCAATGTCGGGGTCCTTGCTGTTCTGGGAGTCTGAGATATTCTGGGGGGTTGGGGATATTGTGGGATATTCTGCAGGGAGTCTGGGATATTCTACAGGGAGTCTGGGATATTCTGGAGATTTTGGGATATTCTGGGAAGTCTGGGGTATTCTGGGGATTTTGGGATATTCTGGGGTTTCTGGGATATTCTGGGGGGGTTTGGGATATTCTGTGGGGGGTGGTGCAGGGTCCTGGGATAGTCTGGAGATTTTGGGATATTCTGGGAAGTCTGGGGTATTCTGGGGATTTTGGGATATTCTGGGGTTTCTGGGATATTCTGGGGATTTTGGGATTATTCTGGGGTTTCTGGGGGGATTCTGGGATATTCTGGGATACTCTGAGATATTCTGGGGTTTCTGGGATATTCTGGGGATCTTGGGATATTCTGGGGTTTCTGGGGGGATTCTGGGATATTCTGGGATATTCTGGGGGGAAGTCTGGGATATTCTGGGGGATATTCTGGGATATTGTGGGGGATTCTGGGATATTCTGGGGGAGAGTCTGAGATATTCTGGGATATTCTGGGGGGTTCTGGGATATTCTGGGAGTGAGTTTGGTATATACTGGGGTTTGTGGTATATTGTTGGGGGGGGAGGGCGCGGGGGGCGGTCTGGAATGTTCTGTAGCTCTGGGATGGTCTGGGCATCTGGCACACTAGGCCTCAGGCTGAGCTGTGGCTGAGGCTTTGAGGAGGAGAAGGGAGTTGTGTTGAGCAATGTTTTCCAGATTCAGATTTATCCCACTGGTTGTGAGCAGAGCTGTTATGGAGCTCACTCCTGGACAGACTACAGAGGTACAGCTGCTCGGAAAGAACATACCAGTGTGAAACATTCCGCAGATTCCTCCAACTGGCCGGTCGTGTTGCTATTCCTTGTTTCGTTGTTTAATTTTCCATCACCGTGTCCAATGTCTTCCGGGAGTTCCAACTCATAATTAGGGAAAGACAGAGCCTGCATTGATCGGGAATAAGAACATCCTCAGGATGCTTTCCAGCCAGTAAGTTGTTTCTGAAGGAAGTTGTCAACTGGCAAACACAGCAGTCAGTTTACAAGGTGCCTCCAACCACAAATAACCAGTTAGTCCGGCACTTTGATGATGAGTTTAAGGCTGGGGTTCTGACCAGGAAACTAGATGATATTTCTGCTCTGATTTCAGGCGAGCTTTTCCTGTCAAACAAGGAAGGGCAGCACCAGATTCTGTCCCAGAGGCCGAGTGAATTAAGGTATGCCAGGGGTATCGAATCATAGAATCCCTACAGTGCTGAAGGAGGCCATTCGGCCCATCCAGTCTGCACTGACCACAATCCTACCCAGGCCCTATCCCCATAACCCCATGCATTTACCCTAGCTAGTCCCCCTGACACTAAGGGGCAATTTAGCATGGCCAATCCACCTAACCTGCACATCTTTGGACGCTAAGGGGCAATTTAGCACGGCCAATCCACCTAACCTACACATCTTTGGACACTAAGGGGCAATTTAGCATGGCCAATCCACCTAACCTACACATCTTTGGACACTAAGGGGCAATTTAGCGCGGCCAATCCACCTAACCTACACATCTTTGGACACTAAGGGGCAATTTCGCATGGCCAATCCAACTAACCTGCACATCTTTGGACACTAAGTGGCAATTTAGCATGGCCAATCCACCTAACCCGCACATCTTTAGACACTAAGGGGCAATTTAGCATGGCCAATCCACCTAACCTGCACATCTTTGGACACTAAGGGGCAATTTAGCATGGCCAATCCACCTAACCCGCGCATCTTTAGACACTAAGGGGCAATTTAGCATGGCCAATCCACCTAACCCGCACATCTTTAGACACTAAGGGGCAATTTAGCATGGCCAATCCACCTAACTCACACACCTTTGGACTGTAGGAGGAAACCGGAGCACCCGGAGGAAACCCATGCAGTCACGGGGTAGAACGTGCAAACTCCGCACCAACAGCGACCCAAGCTGGGAATCAAACCCAGGTCCCTGGCATTGTGAGGCAGCAGTGCTAACCACTGTGCCACCACCCCGCCCCTGACACAACACAATTGGATAGCCCTTGCAAAGAGCTAGTATAGGCACAATGGGCCAAATTGCCTCCGTCTGTGTTATTCTACAAGTGGCATTAGCATTCCTGTCCAGAATGGATATGGGGTCGGACTCGAGGTTTGGGGGTGTGGGAGGTTTGGAGAGAGAGAAGAATCAGTTCAGGTCCCAATCCTAAACCCTGTCACGTGACCTCTGTTTTTCTCTATTTGTGGGGCACGGGTCCCGCTGGCTGGGCCAGTATTTATTGCCCATCACTAGCTGCCCTTGGAGGGCAGTTGAGAGTCAATCACTTTGCTGTGGCTCTGATGTCACATGTAGGCCAGACCAGCTAAGGATGGCAGATTCCTCTTCCCTGAAGGACATTAGTGACCCAGGTAGATTTTCCCAACAATTGACACTGTACAAAGAACAAAGAAAGTTACAGCACAGACCCTTCGGCCCTCCAAGCCTGCACCGACAATGCTGCCCGTCTGAACTAAAACCCCCTACCCTTCTGGGCACCATATCCCTCCATTCTCATTCTATTCATGTATTTGTCAAGACGCCCCTTAAAAGTCGCTATCGTATCTGCTTCCACTACCTCCCCCGGCAGCGAGTTCCAGGCACCCACCACCCTCTGTGCAAAAAACTTGCCTCGTACATCTCCTTTAAACCTTGTCCCTCGCACCTTAAACCTGTGCCCCCTAGTAATTGACTCTTCCACCCTGGGAAAAAGCTTCTGACTATCCACTCTGTCCATGCCCCTCATAATCTTGTAGACTTCTATCAGGTTGCCCCTCAACCTCCGTCGTTCCAGTGAGAACAAACCAAGTTTCTCCAACCTCTCCTCCTAGCTAATACCCCCAGACCAGGCAACATCCTAGTAAATCTGGTTTCATGTCTTCAGTAGATTCTTAATTCCAGATGTATATAATTTTTAATTGAATTCAAATTCCACCATCTGCCATGGCGGGATTCGAACCCGGGTCCCCAGAACATTAGCTGAGTTTCTGGATGAATAGTCCAACGATAATACCACTGGGCCATCGCCTAGAAAGGGTCGAGAGCTTCATGTTTTTAGGTCTCCAGATCACCAACAACCTGTTCTGGTCCTCCCATGCCGACACTATAATTAAGAAAGCCCAGAAGAAGATTAAGGAAATTTGGCATGTGAGCTACGACTCTCACCAACTTTTGATGCACCATAGAAAGCATTCTTTCTGGTTGTATCACAGCTTGGTATGGCTCCTGCTCTGCCCAAGAACGCAATGAATACAAAAAGTCGTGAATGTAGCCCAATCCTTAACGCAAACCAGTCTCCCATCCATTGACTCTGTCTGCGTTTCCCATTGCCTCGGCAAAGCAGCCAGCATAATCAAGGACCCCACGTACCCTGGACATTCTCTCTTCCACCTTCTTCCGTTGGGAAAAAGATACAAAAGTCTGAGGCCACGTACCAACCGACTCAAGAACAGCTTCTTCCCTGCTGCCGTCAGACTTTTGAATGGACCGACCTTGTATTAAGTTGATCTTTCTCTACACTCTAACTATGACTGTAACACTACATTCTGCACTCACTCATTTCCTTCTCTATGTACGGTATGCTTTGTCTGTATAGTGCGCACCCAGGAACAATACTTTCCACTGTATGTTGATACACGTGACAATAATAAATCAAAAATCCTCAGAGTAACGCAGAGCGGCAGCCAACAGCGTCTCATATTCCGTTTCTGACATAACATGGTGACTATTTAGAGCAATTCATCACCCCCTCCCCGCCCCCGCCAGGCACAACCTAGGAACACACCCACAAGCACAAGATTGCCCCCTTGTGCGTCATACATTCTATAAACGGCTGTTTGAGGAACAGAGCTAGTCTGTGCAGAAACCCGATCCAATAATAATTTAATTGAGGTGTTGTCTGAGCGTAAAATATTGGCCAATTCTCTTTTCCCTTCCAGCAAGTCTTATTCCTGTTTTTCTTCTCTCTGACATTTTTTCTGAGGCTTGGTTTCCACGGACCTCACGTGAGTCCAAACGCTTGCAAAACGGCGGAAGGTGCAAACAAACATGAACACTAACAACTTGCAGTTCTGCAGCACCTTTAGACACAAAGGGGCTTTTAGGTAAGCACAGGAATATGCGAGGAACAGAGGGATATGGAACAAGGGCAGGCAGAAGGGATTAGTTTAATTTGGGGTCATGTTTGGCACAACCTCGTGGGCCGAAGGGCCTGTTTGATTTGAGTTGTTATTGTCACATGTATTAACATAGAGTGAAAAGTATTGTTTCTCGCACGCGCGCGCTATACAGACAAAGCATACCGTTCATAGAGAAGGAAAGGAGAGAGTGCAGAATGTAGTGTTACAGTCATAGCTAGGGTTCAAAAGTTACAGTCGTAGTTAGGGTTCAAAAGTCTGACAGCAGCAGGGAAGAAGCTGCCCTTGAGTCGGTTGGTACGTGGCCTCAGACTTTTGTATCTTTTTCCCCAGATGGAAGAAGGTGGAAGATCAGCTTAATGCGAGGTAGGTCCATTCAAAGGTCTGACAGCAGCAGGGAAGAAGCTGTTCTTGAGTCGGTTGGTTCTGGTGCTGTACTGTTCTACAAAGTACGCACTGCGCTTCACACCCGCAGTAATCAGACAACATCGGACACTAAGCCAGATAAGAAGATAGGTGACCCAAAGCTTGGTCAAAGAGCGAGGGCGCGATCCCACCAGCCATTCACGCCACGCACCTCCTGCAGCGAGGTCGGAGAATTTGGCGTCCAGGGTGGGACAATCCCGCTGGTGGAACAGCCGTAATGTTCTGGCCCAAAACTCTGCACTGCTGTGACCACAGCAGATGTTAATCCCAGGGCGAAACTTGCTTTACTGGCCAAACCCTTTTTTGTATTCCAAAAATGAGAAGGAAATATACAATCACAGCAGCAAAATGTCCGATAACACTTTTGGAATTTTATATGAATTAATTGTAAAAGAATTATCATCAAGAGGAGAAGAAAACTTAATCACACAACATTACACTTACAGAGTTAAAAATAGCCTGACACAACATTCTCCCCAAAAGCCTCCCTACCTGGTCAGACTCGCAAGTAAACACCTTCTAGCCAACAATTCCTTATAGATATTTGACTGTAAAAACACAGTAATATTGCCCAAGGCAAAGCTGCTGTTGCTTTAATAAAGATGGACCGAATGACCTCCCAGACGCACTTCCATTCAGCTGTGGAAATCCAAAAACCTCAGAACAAGACGGCTTTTTACAGCCTTTTACCAAAGGCTCCTTACAGTGCAGAAGGAGGCCATTCAGCCCATCGAGTCTGCACCAACTCTCCAAAAGAGCATCCCACCCAGGCCCACACCCCCGCACCATCCCCTTTCCTACCCCTTTCAAATGTAACAGCTGAAAACAGGGCCTTATATATCTCCTAATGCAAATTTCCAAACCTAGCCTATTTACTTATAAAACACAACACCAGGAAAGTCTCATTCTGTATGAATGCATCTAGTAACTTTACTCTTTCATGCTTCTGCCCCCCCCAAACAAGCTCTCTCTATTAGCCTTTTCCCAGCTTAATTAAATCGTATATATACACACACATGCACACACACACACACACACGCACACACTCACACACGCACACACTCACACACGCACAACACACACACTCACACACGCACACACTCACACACGCACAACACACACACTCACACGTGCACAACACACACACTCACACACACACTCACACACACTCAAACACACACATGCACACACACACTCACACACACACATTCACAACATGCACACACTCACACATGCACAACACACACACTCACACGCGCAAAACACACACACTCACACACACTCAAACACACACACACACTCACACACACAAACACACACATGCACACACACACACACTCACACACACACGCACAACACACAAACTCACTCACACACACACTCACACACACACACTCACTCACACACACACACACTCACACACACACACATTCAAACACACACACTCAAACAGACACACACTCACATACACCTGTTCCACAGGACCAGGCTGAGGAGAAGGCAGTTGGTTTGTTCACTACATTTATTTATTTATTTTAAGTTAAATTTGTGTAAAAAATCGGAGGTTTTTTTTAAAACAGGAAGTGGGCCCAGCAGGAGTCTGGGAAGGTTTTTGGAGGGTTTAAAAGTAGGCCGCACTTTTGAGCGGGCAGCGTCGTTAGCGGGCAGCAGAGTGAGCAGGAGGCAGAGTGAAAGCAGTAGGGCTTTGGCTCACAGGGCTTGGGCAGAAAGGGCGAGCAGGGGTGAGTTAATTCATTTTTTGCTGTTTCTACCTGGTACTGGCAGGGTATCTAGAGAGGATGGGTGTGAAGGCAGTGCAATGTTCCTCTTGCACTATGTTCGAGGTGAGGGACGACGACAGTGTCCCTGCTGATTATACCTGTGAGAAGTGCATCCATCTGCAGCTCCTCCAAAACCGTGTAAGGGAACTGGAGCTGGAGTTGGAGGAACTTAGGATCATTAGGGATGCAGAGATGGCCATAGACAGAAGCTTCAGGGATACAGTTACTCCGAGGAATGAAAATAGATGGGTGACGGTGAGAGGGGCTGGGAAGAAGCAGTCGGTGCAGGGATCCCCTGTGGTCGTTCCCCTTAGCAATAAGTATTCCGCTTTGGATACGGTTGAGGGGGACGACATACCAGTGGTGAGCCGCAGTGAGAGGATCTCCGGCACTGAGTCCGTCCCTGTGGCTCAGGAGGGTAAGGAGGAGAGCGGGAGGGCAATAGTTATTGGGGACTCGTTAGTTAGAGGGATAGATAGGAGGTTCTGTGGCAGCAAAAGAGACTCGAGGATGGTTTGTTGCCTAGCGGATGCCAGGGTCCGTGACGTCTCGGACCGTGTTTTCCGGATTCTTAAGGGGGAGGGGAAACAGTCACAAGTCGTGGTACACATTGGTACCAACGACATAGGTAAGAGAAGGGACGGGGATTTAAAACAGGAATTTCGGGAGCTGGGCTGGAAGCTGAGAGCAAAGACAAAACATGTGGTCATCTCTGGTACGCTACCGGTGCCACGTGATAGCGAGTTGAGGAACAGGGAGAGAGTGCACTTAAACATGTGGTTGCAGGGATGGTGCAGGAGGGAGGGTTTCAGATACGTGGATAATTGGAACACGTTCTGGGGAAGGTGGGACCTCTACAAACAGGACGGGGTGCACCTGAACCAGAGGGGCACCAATATCCTCGGAGGGAAATTTGCTACGGCTCTTCAGGGGGATTTAAACTAATTTGTCAGGGGAGTGGGAAAAGGAGTTGTAGTCCGGAAGTCAGTGTTGAGGGTGGTGAGATATTGGGGAAGGTATCAAGGTCAAGGGTGGGTACCGGTAGACAGGAAGATGGGTTGAAGTGTGTCTACTTCAATGCAAGGAGCATCCGGAACAAGGTGGATGAACTTGGGGCGTGGATTGCTACTTGGGACTACGATGTTGTGGCCATTACGGAGACGTGGGTAGAACAAGGACAGGAATGGTTGTTGGACGTTCCGGGGTATAGATGTTTCAGTAAGTGTAGGGAAGCTGGTAAAAGAGGTGGAGGAGTAGCATTGTTAATCAAGGATAGTTTAATGGCTGCGGAAAAGCACTTTGAGGGGGATATGCACACTGAGGTAATATGGGCTGCAGTTAGAAACAGGAAAGGAGCGGTCACGTTGCTAGGAGTTTACTATAGGCCCCCAAATAGTAATAGAGATGTGGAGGAAGAAATTGCTAAGCAGATTATGGATACGTGTGGGGGTCACAGGGTAGTTGTCATGGGGGACTTTAACTTTCCAAATATTGATTGGAACCTTTGTAGGTCGAATAGTTTGGATGGGGCACTTTTTGTGCAGTGTGTGCAGGAGGGTTTCCTGACACAATATGTGGATAGGCCGACAAGGGGTGAGGCCACATTGGATTTGGTACTGGGAAATGAACCGGGCCAAGTGTTAGATTTGGTTGTGGGAGAGAACTTTGGAGATAGTGACCACAATTCGGTGTCTTTTGTTATTGCAATGGAGAGGGATAGGGCCGGACGGCAGGGCAAGGCTTACAATTGGGGGAGAGGTCATTATGATGCGATTAGGCAAGAATTAGGGGGCATAAGATGGGAACAGAAACTGTCAGGGAAAGGCACTGATGAAAAGTGGAACTTTTTCAAGGAACAAATACTGGGTGTCCTTGATAGGTATGTCCCTGTCAGGCAGGGAGGAAATGGCCGAGTGAGGGAACCGTGGTTCACAAAAGAGGTGGAATGTCTTGTGAAAAGGAAGAGGGAAGCTTATGTAGGGATGAGGAAACAAGGTTCAGATGGCTCGATTGAGGGTTACAAGTTAGCAAGGAATGAGCTGAAAAAGGGGCTGAGGAGAGCTAGGAGGGGTCATGAGAAGTCCTTGGCGGGTCGGATCAAGGAAAACCCCAAGGCTTTTTACTCTTATGTGAGGAATAAAAGAATGACCAGGGTGAGGTTAGGGCCGGTCAAGGACAGTGGTGGGAACTTGTGTATGGAATCAGTAGAGATAGGCGAGGTGATGAATGAATACTTTTCTTCAGTGTTCACCAAGGAGAGGGGCCATGTTTTTCAGGAAGAGAAGGTGTTACAGGCTAATAGGCTGGAGGAAATAGATGTTTGGAGGGAGGATGTATTGGCAGTTTTGAATAAACTGAAGGTCGATAAGTCCCCTGGGCCTGATGAAATGTATCCTAGGATTCTTTGGGAGGCGAGGGATGAGATTGCAGAGCCTTTGGCTTTGATCTTTGGGTCCTCGCTGTCCACGGGGATGGTGCCAGAGGACTGGAGAGTGGCGAATGTTGTTCCTCTGTTTAAGAAAGGGAATAGAAATGACCCTGGTAATTATAGACCGGTTAGTATGACTTCAGTGGTTGGTAAATTGATGGAAAAGGTCCTTAGGGATGGGATTTACGACCATTTAGAAAGATGCGGATTAATCCGGGATAGTCAGCACGGATTTGTGAAGGGCAAATCGTGCCTCACAAATTTGATAGAATTTTTTGAGGAGGTAACTAGGTGTGTTGATGAAGGTAGGGCGGTTGATGTCATATACATGGATTTTAGTAAGGCGTTTGATAAGGTCCCCCATGGTCGGCTTATGATGAAAGTAAGGAGGTGTGGGATAGAGGGAAAGTTGGCCGATTGGATAGGTAACTGGCTATCTGATCGAAGACAGAGGGTGGTGGTGGATGGAAAATTTTCGGACTGGAGGCAGGTTGCTAGCGGAGTGCCGCAGGGATCGGTGCTTGGTCCTCTGCTCTTTGTGATTTTTATTAATGACTTAGAGGAGGGGGCTGAAGGGTGGATCAGTAAATTTGCTGATGACACCAAGATTGGTGGAGTAGTGGATGAGGTGGAGGGCTGTTGTAGGCTGCAAAGAGACATAGATAGGATGCAAAGCTGGGCTGAAAAATGGCAAATGGAGTTTAACCCTGATAAATGTGAGGTGATTCATTTTGGTAGGACTAATTTAAATGTGGATTACAGGGTCAAAGGTAGGGTTCTGAAGACTGTGGAGGAACAGAGAGATCTTGGGGTCCATATCCACAGATCTCTAAAGGTTGCCACTCAAGTGGATAGAGCTGTGAAGAAGGCATATAGTGTGTTAGCTTTTATTAACAGGGGGTTGGAGTTTAAGAGCCGTGGGGTTATGCTGCAACTGTACAGGACCTTGGTGAGACCGCATTTGGAATATTGCGTGCAGTTCTGGTCACCTCACTATAAGAAGGATGTGGAAGCGCTGGAAAGAGTGCAGAGGAGATTTACCAGGATGCTGCCTGGTTTGGAGTGTCGGTCTTATGAGGAAAGGTTGAGGGAGCTGGGGCTGTTCTCTCTGGAGCGGAGGAGATTGAGGGGAGACTTAATAGAGGTTTATAAAATGATGAAGGGGATAGATCGAGTGAACGTTCAAAGACTATTTCCTTGGGTGGATGGAGCTATTACAAGGGGGCATAACTATAGGGTTCATGGTGGGAGATATAGGAAGGATATCAGAGGTAGGTTCTTCACGCAGAGAGTGGTTGGGGTGTGGAATGGACTGCCTGCAGTGATAGTGGAGTCAGACACTTTAGGAACATTTAAGCGGTTATTGGATAGGCACATGGAGCACACCAGGATGGTAGGGAGTGGGATAGCTTGATCTTGGTTTCAGATGAAGGTCGGCACAACATCGTGGGCCGAAGGGCCTGTTCTGTGCTGTAATGTTCTATGTTCTATGTTCTATGTTCTATACACAATCACACATGCACACACATACACACTCAGACACTCAGACACACAGACACACACACACACTCACACACAACTCACACACACACACTCACACACACACACTCACACACACACACACACACCCAGCACATCCTTCCTTAGATACGGGGCCCAAAATACGGGGCGGCACGGTGGCACAGTGGTTAGCACTGCTGCTTCACAGCTCCAGGGACCTGGGTTCGATTCCCGGCTTGGGTCTGTGTGGAGTTTGCACATTCTCCTCGTGTCTGCGTGGGTTTCCTCCGGGTGCTCCGGTTTCCTCCCACAGTCCAAAGATGTGCGGGGTTAGGTTGATTGGCCATGCTAAAAATTGCCCCTTAGTGTCTTGAGATGCGTAGGTTAGAGGGATTAGTGGGTAAAATATGTAGGGATATGGGGGTAGGGCCTGAGTGGGATTGTGGTCCTTAGATGTAGGGGTTAGGTGGATTGGCTTTGCTAAATTCTCCCTCAGTGTACCCGAACAGGAATGTGGGAACTAGGGGATTTTCACAGTAACTTCATTGCAGTGTTAATGTAAGCCTGCTTGTGACACTAATAAATGAACCAAACTAAGAATGTTACAATATGAAGTAAGAGTGCGTTACAAGGAGGAGCCACTGCTGAAGATTCATCCACTGCTGAAGATTCATCCACTGCTGAAGATTCATCCACTGCTGAAGCGCACAAGAGAACCCAAAGTGAATTTCATTTGTGTGTCTGTGGTGCTTCAGCTGGAAGCCAGACTGACATTCCAGTGCCGTGTGGATGGAGCACTGCACCGTCTGCAGATGAGAAGGTAGATTCAGAAAGAATGTTCCCGATGGTGAGGGAATCCAGAACTCGGGGTCATAGTTTGAGGATAAGGCTGATAAGGCAGTCCTTTTAGGACTGAGGTGAGGAGAAATGTCTTCACCCAGAGGGTGGTGAATGTGTGGAATTCACTCCCACAGAAAGTAGTTCAGGCCAAAACGTTGTGTGATTTCAAGAAGAACTTAGATTTAGCTCTTGGGGATAAAGGGATACGGGGACGGTGAGGGGGCGGGGTGGGGGGGCGGGCGGAGTCAGGATATTGAATTTGATGATCAGCCATGGTCAAAATGAATGGCGGAGCAGGCTCGATGGGCTGAATGGCCTCCTCCTGCTTCTGTTTTCTAAACCAAGGTTCCGTCTGCCTCTCAGGCAGATATTGAGGCCACTGTTTAAAAAAGAACAGGTTTTGCACCCCCCCCACTCCCCCCCCCCCCCCCCCCCCCGCCCCCACCATCCATCCCCTCCCCCTCATTCAAGTGTCCCAGGCCAACATCCCTCCATCAAGCAAAAATGGTCCAACTCATATCTTGCTATGCAGTTGCCTAACACTTCCAGACAATCCATCGTATCTGATGCCTTTTGAGATGTTAATGAGAGTTGTGATTAGGTGCCATATAAATGCAAGACCTTCTTTCTTGAGTTTTAATGTATCTGTTCAATTTTTTTTCTTCCATAAATATTTCCCACTAAACGTGTCCCTTTGAAGGGTCCATGGCAAGACCCTCATGTCTTATCCCCATAATGTTTAATATCAGGGGTTCGCTGGGGCTTAATGAGCTAAAGTACCTACAGTTCGGGCAATAGGACATAATCAGATCTCCATCTGACTGTCATCAGACTTTTGAATGGACCTACCTCACATTAAGTTGATCTTTCTCTACACCCTAGCTATGACTGTAACACTGCATTCTGCACCCTCTCCTTTCCTTCTCTGTGAAGGCGGCACGCTGGCACAGTGGTTAGCACTGCTGCCTCACAACGCCAGGGACCTGGGTTCGATTCCTGACCTCGGGTCACCGTCTGTGTGGAGTCTGCACGTTCTCCTCGTGTCTGCGTGGGTTTCCTCCGGGTGCTCCGATTTCCTCCCACAGTCCAAAGATGTGCGGGTTAGGTGGATTGGCCATGCTAAATTGCCCCTTAGTGTCAGGGGGACTAGTAAGGTAAATGCATGAGATTACAGGAATACAGCATAGGGCCTGGGTGGAATTGTTGTCAGTATCTTCGTGTCAGGGGGGACTAGCTAGGGTAAATGCATGGGGTTATGGGGATAGGGTCTGGGTGGGATTGTGGTCAGTGTAGACTCGATGGGCCAAATGGCCTCCTTCTGCACTGTATGATTCTATGAATGGTATGCTTTGTATGAACAGCGTGTAAGAAACAATGGGTCCGGTTCTCCCTGACACGCATGTTTTTTGTCGCGACGGGATGGGAGAGTCATGTGTCGGCCATTTTGCAGGATTTGCGCATGTGTTCCCGACACATGCACGTTTCCCACAGCCGGAGAGCAGGCGCAGTCGGGACTGTGCTGGAAACCGGCGGGAAGACCAGGTAAGTCATTTCAATCTTTTTATAATGTATTTTAAATGTCATCATCGAGGCCGGCATGGAGTTATCAGGGTCGATAGCATCTCCCACCCCGTCAGGAGTATTTCCCTCCGCGGGGTTTAGAGTAGCTCCCCATTTGCGGGGAACTAGCGGGAGACCCCGCTGGAGTGAAGGGGGGGCAATCGGGGCCTCCCCCAGGGGTCCGGCGGTGTGGGAGCGGTGCCCCCCCGGGCATGGGCACCCTGGCAGTGCCAGCCTGTGCTCCCTGGCACTGCCCAAGGGACATCTTGGCACTGCCCACCAGGCATCAGGCAATGCCAAGAGGATGGGGCCTAGGGGCAGGGCCTAGGGGACAAGGGGGTGGGGCCAAGAGGAGGGCCTATGGCAGGCTAGGAAGTGGGTGGGACCAAGGTACAGGGCCATTGTGGGCAGGGCCGAGGGGGATGGTGTGGATGGTCTACTGCGGGGGGGGGGGGGGGTGTGGGGTCTGCCTCCCGGTGGGGGAGGGGGTCTGCCTCCCGGGGTGGGGGATCTGCTTCCCAGGTGGGGGTTCAGTGGGGGGGGGGGGGGGGCGGAGGGCAGGGTCTGCAGGGGGGGCGGGGGGGGGGTGGAATCGTCACTGCCGGGGTGGGTGGAGGGGGCTGGAGATCGGGGTGCTCCGGGACGGGGGGAAGAATGCTTGTGGGGGGGGCCACGATTGGGCCATGGGGGCGGGAGGGGGGGGGGGGTGGGTGGGGGGGGGGGGGCAGCGCTGTGAGGGTTCCGGGTTGGCCAGCGATCGAGCTGGCCAGCAAACAGGAGACTGACAGTTCGGGGGCACTGCGCATGCGTAGAGTTCCAGAACTGTCAGGATCCGGGAACGAGTAGGCCCCGTTCCCCCCCCCCCCCCGAGCTTTTAATGATATTCACAATTGTGACCTCAGCATTGCACAGAGTGTGAGAGGTTCGAGCCTGAGCTCCCACTGAGAAAATCAGCGTTATTCACACAGTTTTTCTTGCCAATTCAGCACTTAGAATCGCAGCCCAATACTTTTCGCCGTGTACATGTGACAATAATAAATCAATTCAACACTCAACATTCTTCGCTCTCTCCTTTCCTTCTCTATGAACGGTAAGCTTTGTCTGCATAGCGCGCAAGAAACAATACTTTACACTGTATAGTAATCCATGTGACAATAATAAATCAAATCAAATCAGAAAGATCACTCTCCTTGCTTCAAGGGCCGCTGCTTTATGCTGTCAGCTGTATCATGAGATTGCAAAAACACGTGCGTTAACTGCAGTGACAAGGAGGTTTGTTTCATCATGTTATTAGCTATTCACAGCTGCAGATGACATTCAAGTGAACCACACCACAATAACTCACCATCTCATTGTTGTCTTAAAAATGCCTCTCTCTCTCTCTCACCAAAAGAATAGATTTGCCAATCACGCTTCCATTCATTCTATTCCCTTTAGAACATAGAACATTACAGCGCAGTACAGGCCCCTCGATGTTGCGCCGACCAGTGAAACCAATCTAAAGCCCCTCTAATCTACACTATTCCAATATCATCCATATGTTTATCCAATAACCATTTGAATGCTCTTAATGTTGACGAGTCCACTACTGCTGCAGGCAGGGCATTCCACGCCCTTACTACTCTCTGAGTATTTATTCTTTGCTAAACTGCCCTTAGTGTCCAAAGATGTGCAGGTTAGGTGGATTGGCCATGCTAAATTGCCCCTGAGTGTCCCAAGATGTGTAGGTTAGGTGGATTGGCCATGCTAAATTGCCCCTGAGTGTCCCAAGATGTGTAGGTTAGGTGGATTGGCCATGCTAAATTGCCCCTGAGTGTCCCAAGATGTGTAGGTTAGGTGGATTGGCCATGCTAAATTGCCCCTGAGTGTCCCAAGATGTGTAGGTTAGGTGGATTGGCCATGCCAAATTGCCCCTTAGTGTCCAAAGATAGATAGATAGATAGATAGATAGATAGATAGATAGATAGATAGATAGATAGATAGATAGATAGATAGATAGATAGATAGATAGATAGATAGATACCCTACAGTGCAGAAAGAGGCCCTTCGGCCCATCGAGTCTGCACTGACCACAATCCCACCCAGGCCCTATCCCCATATCCCACCCACTAATCCCTCTAACCTAGACATCTCAGGACTCGAAGGGGCAATTTTAGCATGGCCAATCAACCTAACCTGCACATCTTTGGATGGTGGGAGGAAACCGGAGCACCCGGAGGAAACCCACGCAGACACGAGGAGAATGTGCAAACTCCACACAGACAGTGACCCAAGATAGGAATCGAACCCAGGTCCCTGGAGCTGTGAAGCAGCAGTGCTAACCACTGTGCTACCGTGCCGCCCAAGATGTGTAGGTTAGGTGGATTGGCCATGCTAATTTGCCCCTTAGTGTCCAAAGATGTGTAGGTTAGGTGGATTGGCCATGCTAATTTGCCCCTTAGTGTCCAAAGATGTGCGGGTTAGGTGGATTGGCCATGTTAAACTGCCCTTAGTGTCCCAAGACGTGTAGTTAGGTGGATTGGCCATGCTAAATTGCCCCTTAGTGTCCAAAGATGTGCAGGTTAGGTGGATTGGCCGTGCTAATTTGCCCCTTAGTGTCCAAAGATGTGCAGGTTAGGTGGATTGGCCATGCTAAACTGCCCTTAGTGTCAAAGATGTGCAGGTTAGGTAGATTGGCCATGCTAAACTGCCCTTAGTGTCCCAAGACGTGTAGTTAGGTGGATTGGCCATGCTAAACTGCCCTTAGTGTCCAAAGATGTGCAGGTTAGGTGGATTGGCCATGCTAAACTGCCCTTAGTGTCCCAAGACGTGTAGTTAGGTGGATTGGCCATGCTAAACTGCCCTTAGTGTCCAAAGATGTGCAGGTTAGGTGGATTGGCCATGCTAAACTGCCCTTAGTGTCCAAAGATGTGCAGGTTAGGTGGATTAGCCATGCTAAACTGCCCTTAGTGTCCCAAGACGTGTAGTTAGGTGGATTGGCCATGCTAAACTGCCCTTAGTGTCCAAAGATGTGCAGGTTAGATGGATTGGCCATGCTAAATTGCCCCTTAGTGTCCAAAGATGTGCAGGTTAGGGGGATTGGCCATGCTAAATTGCCCCTTAGTGTCCCAAGACGTGTAGTTAGGTGGATTGGCCATGCTTAACTGCCCTTAGTGTCCAAAGATGTGCAGGTTAGGTGGATTGGCCATGCTAAATTGCCTCTTAGTGTCCAAAGATGTGTAGATCAGGGGTCTGAGTGGGGTAAATTCGTGGGTTTAGGGTGATATGGTCTGGGTAAGATGCTCTGTCGGAGAGTCGGTGCAGGCTGAATGGGCCGAATGGCCTCCTTCGGCACTGTAGGGATTGTTGTGCCCTTCCCCACTAGAGGAAACAGTGGCTATGGAGCAGCAATATTTATACAGTATTAATACGACTGCAATTCTGTCCAGCTTTTAACCCGGATTCAGCAATAGAGGTTTAAAGAGAAGTAAAACAGGGACAGGAGCCAAGGTAAACACAGGATTCACAGAAGGGCTGAGGAGGAATGTAGACCTAATCTTACAGTGCAGCTGTGTGTTTTTCTTTCCAGCTGTTTTAGCTCTCCTCTCTGCCTGTAGACATCCGTGAATGAATCACTCGTGACGACAGCAACATTTAAGACTTGCCTTGTGTTGTCCCTTCTCACTTCTTCATTGGAGGATATTTTCAGATGCGTCAGTGAAGTATTAATGAGGCTGGAAGTGATACTGAGAGATTGTGTAACTGGAATTATATTTTAATAGCCACAAATTTACAGTACCCAGTCCTGTGAGATAGATTTGATTTGATTTATTATTGTCACATGTGTAGAGGGTGTAGGAAGGTATTTTGTATCTGGTTCAAACGGAGTGATGTGTCGCTTTTGAAAGCTTTCCGTCCAATCCCTGTCTGTTTCTGACACCTGCCTCTTGCAAGGTTAGATCAATTTCACCTTCAGAAACTATTCCGTTCTTACCAGCCTCAGAGTGGAGGTGGGGTGGGCGATAGCGTGCTGTGTGGTGGTCACTGTGCCTTGTAATCTGAAGCCACAAATGGTACTTAGTCCTCAAGATAACTCCGAAAATCAAATGCTAGCTATGGGACCGAGAAAGTGAGGGAAGGATTCTTATAAGATTGCCAAAGGAAGAAATGAAATCAAAGAACAAAGAACAAAGAACAATACAGCACAGGAACAGGCCCTTCGGCCCTCCAAGCCCGCGCCGCTCCCTGGTCCAAACTAGACCATTCTTTTGTATCCCTCTATTCCCACTCCGTTCATGTGGCTATCTAGATAAGTCTTAAGCATTCCCAGTGTGTCTGCCTCCACCACCTTGCCCGGCAGCGCATTCCAGGCCCCCACCACCCTCTGTGTAAAATACGTCCTTCTGATATCCGTGTTAAACCTCCCCCCCTTCACCTTGAACCTATGACCCCTCGTGAACGTCACCACCGACCTGGGAAAAAGCTTCCCACCGTTCACCCTATCTATGCCTTTCATAATTTTATACACCTCTATTAGGTCACCCCTCATCCTCCGTCTTTCCAGTGAGAACAACCCCAGTTTACCCAATCTCTCCTCATAACTAAGCTCTTCCATACCAGGCAACATGCTGGTAAACCTCCTCTGCACTCTCTCTAAAGCCTCCACGTCCTTCTGGTAGTGTGGCGACCAGAACTGGGCGCAGTATTCCCAATGCGGCCGAACCAACGTTCTATACAACTGCAACATCAGACCCCAGCTTTTATACTCTATGCCCCGTCCTATAAAGGCAAGCATGCCATATGCCTTATTCATTACCTTCTCCACCTGTGACGTCACCTTCAAGGATCTGTGGACTTGCACACCCAGGTCCCTCTGCGTATCTACACCCTTAATGGTTCTGCCATTTATCGTATAGCTCCCCCCTACGTTAGTTCTACCAAAATGCATCACTTCGCATTTATCTGGATTGAAATCCTTACCAAAATTGGAAAAAAAAATAGATGCAAGAACAGAAAATGCTGGAAACAAGTCAAATCAGAACCTTGGCTCTATTGTCTCTCCACAGAGACTGAAAGACCTGCTGAGATTTTCCAGCATTTTCTGTTTTTGTATCTACTTTTGTAATTTTGGTAAGGATTTCGTGGGCGGCCCGGTGGCACAGTGGTTAGCACTGCTGCTTCACAGCGGCAGGGACCCAGGTTCGATTCCCGGCTTGGGTCACTGTGTGGAGTTTGCACGTTCTCCCCGTGTCTGCGTGGGTTTCCTCCGGTTTCTTCCCACAGTCCAAAGATGTGCAGGTTAGGTTGATTGGCCATGCTAAATTCTCCCTTAGTGTCAGGGGGACTAGCAAGGTAAATAAGTGGAGTTATGGCGATAGGGCCTGGGTGGGATTGTGGTCGGTGCAGACTCGATGGGCCGAATGGCCTCCTCTTGCACTGTAGGGATTCTATGATTCTATATAAACTGTCACAGGGACTTGTAGGGGGCACTGGGAAGAACAGTACTCAGTCAGTGTACTAATTGTTGCTTATTGTGGGGACAGGTAATCCTCTATTCCCTTTTCCCAAACCTTGCAACAATTTGAAGTGTTGTTGGTGTCAGTAGTAACTTTTTATTTAAGTATAAGTAGGACATGCGCAGATAACTGAACAACAATCCCAAAGCAAAGCAGCATTCCAATTGCAGTCTGGTTCAAAGTGTGTGACCTCCATGTAATCACTCAGTGATGCCCCAGTAAAGGAGGCACATACAGGTGTGGACCCTCCACCTGCCCTCTTCCCCCGTGAAGGTCTGCCTGTGGAATGATCCCAACATCCTCTGGTCCAATATCTCTCTTTCGCTGCCCAGGGAACTCTTTTTCTAACTCTTCCCTCTCAGTTGAGTTGAGTTGAGTTGAATCGGTCTGGATGGAAAAGCCCATAGAGACGGATTCAACTCAGTCACTACCCAATTTGAACTGCCTAATTATAAAATAAGTCATTGAACCATATGTGCTTGCCCAAGCCGGGTACCCATGCAGACACAGGGAGAACGTGCAGGCTCCACACAGTGACCCAAGGCGGGATTTGAACTTGGGTCCCTGACGCTGTGAGGCAGCAGTGCTAACCACTGTGCCACCATGATGCCCACAAAAACTGACCCATGCTATGGCACCCATCATCTTGTCAACATTTTAAATGCATGTGCCTGGTCAAATGGCCTTGGCTACCCAAGTTATTTTGTCTCAGACAAGTTGTACCCGAATCCCTAGGAGATGCTTACCTTTCAGTTCCCGCACAGCAAGCTTAACTGGGTTACTGCTGGAGTTTGTTCTTTTCCAATTGCCCCCATTTACACTTATTTGGGTAGTTTTTGTGGGCGGCACGGTGGCGCAGTGGTTAGCTCTGCTGCCTCACAGCGTCCGGGACCGGAGTTCGATTCCCGCCTTGGGTCACTGTCTGTGTGGAGTTTGCACGTTCTTCCCCCGTGTCTGCGTGGGTTTCCTCCGGGTGCTCCGGTTTCCTCCCACAGTCCGAAAGACGCGCTGGTTGGGGTGCATTGGCCGTGCTAAATTCTCCGCAGTGCAACCGAAGAGGCTCCGGAGTGCGGCGACGAGGGGATTTTCACAGTAACTTCATTGCAGTGTTAATGTAAGTGTGATGACTTCAGCCAGGTTGGCTTGCTAGAGTATGAGCTACCTGTTGAGTCTTAATTGATGGTTAAATCAGGGAACCTCATGCTCCCGATTTAAAGCAGGTGTGTCAGACTCCCAGCCTGCATTCAGCAGGGAGTAACTGGAGAGCTGGCTGTGTACAGGTGTATGGTATAAATAAAGTAACTTGGTGACGGGACTTCCGCCTCCGTGGAGTTATTACAGTAAGCCTACTTGTGACACCAACAAATAAACTTTAAAAAACTTAAAACATCTGGTCGATGAAGCTCAAATCACAGTTTTCCATCAGATGCCATCTCTCAGCTGCTTTAATCCAGAGTGTGTTATAAACAGGATCGAAGAGAGTGCACAACCGTCAAAATATAAAAACGAATTTTCATTCATTAGCCAAAAAAAACTGAAGTAGGGGATCTCCCTGCGTTTTACACAGCATGTCAAGTCAGGTCTCGATCATCGTTCTAGACTTCCTATCAAAGATCGCTCATTCTAGTCCATATTCTAACAATTGATATATTTCATGGTCAGCTGTGCAGGTAACTTGTTTCAATTGTTATTGTTTTGAGACAGTTTATGCAATAAATTATACACGACATTGCTAGTTTCCTGCAAGATGCTTCTGCTACCTTCTGTTTGTAATCGGTCAACTTGTAAATAAATTTGACCACTGGATTTAGCCTGAATGCAAACAGCCTGGCATATACTACCTTGCAAGGTAGCCGTAAGAATATGTTAGGCAGTCCACACTCAGTTCCCACTGCCTCGTGCCATGGGGTAATTTTAAGCCCTGTGCACGCTATCTCGTTGATATTGTGGAAGGACAAAAGCGACACGTCGTAAGGTGTGGATGTCCCCTCATAAGGACTGCCTGCTTGTTGGGACAATGACTTTAGTGTATTGGTACAAAGCCCTGTAATTCAAGTGGTCACCCAACACTTGGGAACCACCCTTCGCTTCATTCAAAGAATGGCTGGTTGTCAAGCAATGGTAAATAAAACATTCAGCTCGAGTTTCCACTTGGGCATAGTTGGTGGAAGGACGGCAGGAGGGTCACTGCATGACGTCAAGGGCACTGACCCTGGCGTTATTGCAGGGGAGGTGGGGGTCAGATTAATGTAGCTAACTGAGGGTGATCCAGGCATCTCTGATTCACAGCTCACCTGTTGTGGGTGGGGAGCAAGGAACAAATGTGTTGCTGCAGCTTTGAAAGATTATATCTCCTCAATGGATATGGAGATGCCGGCGTTGGACTGGGGCAAACACAGTAAGAGTTTTAACAACACCAGGTTAAACCTGGTTAAAATGGAATCAGCCTTCATCACAATAGATCAGGTAAACAGCATGTCATGGAATCATAGAATCCCTGCAGTGCAGAAGGAGGCCATTTGGCCCATCAAGCCTACACCAACCACAATCCCACCCAGACCCTATCCCCATAACCCCACATATTTACCTTGTTAATCCCCCTGACACTAAGGGACAATTTAGCATGGTCGATCCACCTAACCTGCACATCTTTGGACACTAAGGGACAATTTACCATGGCCAATCCACCTAACCTGCATATCTTTGGACACTAAGGGACAATTTACCATGGCCAATCCACCTAACCTACACATCTTTGGACACTAAGGGACAATTTAGCATGGCCAATCCACCGAACCCGCACATCTTTGGACACTAAGGGGCAATTTAGCATGGCCAATCCACCTAACCTGCACATCTTTGGACACTACGGGGCAATTTAGCATGGCCAATTCACCGAACCCGCACATCTTTGGACACTAAGGGGCAATTTAGCATGGCCAATCCACCTAACCCGCACATCTTTGGACACTAAGGGACAATTTAGCATGGCCAATCCACCTAACCTGCACATCTTTGGACACTAAGGGGCAATTTAGCATGGCCAATCCACCTAACCTGCACATCTTTGGACACTACGGGGCAATTTAGCATGGCCAATTCACCTAACCCGCATATCTTTGGACAATAAGGGGCAATTTAGCACGGCCAATCCACCTAACCTACACATCTTTGGACACTAAGGGGTAATTTAGCATGGCCAATCCACCTAACCCGCACATCTTTGGAGTGTGGGAGGAAACTGGAGCACCTGGAGGAAACCCACGCAGACACGGGGAGAACGTGCAGACTCCACACAGACAGTGACCCAAGCCGGTATCGAACCTGGGTCCCTGGCGCTGGGAGGCAGCAGTGCTAACCACTGTGCCACCTAACAGTGCAACATTCCCTCAGTACTGTGTTGGAGTGTTCAGCTTAAATGTTGTGCTGCATTCACTCAACATCAGTGCCAGGCACCTAAGCACCTAATGTGAGGGAATGCAAGCAGCATCCTGACTGTTTACCTTTCAGCCCTACCCTCACCCAGCAGTGCTCAGAACCCAAGCACTCACCTTTACCGGAATCATCTTTTTATAATTATTCATTTGCAGGATGTGGGCTTCACTGGCTGGGTCACCACTTATCGCTCTTAAAGTTAAAAGTTTATTTATTAGTCACAAGTAAGGCTTACATTAACACTGCAATGAAATAACTGAAAATCCCCTAGTTGCCACACTCCAGCGTCTGTTCGGGTCAATGCACCTGATGCGCGTTATCATACACGAGGCTAGATGCTCAGGAAATAAAGGCTTTTATTTACTGTAATGAAGCAGCCAATAATTATATACACGATCCCAGACTGAGGGGTCCCAGCCAGAGCAGGGACCTTTATACCTCTCCCAGGAGGCGGAGCCCGACTGGGATGTACCACAACACTACAATACAAAGGTGTAACAACCCCACCCTAACCCCAACAGCAACAAGTAGCACAACCCATCCCTAACCCAACAGTAACATATGTACATCCTTGTAGTACTGGCCAGACCCTGGCTCAGTACTATCCAGTGGGAACCAACGATGGTTCACCACATTCACCCCTCCTTTGAGAACAAAGGCCGGCGGGGTACAAAAAACAGAATAAAATGTCATCAGTCTATAAGTTCAGACGGTCAGGGGGACCGCACCGTCGTTGTGACCTCCTCAATACCGGCGGTGACACCGGAGTAGGTACTTGCGGTGGCGTTCTCCCCAAGGCGGCGTCCAGCTGTTCTCCCACGGACTCACAGGCCGGTTGACCCTGAGGTGACGGTAGTCCATGGAGTCCTGACACGCCCTGAAGTGGCGACCATCCTCTGGACTCAGGCAAGCTGTACACGGGAGTAAAAGGGTTAAGCAATGGTCCCGATGCTGCCCGCGCCGTGTCCGGGGGAGAAACAAGAGTTAAGGGGTTTGTAACAGCGGGTATGGGAGCAACAGGGGTTGCTACGTCCCCTGCTGGCGCCAGGTCTCGGATCGAGACCGTGTCCTCTCGCCCGTCAGGGTATGCCACATAGGCATACTGAGGGTTGGCGTGGAGGAGATGGACCTGTTCGACCAACGGGTCGGACTTGCAGCCCTTACATGTCGCCGTAGGTGGACGGGTCCTGAGTACGTCAACCAAGACGGTAATGAGGTCCCCGAGGAAGACTTCCGAGGGAATGAAAACATCCTCTCATGGGGAGTAGCATTGGTTGCCGTACACAGGAGTGAGCGAATAGAATGGAGCGCATCAGGGAGCACCTCTTGCCAACGGGAGACTGGAAGACTTTTTGACCTCAACGCCAGTAAGACAGCCTTCCAGACTGTAGCATTCTCACGTTCCACCTGTCCATTACCCCTAGGGTTGTAGCTCGTGGTCCTACTAGAGGCAATCCCGTATGAGAGCAGGAATTGCCTCAAGTCATCGCTCATGAACGACGAGCCCCTGTCGCTGTGAATGTAGCCGGGGTACCCGAACAGGGTAAAGAGATCACGGAATGCCTTGATAACCGTGGCAGCGGATGTATCAGAGCAGGGAACAACAAAAGGGAACCTAGAGTACTCGTCAATGATATTGAGGAAGTACACATTCCGATCTGTTGAGGGAAGGGGGCCCTTAAAATCGACACTCAGTCTCTCGAAGGGACGAGTGGCCTTGACTAAATGTGCCCGGTCAGGTCGGTAAAAGTGCGGTTTGCATTCCGCGCAAACCCGACAGCTTCTTGTTACGGACCTGACGTCCTCCACCGAGTAGGGCAGGTTGCGGGCTTTTATAAAGTGGTAGAGCCGAGTGACCCCAGGATGGCATAGGTCATTATGGAGAGCCTGCAAACGGTCCTCCTGTATACTGGCGCATGTTCCACGCGAGAGGGCATCCGAGGGCTCATTGAGTTTCCCTGGACGGTACATGATGTCGTAGTTATAGGTGGAGAGTTCAATTCTCCACCGCAAGATCTTGTCATTCTTGATCTTGCCCCTCTGCGTGTTATTAAACATGAACGCCACGGACCACTGGTCCGTGATCAGGGTGAACCGTTTTCCCGCCAAGTAATGGCGCCAGTGCCTGACGGCCTCCACAATGGCCTGGGCCTCCTTTTCCACCGCTGAATGCCGGATTTCGGGGCCTTGGAAGGTGTGGGAAAAAAATGCGACGGGCCTGCCCGCCTGGTTAAGTGTGGCGGCCAGGGCGAAATCAGATGCATCGCTCTCCACCTGAAAGGGGATGGACTCGTCAACAGCGTGCATCGTAGCTTTCGCGATGTCGGCTTTTAATTTATCGAAGGCCAATCGGGCCTCTGGCGTTAGGGGAAAAATCGTGGACTTAATGAGCGGACGGGCTTTGTCCGCGTAATTGGGAACCCACTGTGCGTAATAAGAGAAGAAGCCTAAGCATCTTCTCAGTGCTTTTGCACTAGCGGGCAAGGGAAGTTCAGAAAGGGGGCGCATACGGTCTGGATCAGGGCTAATAACCTCGTTTTCCACCACGTATCCTAGGATGGCTAAACGGCGCGTACGAAACACACACTTCTCCCTGTTGTAGGTCAGGTTCAGGCGAGATGCAGTGCGTAGGAAATTCAGGAGATTCGTGTCGTGGTCCTGCTGGTCATGGCCGCAGATGGTGACATTATCCAGGTACGGGAAGGTAGCCCGCAGCCCGTTCTGGTCCACCATTCGGTCCATAGCACGCTGGAAGACCGAGACCCCATTGGTGACACCAAAGGGAACCCTGAGAAAGTGATACAAGCGACCATCCGCCTCAAAAGCCGTGTATTGTCGGTCCCCTGGGCGCATGGGGAGTTGGTGGTAGGCAGATTTGAGGTCAATGGTGGAAAACACCCGGTACTGCGCAATCTGATTGACCATATCAGATATGCGCGGGAGGGGATACGCATCCAGCTGCGTGTATCGATTAATGGTCTGACTGTAGTCAATGACCATTCAGGGTTTGTGCCCGCTCTTGACCACCACGACCTGCGCCCTCCACGGACTAGCGCTGGGTTGTATGATCCTTTCTTTGAGGAGCCGCTGAACCTCAGATCGAATGAAGATCCGATCCTCAGCGCTGTAACGCCTACTTTTAGTCGCGATGGGCTTGCAGCCTGGCACAAGATTCTGGAACAGGGAGGGTGTGGTGATCTTCAGCGTCGAGAGGCTACAGGCGGGGCGCGTTGGGCAATTTGGAGGCTGCTGTTCTCCCACTGACAGTGAAGGGAGTGGCCCACTGTACTGTAGGGTTACACTCCTCAAGTGGACCATGAAGTTTAGTCCGAGAAGTATTGGCTCGCAAAGGTACGGCAACACTGGGAGCTTGAAACGCTCGTAAACTGTGCCTTGCACCGTCAAAGTTACCACGCAACTCCCTAGCACGGTGACAGACCGGGACCTCGATGCCATAGAGATTGTCTGTTTGGCAGGTTGAATCCGGAGTCCACACCGCTTCACAGTGTCTGGGTGGATAAAGCTCTCAGTGCTCCCGCTGTCAAACAGACAATAAATCACGTGGTCATTTACCTGGATGTTCATCATAGATTTGTCAAGTCTATGAGGCTTGGCCTGGTCCAGGATGATCGACGCCACCGTTGGTTCATGAGCGCCACTGCAGGCAGCTGAAATCGATGAGGTTGACCCCTGCTGGTCGTTCGCGGTCGGTGCCGACCAACATGGCCGCTCCCATAGGTCGCACGTGGGTGATGGCGCCAAACTCAGCGACCCCTGGTGGTCACACACCTCCGACTCCGTCGACCGTAATGGCGTCGTCTTGGCCTCGCACGTGGACGAACCCCTCGATGATTTCGACGACGAAGAGCCGAGCTCTGAAGAATCGCAGGCCGCACTGCCGTTCCTAGATTTAGATCGGCACACTTTCGAATAGTGCCCCTTCTTACCGCAGGCGGAGCACAACACAGCTTTAGCGGGACACCGTTGCCGAGTATGCTTCGCTCCCCCACAGAAGTAACACCGCGGGCCACCCGGAGCTGCTGCCGTCGTCTGGCCCGAGTGTGAGCACGCCATTACGCAGCATTTCGAACCCGAGGGACGAGGAGGGATGGGCGACTGCTCCTGCCACGTTGTAGCTTTGCAGTTACAGCACCTGGCTAGCTGTAGGAGCTCGTTTGCATATTCCTCCATCGTTTCGCCAGACTGCCGTCGTCGAGTGGCTAAGAGGTAACGAGCGTATATTTCATTGGGCGGTTTGATATAACGCTTCTTCAGAAGCTCGAGGGCCTTTGTGTAATCGGTGGCCGCACGGATCGCGAGGTAGACAGTGTCGCTTACCCTCGCATGGAGGACCCGGAGTCTGTCATCGTCTGTGGTGACCGCTGCGGAGGCTGCCAGGTAGTCTTCGAAACACTTCAGCCAGTGGTCGAAGGTGTTAGAGGCACCCACCGCACGTGGATCTAGTGTAAGGCGTTCCGGCTTCAGTATCTGCTCCATACTCTCTCTTTTTTTTTCTTCGACGAGAGTTTAACAACAGTAAATAAAATTGATGCGCGTTATCATACACGAGGCTAGATGCTCAGGAAATAAAGGCTTTTATTTACTGTAATGAAGCAGCCAATAATTATATACACGATCCCAGACTGAAGGGGTCCCAGCCAGAGCAGGGACCTTTATACCTCTCCCAGGAGGCGGAGCCCGACTGGGATGTACCACAACACTACAATACAAAGGTGTAACAACCCCACCCTAACCCCAACAGCAACAAGTAGCACAACCCATCCCTAACCCAACAGTAACATATGTACATCCTTGTAGTACTGGCCAGACCCTGGCTCAGTACTATCCAGTGGGAACCAACGATGGTTCACCACAGCACCCTAACCAGCATGTCTTTCAGGAAACCAGAGCAGCCGAAGGAAACCCACGCAGACACGGGGAGAACGTGCAGACTCCACACAGACAGTGACCCAAGCCAGGAATCGAACATGGGTCCCTGGCGCTGTGAGGCAGCAGTGCTAACCACTGTGCCACCGTGCCGCCCTTGAACTGAGTCAAGAGTCAACCACAAGGCTGTGGAGTCACATGTGAGCCAGACTGGATAATTATGGCAGCATTAGTGACTTTGATGGGGGTTCTTTTATGACAATAGTTTCATTTATCGTCAATATAGTTTTTTATTGAATTCACCATCTGATGGGAAACGATTCGAACCTGGGTCCCCAGAGCATTATCCCGGATCTCTGTATTCCAGTGTCAATATCACAGTGGTTAGCACTGCTGCCTCACAGCGATAGGGACCCAGGGTTTGATTTTGACCTTGAGTGACTGTCAATGTGGAGTCTCCACATTTTCCCCCGTGTCTGTGTGGGTTTTTCCCGGTGCTCTGGTTTCCTCCCACACTACAAAGATGTGCAGATTTGGTGGATTGGCCACGCTAAATTGCCCCTTAGTGTCCAAAGCTGTGTAGGTTAGGGGATTGGCCATGCTAAATTACCCTTCAGTGTCCAAAGATGTGCAGGTCAGGTGGATAGACCATGCTAAGTTATCCCTTATTGTCCCAAGATGTGTAGGTTAGAGGCATTAGCCATGGTTACAGGAATACAGGACCTGGGTGAGATACTTTGTCAAAGCGTCAGTGCAGACTCGATGGGCTGAATGACTTCCTTCTGCACTGTAGGGAATGTATTCTATTTTGGCACCTTCCCCTAATTCCATGAAAATCTGGTGACTCAATAGTTTTGCGTGAATCATTTCAAAACCTAAATTTTACCTTTCCAACAGAAAGACAAACCACAGCAATACTGATACACTCCCAGGGTCCCCCTGTAAATACCGCATGTTCTCCCCGTGTGTGCGTGGGTTTCCTCCGGGTGCTCCAGTTTCTTCCCACATTCCAAAGATGTGCAGGTTGGGAGGATTGGCCATTCTAAATTGCCCCTTAGTGTCCAAAGATGTGCAGGTTAGGTGGATTGGCCATGTAAATTGTCCCCTTCGTGTCCAAAGATGTGCAGGTTAGGTGGATTGGCCATGTAAATTGTCCCCTTAGTGTCCAAAGATGTGCAGGTTAGGTGGATTGGCCATGCTAAATTGTCCCTTAGTGTCCAAAGATGTGCGGGTTAGGTGGATTGGCTATGTTAAATTGTCCCCTTAGTATCCAAAGATGTGTGGGTTAGGTGGATTGGCCATGTTAAATTGTGCCCTTCGTGTCCAAAGATGAGTAGGTTAGGTGGATTGGCCATGCTAAATTGACCCTCAGTGCCAGGGGGACTAGCTAGGGTAAAAGCTGTGGGGTTATGTGGATAAGGTCTGGGTGGGATTGTGGTCAGTGCAGACTCGATGGGCCAAATGGCCTCCTTCTGCACTGTAGGATTCTATGATTCTATGGTTCAGTGATGTGGAGATGCCGGCGTTGGACTGGGGTAAGCACTATGGTTCTGTGGTTCAGTACAGGGGATGGCTGTTGCTTAGATGTAGCTGAACCACGTACAACTAAAAATATAGTTTCTAACCTTGTCAGGACTGATGAACAAGGCTCTGGCAAATATAGTTCAGGACAGCAGTCTGTTTGAATTTAATGTTATTCTCGCTCCAGGGGTGTTTAATCTTCTTATCTTGCTGTAGGTCAGTTCAAGAATAAGACCTCAGAGTCAATGAACAGCCAGACACAGACTATGGAATGAGTGCTGCCTTTACTTATCTTGGAGATTAAGAGATGCTGATATGACCCCTTTTGCAAACTTGCCTTAACAATGACGTGGCTGCTTTAGTGTTGCGGGAATTGGGTCAACAGCATAAACAGACTGTATAAAAAATTATTTCATGGGATTCGTTGCCCATCTTTACTGCCTTTGGACTAAGTGGCTTGCTAGGCCACTTTATGTTTCGAGTCACATGTAGGCCAGACCTGGTAAGAACGGCCTACGTATGACACCAAACCCACAGCAAATGCATGGATTTCCTTTCCCAAAGGACATTAAGGTTCAAAGTTTATTTATTAGTGTCACAAGTCGGCTTACATTAACACTGCGATGAAGTTACTGTGAAATTCCCCTAGTCGCCACACTCCTGTTCGGGCACACTGAGGGAGAATTTAGCACGGCCAATGCACCCTAACCAGCACGTCTTTGGAGTGTGGGAGGAAACCGGAGCACCCGGAGGAAACCCACGCAGGAAGAACTTGCAGACTCCGCACAGACAGTGACCCAAGCCGGGAATCGAACCAGGGTCCCTGGCACCGTGAGACAGCAATGATAACCACTGTGCCACCGTGCCGCCCAGATTAGTGAAGCAGGTGAGTTTTTAACCACAATGGTTTAATGGTCAACATTGGACTTTTAGTTCCATATTTTTATTGAATTCAAATTTGTGGTGGGATTTGGACCTGGATTCACAGAGCATTAGCTGGGTATCTGGATTACCAGATCAGTGACAGTACCACTCCGCCGCCACCTCCCCATTTCTTGTACAACTGCAGCTGCTTTGCAAATGGCAGCTCTTTCCGTCTATGTCCAAACTGAGAATCACCGTCCCAACAACTTTCCCTCTCAGTCCCGGGTATCCAGTCCTACAGCAATTGGGAATGTGGTGCACTGGGGACAAACACGCCGCCCACAATCTACGGCCCTCGAAGCAACCTCAAAAGTACCACACGGGGGAAGAAAGAGGTGGCGCACAGTGAAAGAATGAGAGAGGACATTGTCACCCACTCCCAATGTCCACTCCAGACCTGTGGGCCTATGACACTAGGAAAGGCAGACATTCATGGGCAGCACAGCGGGTTAGCACGGCTGCCTCACGGCGCCAGGGACCCAGGTTCGATTCCCGGCCTTGGGTCACTGTCTGTGCAGTTTGCACGTTCTCCCCGTGTCTGCGTGGGTTTCCTCCGGTTTCCTCCCACTCTCTGGTATTGTGAGTTCCTCAGATCCCCGGCTCCAAAATGAGAGGGAAATTGGGAGTGAAAGGGACGAGCGATATCCAGCCTGTTGTTATCGGGGCAGTGAGGAGAGGCGGATGTGTCACAGGTCACCGTGACTTCGATTGGAGGAGAAGTGATGACATTTATTGATGCGGTTACAGAGAAATAAGCAGGAATTTTGGCAGGGACTGTTTTCCTGTGATACCCACGACAGCTGAGTCAAACCGCAACATGCCTGCCTACACTTTCACATTAATCATGGAGATCAGATGACCTGCGCCTGGGATGAGGTTTACCTTTCCAGTACCCAGTGTGTGGGTGTGATCACAACGACACAAGCTCCAACAACCGGTCAAAATTCTCTGTGAATTCCAGAAGCCAAGACTTAGGCAGGGAGTCGCTCAATGTCACTGAATACTTGACATACTCTGTGTGCATTCATGAGCGCCTCTGCATGCTACTGCTCACATGTGAGGGCACATGTGTGTGCGTGCGCACGCATCTCTGAGTATGCAGTAAGTGTGAGAATGTATACTCTTTTAATCATTACTAAATTAAGCAAAAATGACAGGGCCACAGCCCTGTGGCCCATCCCTAATTGTCACTGTATCTAAAATAAAATGGCTGCCATGATGCACACTGGCACTGCCCCACTGATCACGGAAAGCATGTTGGTGGACACGCGTGCTCCCCCTCCAAGGATTTGATTTGGTTTATTATTGTCACATGTATTAGTATACAGTAAAAAATATTGTTTCTTGCGCGCTATACAGACAAAGCATACTGTTCATAGAGAAGGAAAGGAGAGGGTGTAGAATGTAGCGTTACAATCATAGCTAGGGTGTTGCGAAAGATCGACTTAATGCGAGGTAGGTCCATTCAAAAGTCTGATGGCAGCAGGGAAGAAGCTGTTCTTGAGTCAATTGGTGCATGACCTCGGACTTTTGTATCTTTTTCCCGACGGAAGAAGGTGGAAGAGAGAATGTCCGGGGTGCGTGGGGTCCTTGATTATACAAAGAACAAAGAACAAAGAACAGTACAGCACAGGAAACAGGCCCTTCGGCCCTCCAAGCCTGTGCCGCTCCTTGGTCCAACTAGACCAATCGTTTGTATCCCTCCATTCCCAGGCTGCTCATGTGACTATCCAGGTAAGTCTTAAACGATGTCAGCGTGCCTGCCTCCACCACCCTACTTGGCAGCGCATTCCAGGCCCCCACCACCCTCTGTGTAAAAAACGTTCCTCTGATATCTGAGTTATACTTCGCCCCTCTCACCTTGAGCCCGTGACCCCTCGTGATCGTCACCTCCGACCTGGGAAAAAGCTTCCCACTGTTCACCCTATCTATCCCCTTCATAATCTTGTACACCTCTATTAGATCTCCCCTCATTCTCCGTCTTTCCAGGCAGAACAACCCCAGTTTACCCAATCTCTCCTCATAGCTAAGACCCTCCATACCAGGCAACATCCTGGTAAACCTTCTCTGCACTCTCTCTAACGCCTCCACGTCCTTCTGGTAGTGCGGCGACCAGAACTGGACGCAGTACTCCAAATGTGGCCTAACCAGCGTTCTGTACAGCTGCATCATCAGACTCCAGCTTTTATACTCTATACCCCGTCCTATAAAGGCAAGCATACCATATGCCTCCTTCACCACCTTCTCCACCTGTGTTGCCACCTTCAAGGATTTGTGGACTTGCACACCTAGGTCCCTCTGTGTTTCTATACTCCTGATGACTCTGCCATTTATTGTATAACTCAAATGCTGGCTGCTTTCCCGAGGCAGCAGGAAGTGTAGACAGAGTCAATGGATGGGAGGCTGGTTTGCGTGATGGATTGGGCTACATTCATGACCTTCTGTAGTTTCTAGGCCACGTGGCCACAAGCATTGCTGCAGTAGAGGGGCAGACAATTGGGTCGACTGCCTTCTATCTGGACATGTTAATGGTCACCTTGACCAAGTCCAGATGCAGTCTTGTGTGCACAGATATGTGCAAATGTGTATTTGTGTTCACAAGTGTGTGCATTCGAGTGGTTGCGCGTGTGTCTAGAGCAGAGAAGAACCAATTACAATTTAAAATAGAGTTTCCCCCAGTTTTACTTTATCAACAGAATGTGACATTTATTGCCCATCCCTAAGATAATGGTGAGCTTCTTTCTTGAATATACCTCATTACGAATGCAAACATTTATCAGCTTGTTATGTTTTAAACCGTCTCTTTAATTCAAGCTAGTATGAGGTATTGAAGAAATGTTTGAGTTTTCTGCCAGGCAGCTGGCCAGATGGCTTGGTTTCCATGGTGGTGTGGAGCTGGAGGGGGTGGCGATGGTTGGCAAGGGGGCCTGACTTTCCATCTCTGAGATTTCATAACGACGACGGATGAATGAACACCGCTCGACAATCACCAGGCAAGACTATTCTCTTCCTGTGGGGGAGCACTTCAGCGGTCACGGGCATTTGGCCTCTGATCTTCGGGTAAGCGTTCTTCAAGGTGGCCTTCACGACACACGACAGCGCAGAGTCGCTGAGCAGAAACTGATAGCCAAGTTCCGCACACATGAGGACGGCCTCAATCGGGATCTTGGGTTCATGTCACACTATCTGGAACCCTCACAGCTTGCCTGGACTTGCAGAATCTCACTGGCTGTCCTGTCTGGAGACAGTACACATCTCTTTAACCTGTGCTTAATGCTCTCTCCACTCACATTGTCTGTACCTTTAAGACTTGATTATCTGTAAAGACTCGCATTCCAATCGTTATTCTGTAAATTGAGTTTGTGTCTCTGTATGTCCTGTTTGTGAGCAGATCTCCACTCCATTTGACGAAGGGGCAGCACTCCGAAAGCTAGTGGCATTTGCTACCAAATAAACCTGTTGGACTTTAACCTGGTGTTGTTAGACTTCTTACTGTGTTTACCCCAGTCCAACGCCGGCATCTCCACATCAAAGAGATGCAACCCATGGCAATCTAAGGAATCCAGAGGATTTGTCCTGGCGGGGCTGGGGCGAGGGATAGAATTACTGGGGTGGGCCTTTATTAAGGTCTTCAAACAGTCACTTAGCGGAACAAGATCTGAAAAGAGAGGCCAAGTTGTTGGTGTTTTTCATCTTGAACTCTTGAGGGCAAATGCAAGACTGGTACATTTTAAACAACCAGCACCTTTTCTCCTGTCGTATTAATTGTTGTGATTGCTTGAAATTGGGCATTCTTGGTCTGATGAGTGCAAGATGAAAAGCTTCAACAACACCACCAGAATTCTACCGTCCCGTCCACCATGGGAATTGGAGCGGGAGAGGGGCGGACAATGGGAAGGTCCATTGACCTCAGGAGGGATTTTCCAGTCTTGGGTCAAGCAAGGCTGTAAAATCGCTTCCCATATCTCACTGTTCAACAATGGGACGGTATTTGAAATTCTCTGAAAATCGAGAGAAGTGTCTTTTGGTGGTCGCTCAACATTGTGACTCGGTAAAACGAGAAGAAAGAACCCATTGGAAGCTGTGAGTGATATCGGACTTGTTCCTGGAAAAAAAACTGGAACGGGCAGTGAAGTATAACCGTGGTATGGAGTTTTTAGTTTTGTTAAAAGTTAGTGGGAGATATATTTTCTATAGTTGAGCCCAGTAGATAGATGCCTGCTAAATAGTGTTTAGTCAATGTTGATTTTTGTTCATTTGTTACAGTAAAAGTCTCAAATCTTGAAATCTTGTCCAACAATTCCTGGGAATTCAAAGCTCTTTCTAAAACGTTAGTGGATCTATGGGGATTGCTATGACAGAGTTTGATAGGCCATTTAAGAGGGCAGCTTAGAATCAATTGGATTATGTTTTTGGCATCCTATATAGCAAGAACAGTAGACTTCCTCACTAAAGGGTTGGAAATGGTGATGTTTGCTCATTGCACAGTATTCAGCACCATTTGCGATTCCTCAGATGCTGAAGCAGTCCATATCCACATATGGCAATGCCTTGACAAGATTAGGGCTTGGGGTTACAGCTGGAGAGTAACATTCACGCTATATTAGTGCTAAGCAATGACCATCGCCAACAAGAGAGAATCTAACCATCTCCCCATGACATTCAATGGCATTACCATCACTGAATCCCCCACTGTCAACAATCGTGGGGGTCACCATTGACCCGAAGCTGAACTGAACCCAGCCATATAAATACTGAGGCTACCAGAGCAGGTCAGAGGCTGGGAATCCTGCAGCGAGTAACTCACCTCCTGACCCCTCCAAAGCCTGTCCGCCATCTACAAGGCACAAGTCAGGAGTGTGATGGAATACTCCCCACTTGCCTGGATGGGTGCAGCACCAACAACACTCAAGAAGCTCGACACCATCCAGGACAAAGCAGCCTCGCTTGATTGGCACCCCATCCACAAACATCCCCTCCGCCACTGACGCACAGTGTGTACCATCTACAAGATGCACCGCATCGATTCGCCAAGGCTCCTTAGGCAACATCTTCCAAACATACAATCTCTACCATCTAGAAGGGCAAGAGCAGCACACACGTGGGAACACCACCATCTACAAGCCTCAAACCGTCCTGACATGGAATTATATCTCCGTTCCTTCACTGTCAGCGGGTCAAAATCTTACAACACTCTTCCTAACAGCACTGTGGGTGTACCAACGCCACAGGGACTGCAGCGGTTCAAGAAGGCGGGCTCGCCACTACCTCAAGGGCAACTAGGGCTGGGCAACAAATGCTGGTCGAGCCAGGAAGGCTCACATCCAGTAAAAAAATAAATAAGAAGGCATCAGTGAACCAGATTGGCTTTTGACAGCAATCCAGTAGCTTCGTGGTCAATGCTGCTTGATTCAATTTAAATTCCAGATTGATTGAGTTAAACTGAAATTTCTCTAAATGCCTTGTTGAGATTTGAACTCCTATCTCCAGATAATCAGTCGAGGCGCAGCCTTGTGAAAAAAAGAGCCGAATGGGCAAGAAAATGGGAGTTTTCCCCCTCCCCCCGCCCCCCCCCCCCCCAATCATCCCCTTCTCCAGAACTACCTCCTTCCCCCATCACCCCGCCCCCCGCCGTTGAGATATTAAAGAGTTCATGTCCACTGTCGAGGGTAAGGTGAACAATTGGGCTTGCAAGAACGGCAGAGAAACAGCTCATGGGAGCAAACTGACAAAACAAGTTAACCACAGGCTCCAGCTTGCTGAGCCCGGCTGGGGTGCGAGTCTAGCTGAGTACGTGATAATGTTCTCTTTTGCGCGAACAAATGGCGTATCCTAAAGACATTATGCTTATGTTCTGATTGGTGGGGGTTGTAAGTAGTAAATGCATGTTTTAATAGGATGTTCTTTCTCATGCAGCAATTCCTGTAACGGTAGCACAGTGGTTAGCACTGCTGCTTCACAGCTCCAGGGTCCCGGGTTCGATTCCCGGCTCGGGTCACTGTCTGTGTGGAGTTTGCACATTCTCCTCGTGTCTGCGTGGGTTTCCTCCGGGTGCTCCGGTTTCCTCCCACAGTCCAAAGATGTGCGGGTTACGTTGATTGGCCAGGTTAAAAAATTGCCCCTTAGAGTCCTGGGATGTGTAGGTTAGAGGGATTAGTGGGTAAAATATGTGGGGGTAGGGCCTGGGTGGGATTGTGGTCGGTGCAGACTCGATGGGCCGAATGGCCTCCTTCTGCACTGTAGGGTTTCTATGATTTCTATGATTTCTACTCGTTTTTGATTGAATCGGGTGATGTGTGCTTAAGTCTTGTTTGAAATTACATCTACCTGATGGGATTGAAAACTTTTAAAAAGGGATCAGCCTTGTTGCTTCGTGGGCTTTTGCTAACTGGCTCCCAGCACTGAGTGGAACTAAGGCAGCAAAACAGCAAGGCGGCCTTCGCGACACACGACAGCGCAGAGTCGCTGAGCAGAAACTGATAGCCAAGTTCCGCACACACAAGGACGGCCTCAACCGGGATATTGGGTTCATGTCACACTATCTGTAACCCCCACAGTTGCGTGGACCTGCAGAGTTTCACTGGCTGTCTTGTCTGGAGACAATACACATCTTTTTAGCCTGTCTTGATGCTCTCTCCACTCCCATTGTTTTGTTTCTTAAAGACTGGATTAGTTGTAAGTATTCGCATTCCAACCATTATTCATGTAAATTGAGTCTGTGTCTTTATAAGTTCTGTTTGTGAACAGAATTCCCACTCACCTGAAGAAGGGGCTTAGAGCCTCGAAAGCTTGTGTGGCTTTTGCTACCAAATAAACCTGTTGGACTTTAACCTGGTGTTGTTAAACTTCTTACTGTGTTTACCCCAGTCCAACGCCGGCATCTCCACAGCAAAAGTTTGCCAGCTTGCGTATGTAAGACAAATAAAGAACTTTTGAATCGGCCTTTTGGCTAAGATCAAGTGTAGTATCGGATCTGCACTTGGTTGAGGTCATGAGGTTACGCTGAGGCTTCATATGTTTCATATGAAGCAATTTTTAAAAGCGGCATCTCGGCCTTTTGGCTAAGATGCAAATGAGCTCAAGTCTTGGAGGAGGATCCTCCCCCTTCTCCAATCAGCTTGGCTCATGTCGATCAGGCCCAGGACAGGGTGGTTTTGGTCTCCCGTCCTGTCTTGTCAGCCTGGATCTGAAATGTCTCCACTTGTTGAGACTCTGAATTGGATTTGATTCAATTGAATTGGAAAAGTATAAAAAAAATAAAAATAAAGAACTTTTGAATCAGACAACAGTTGGTGTTTGCCTTTGTATCAGGGACGGAAGAGTCTCACGAAAAAACGAACTTGATACCACCTGCAGTGTTCCCTCCCTCCCCAACCACCACCACCACCATCCACCGCCCCCCCCCGCCCCCCCGCATCTGCAAAGTTTCCTCCCTCCCTGATCGTAAGCCCTGGCGAGCTCATCATCCCTCCCCCGCTGTCATGGCTCTGCCCCTACTTAGGCCCTTGGCATTGACCCAGCACAGTTATGGTGCCCACTTGGTGGTGCCAGAGTGCCAGGCGGGCAGTGCCAGGGTGCAAAGCGGGCACTGCCATGTTGGCACTGCCCAATGGGCATTGTCTGGCCCTACCCATAGAACCATAGAAAATTACAGCTCAGAAACAGGCCTTTTGGCCCTTCTTGTCTGTGCCGAACCATTTTTTGCCTAGTCCCACTGACCTGCACTTGGACCATATCCCTCCACACCCCTCTCATCCATGAACCCGTCCAAGTTTTTCTTAAATGTTTACCACTTTATCCGGCAGCTCATTCCACACTCCCACCACTCTCTGCGGGAAGAAGCCCCCCCTAATATTCCCTTTAAACTTTTCTTCTTTCACCCTTAACCCATGCCCTCTGGGTTTTTTCTCCCCTAGCCTCGGCGGAAAAAGCCTGCTTGCATTCACTCTATCTATACCCATCAAAATCTTATACACCTCTATCAAATCTCCCCTCAATCTTCTACGCTCCAGGGAATAAAGTCCCAACCTATTCAATCTCTCTCTGTAACTCAGCTTCTCAAGTCCCGGCAACATCCTTGTGAACCTTCTCTGCACTCTTTCAAACTTATTTACATCCTTCCTGTAACTGGGTGACCAAAACTGTACACAATACTCCAAATTCGGCCTCACCAATGCCTTATATAACCTTACCATAACACTCCAACTTTTATACTCGATACTCCGATTTATAAAGGCCAATGTACCAAAGGCACTCTTTACGACCCTATCCACCTGTGACATCACTTTTAGGGAATTTTGTACCTGTATTCCCAGATCCCTCTGTTCAACTGCACTCTTCAGAGTCCTACCATTTACCCTGTACGTTCTACTTTGGTTTGTCCTTCCAATGTGCAATATCTCACACTTGTCTGTGTTAAATTGCATTTGCCATTTCTCAGCCCATTTTTCTAGCTGGTCCAAATCCCTCTGCAAGTTTTGAAAACCTTCCTCACTGTCCACTACACCTCCAATCTTTGTATCATCAGCAAACTTGCTGATCCAATTTACCACATTATCATCCAGATCATTGATATAGATGACAAACAACAATGGACCCAACACCAATCGCTGCGGCACACCACTAGTCACAGGCCTCCACTCAGAGAAGCAATCCTCCACAACCACTCTCTGGCTTCTTCCATTGAAAGACAGTAAGAAGTTTAACAACACCAGGTTAAAGTCCAACAGGTTTATTTGGTAGCAAAAGCCACACAAGCTTTCGGAGCTGCAAGCCCCTTCTTCAGGTGAGTGGGAATTCTGTTCACAAACAGAGCATATAAAGACACAGACTCAATTTACATGAATAATGGTTGGAATGCAAATACTTACAACTAATCAAGTCTTTAAGAAACAAAACAATGTGAGTGGAGAGAGCATCAAGACAGGCTAAAAAGATGTGTATTGTCTCCAGACAA
Source organism: Mustelus asterias (assembly GCF_964213995.1). Taxonomy (NCBI): domain Eukaryota; kingdom Metazoa; phylum Chordata; class Chondrichthyes; order Carcharhiniformes; family Triakidae; genus Mustelus; species Mustelus asterias. The sequence goes on along the minus strand of NC_135824.1, from coordinate 55,079,749 downwards.
GACAGACAGTGAAACTCTGTGGGGGTTACAAATAGTGGGACATGAACCCAATATCCCGGTTGAGGCCGTCCTCGTGTGTGCGGAACTTGGCTATCAGTTTCTGCTCAGCGACTCTGCGCCGTCGTGTGTCGCGAAGGCCGCCTTGGAAAACGCTTACCCGAATATCAGAGGCCGAATGCCCGTGACCGCTGAAGTGCTCCCCAACAGGAAGAGAACAGTCTTGTCCGGTGATTGTCGGTCACGGGCATTCCAACTGTCTATCCAAATATTTGTAGATCCTATCCCTTATCACACCTTCCAATAACTTGCCCACCACCGACGTCAAACTTACTGGCCTATAATTTCCCGGATTTTTAAACAACGGAACAACATGAGCCACCCTCCAATCATCCGGCACCTCCCCCGTGAATACTGACATTTTAAATATGTCTGCCAGGACCCCTGCAAGTTCAACACTAGCTTCCCTCAAGGTCCGTGGGAATACCCTGTCTGGTCCTGGGGATTTATCCACTCTGATTTGCCTCAAGACAGCGAGCACCTCCTCCCCTTTGATCTGTAAAGGTTCCATGACCTCCCTACCTGTTTGCCCTATTTCCGTAGACTCCATGCCCGTTTCCTCAGTAAATACGGATGCAAAAAAACCATTTAATATCTCCCCCATCTCTTTTGGTTCCATACACAGTCTACCACTCTGGTCTTCAAGAGGAACAATTTTATCCCTCACTATCCTTTTGCTCCTAACATACCGATAGAAGCTCTTTGGATTTTCCTTCACTCTGTCTGCCAAAGCAACCTCATGTCTTCTTTTAGCCCTCCTGATTTCCCTCTTGAGTAGCTTCTTGCACTTTTTATACTCCTCGAGCATCTGATCTGTTCCTTGCTGCCTGTACATTTCATACAACTCTCTCTTCCTCTTCATCTTAATCTTAATCAGTGTTACAATCAGACCACTCAGAGGCTCCAATGGCCTCTGATCCCCTAGGCAAGGCCATCACGTCTGGTCTCTGCTGGTGGAGACTGGCTGTGAAACTCGCCGGTTGGGAAGTTCGACTGGGAGCAGATAAGATCGAATGAGCCCAGGCAATAGCATCTGAGACTCGTTAATGACATACAAAGCATAGCATTAACATTTAAATTGGCTTCTCTCACCTCGGCGAACAACAGACGGGACGAGGTGGTCAGATCACACCCTAGGGTTCTGGAGTCTGAGTTGAAAGGATAGCCAACATGCTAATCGTTCCAAACACATGTGGGATTAGCGTGAACAGCACCAGAGCATGGGCTAGCACAGGCCTGATGGGCCAAATGCACTTCATCTGAAGCGTAAAGTATCTAATATGGGGCCACAGAGATTTAAATAACGATGACAGATTCATAAAATCCCTACTGTACAGAAGGAAGCCATTCAGCCCATCATGCCTACACCAACAGCAATCCCACCCAGAACCCATCGCCATAACCCCAGGTATTTACTCTGCTAATCCCCCTGATACAAAGCAAATTTAACATGGCCAATCCATCCAACCCGCACGTCTTTGGACATAAAGAGGTAATTTAGCATGGCCAATCCACCTAACCTATACATCTTTGGACATAAAGAGGCAATTTAGCATGGCCAATCCACCTAACCTACAAATCTTTGGACACTAAGGGGCAATTTAGCGTGGCTAATCCACCTAACCTGCACATTTTTGGACACTAAGGGTCAATTTAGCATGGCCAATCCACCTAACCTACACATCTTTGGACACTAAGGGGCAATTTAGCATGGCTAATCCACCTAACCTATACATCTTTGGACATAAAGAGGCAATTTAGCATGGCCAATCCACCTAACCTGACATCTTTGGACACTAAGGGTCAATTTAGCATGGCCAATCCACCTAACCTACACATCTTTGGACACTAAGGGGCAATTTAGCATGGCTAATCCACCTAACCTACAAATCTTTGGACACTAAGGGGCAATTTAGCATAGCCAATCCACCTAACCTGCACATCTTTGGACACTAAGGGTCAATTTAGCATGGCTAATCCACCTAACCTACAAATCTTTGGACACTAAGGGGTGAATTTAGCATGGCCAATCTGCCTAACCTGCACATCTTTGGACACTAAGGGGCAATTTAGCATGGCCAGTCCACCTAATCTGCACATCTTTGGATACTAAGGGGCAATTTAGCATGGCCAATCCACCTAACCTGCACATCTTTGGATACTAAGGGGCAATTTAGCATGGCCAGTCCACCTAATCTGCACATCTTTGGATACTAAGGGGCAATTTAGCATGGCCAATCCACCTAACCTGCACATCTTTGGATACTAAGGGGCAATTTAGCATGGCCAGTCCACCTAATCTGCACATCTTTGGATACTAAGGGGCAATTTAGCATGGCCAGTCCACCTAATCTGCACATCTTTGGATACTAAGGGGCAATTTAGCATGGCCAGTCCACCTAATCTGCACATCTTTGGATACTAAGGGGCAATTTAGCATGGCCAATCCACCTAACCTGCACATCTTTGGACACTAAGGGGCAATTTAGCATGGCCAGTCCACCTAACCTGCACATCTTTGGACACTAAGGGGCAATTTAGCATGGCCAATCCATCTAACCTGCACATCTTTGGACTGTGGGAGGAAACCGGAGCATCCGGAGGAAACCCACACAGACACGGGGGAGAACATGCAAACTCCACACAGTCAGTGACCCAAGGCTGGAACTGAACCCGGGTACCTGGCGCTATGAGGCAGCAGTGCCAACCACTGTGCCACCGTGCCGCACTGAATAAACCAAACTCGCGTCCCCATGAGATGGCGATATGCCCGCTGGAGGATGGGTCAAGAGCATCAGGGTTCGACCTTAAAATTGGAGGCAAGCCATTTCAGGGGCCAATGTCAGGAAGCTTAGTGGAAACGTGGAACTCTGTCTCCCCAAAAAAGAGCTATGGTTGCCAAGGAAAACTGGTATTTTCAGGACTGAGACAGATTTAGTTTTGTACGGGTAAGGACGTCAAAGGATATGGAGAAAAGGCAGGAAATACAGACTAACGCGGATGGAATTGAACAGCACAGCAACATGGAGGGGCTGAATGGCCTATTCCTGGTCATATATTCCAATCTACTTTGTCCACCTGCCAGTAAGCGGGACATGAAATCTGGATATCGTAGCAACAGCATCATTCACAGCCACTGATTTTGTGTTAGCACACGGATTTTATCTGTTGATATTTAATATTGGTTAGGGAAGATAGAACTTCCTGTACTTTAGTGTAAACAATAAGCTGCTGGAAACAAGCCTCTCGATCCTGAAATCTCATCACCGTGCCACCCTGCGTGTCATGTACACAGATATTTTTGTAGATATATGATATGGAAGCCAGCGACACTTCCTGTGGTTCAGTTGAGTGGTGAGCTGGCAACTGTTTGGTTCCTGTAGCCATTGTAAATCCTCTTTCATACAAGAGATAAAGTATGCAAAATGAGATAACCACCCCCCCCAAATATGGGCACGGCCATCGTGAGGTACCTCTTAAAGGGGTAGCACTTGGCGACTGGAGCAGGTGCCGGCAATTTCGCCCACCTCAATTTGCACTTTTATATTGTGTGTAACGTAATAAGACAGTGGCACAGTGGTTAGCACTGCTGCCTCACAGTGCTAGGGACCCGGGTTCGATTCCCGGCTTAGGTCACTGTCTTTACTAAGTTTGCATGTTCTCCCCGTGTCTGCATGGGTTTCCTCCGGGTGCTCTGGTTTCCTCTCACAGTCCGAAAGATGTGCAGGTGAGGTGGATTGGTCGTGCTAAATTGCCCTTTAGTGTCCAAAGATGTGTGGGTTAAGTGGATTGGCCACGCTAAATTGCCCCTTAATGTCCAAAGATGTGTAGGTTAGGTGGATTGGCCATGCTAAATTGCCCCTTAGTGTCCAAAGATGTGTGGGTTAAGTGGATTGGCCACGCTAAATTGCCCCTTAATGTCCAAAAATGTGTAGGTTAGGTGGATTGGCCATGCTAAATTGCCCCTTAGTGTCCAAAGATGTGCAGGTTAGGTGGATTGGCCATTCTAAATTGCCCTTAGTGTCCAAAGCTGTGTAAGTTAGGTGGATTGGCCATGCTAAATTGCCCCTTAGTATCCAAAGGTGTGCAGGTTAGGTGGATTGGCCATGCTAAATTGCCCCTTAGCATCCAAAGGTGTGCAGGTTAGGTGGATTGGCCATGCTAAATTGCCCCTTAGTGTCCAAAGACGTGCTGGTTAGGGTGCATTGGCCGTGCTAAATTCTCCCTCAGTGTGCCCAAACAGGTGCTGGAGTGTGGCGACTGGGAGATTTTCGCAGTAACTTCATTGCGGTGTTAATGTAAGCCTGACTTGTGACTATTAAATAAAAAACTTTTAAGATATCCTGTTAGAAGCTTATTTATTAGTGTCACAAGTAGGCTTACATTAACACTGCAATGAAGTTACTCCGGCACCTGAGGGATGGTGTGAATTTTAAAATCAAGGCCTTGCTCAACAGGAACCGGAGTTCTCCGATCTCACGCAGCTCGCTATTGCTGCCAGTGAGAATGGAGAATTTGACGCTCGGCCCAATCTCTGTTCAAAGCGGCGGGACTGCAGGATTCCAGCCACCGGTGATCCGGAGAATTCCAACCCGGGACACAAGGTAGGTTAGGGAGCGGGGTGAGTGGGATTTATTGCTATTTAGGATTCAGGCATGGCAGTTTTGGATGGCCTCGGGTTCACAGAGGGTGGAACCCAGGATGCTGGCTCTGGCTCCGAGTGAATTGGCAATATAGTCAGGCTTAGAAGTAATAATAGAATCCCTACAGTGCAGATGGAGGCCATTCGGCTCATCGAGTCTGCACTGACAACAATCCCACCCAGCCCCTATCCCCATAACCCCACATATTTGCACTGTTAGTCTCTCTGGCACTAAGGGGCAATTTATCATGGGGATTAGCCATGCTAAATTGCCCCTTAGTGTCCAAAGATGTACAGGTTAGGTGGATTGGCCATGCTAAATTGCCCCTTAGTGTCCAAAGATGTACAGGTTAGGCGGATTGGCCATGCTAAATTGTCCCTTAGTGTCCAAAGATGTGCAGGTTAGGTGGATTGGCCATGCTAAATTGTCCCTTAGTGTCCAAAGCTGTGCAGGTTGGGTGGATTGGCCATGCTAAATTGTCCCTTAGTGTCCAAAGATGTACAGGTTAGGTGGATTGGCCATGCTAAATTGCCCCTTAGTGTCCCAAGATGCAAGGTTAGGTGGATTGGTCAAGCTAAATTGTCGTTTAGTGTCCAAAGATGTGTAAATCAGAGGGATTAGCACGTGGGATTGCGGGGATAGGGCCTGGATAAGATGCTCTGTTGGAAAGTCAGTGCAGACTCAATGGGCCGAATGGCCTCCTTCTGCACAGTGGAGTTTCTATGGCAGCGGCCCTTACCACAGTGATGCTCACCAAGTGCCTGGGTGTGATGGGCGATATTAAAGGTCCTATATAAATGTAGGTTACGTCAATGCCATATTTCATTGCTAGCAAGCACCAAGATCAATAGCTTAGAGCAGCGATGGGCAACCTCAGTGAGTGAGTGGGCTGTGTGAGGGGTCCTCCTCCACCTCAGTGGGCCGCAGGATTGAAATGGGGCTTGTTCACTCACCGTGACCCCATGAATAAGATTAAATACATTTAATACAGGCCGAATATTTTATTAGCAGTTATAAAAAATTCTTCATCATTTATATATTAATGGAACTCACACCGGGGGTTGAAATAACTACACGGACGGGAACCAGCGGAATGTGGCTCCCCGCGCCTGGGCAACGGTCAACAAAATGTCTGGGCCGCACTCAGAACCCAAATGGGCCACATGTGGCCCTCCTGCCCAGGCTGTAGGTGCCCACCGCTGACTTAAAGAGGCAGGTTCACCCACGGGAACATTCAACATGTTCTCAAACCAAACTGTGGGGGCGAAGAAGCTGGGGCGTTTACCACGGGAACTCAAGTTGACCAGGTAAACATTTCCTGCTGCTTCTCTTTGGCTATAGGTGTGCGTTGAGTGAGGATCCTGTGTGGGCAGCAGTGAGGGGTAACAGGCGGTGTACTGTGCCCAAACCAGCATTCCATCTGCCTTTATTTCAGCAAATAATTTTAGTTATTGTGCGTGCCTTTTCCAACCATCCCCCGAGCCCCCTCCACAGTCCCGACATTCCTGGAATGAGGTCAGTTACAAATACTATGGCAATAATGTGGCTTTCTAGATGTTTCCAGCCGTCTGGCATTTGAAACATGGCATGTGACATGGGCTTGAAGTTGTCCAATGTTCCCTGATCGCTGATTATTTGCAGATAGTCAGTCCACTTTCTCCTACGGCATCAATCTGATCTCCCACCCAGTCTAATCCCACTCTCCCCCTCACTCTGACACTCTTTAATATCCCACCCAGTCTAATCCCACTCCCCCTCACTCCCCGCACCCTTTAATATCCCACCCAATCTAATCCCACTCCCCCTCACTCCCCGCACCCTTTAATATCCCACCCAATCTAATCCCACTCCCCCTCTCTCCCGCACCCTTTAATATCCCACCCAATCTAATCCCACTCCCCCTCACTCCCCGCACCCTTTAATATCCCACCCAATCTAATCCCACTCCCCCTCTCTCCCGCACCCTTTAATATCCCACCCAATCTAATCCCACTCCCCCTCTCACCCGCACCCTTTAATATCCCACCCAGTCTAATCCCACTCTCCCCCTCACTGCCCGCACCCTTTAATATCCCACCCAGTCTAATCCCACTCTCCCCCTCACTCCGACACTCTATAATGTCCCCCCAGTCTAATCCCACTCTCCCCCTCACTCCGACACTCTATAATGTCCCCCCAGTCTAATCCCACTCTCCCCCTCACTCCGACACTCTATAATGTCCCCCCAGTCTAATCCCACTCTCCCCCTCACTCCTACACTCTATAATGTCCCCCCAGTCTAATCCCACTCTCCTCCTCACTCCCCGCACCCTTTAATATCCCACCCAATCTAATCCCACTCCCCCTCACTCCCCGCACCCTTTAATATCCCACCCAGTCTAATCCCACTCTCTCCCTCACTCCCGCACCCTTTAATACCCCACCCAGTCTAATCCCATTCTCCCCCTCACTCCCGCACCCTTTAATATCCCACCCAATCTAATCCCACTCCCCCTCACTCCCCGCACCCTTTAATATCCCACCCAGTCTAATCCCACTCTCTCCCTCCCTCCCTGCACCCTTTAATATCCCACCCAGTCTAATCCCACTCTCCCCCTCAATCCCCACAACCTTTAATATCCCACCCAGTCTAATCCCACTCTCCCCCTCAATCCCCGCAACCTTTAATATCCCACCCAGTCTAATCCCACTCTCCCCCTCTCTCCCGCACCCTTTAATATCCCACCCAGTCTAATCCCACTTTCCCCCTCACTCCCTGCACCCTTTAATACCCCACCCAGTCTAATCCCACTCCCCCTTAATCCCCGCAACCTTTAATATCCCACCCAGTCTAATTCCACTCTCCCCCTCTCTCCCCGCGCTCTTTAATATCCCACCCAGTCTAATCCCACTCTCCCCCTCTCTCCCCACGCTCTTTATTATCCCACCCAGTCTAATCCCACTCTCCCCCTCTCTCCCTGCGCTCTTTAATATCCCACCCAGTCTAATCCCACTCTCCCCTCACACTCTACACCCTTTAATATTAGGGTACAGAGGTCACTCAGCCACACTGCTGTTTGTGAGGGATTTCTGTATGCAATCT